>NC_083358.1:1373333-1714166 GCF_030254825.1 Meriones unguiculatus
TGCACTGCCAGACTGCCTGGACAGTGAGAGGCCCTGTCTCACAGAAAAACAGAGGACAGTTCATGAGGAGCACACTCAGTGCTGTACACCACCACACACAAGACTAATTACACACATACTTGCACACACACAAGCAACACATACATGCACGTGTACACACATATGCTAGTATACACATGTACATGCACACACACAAGCTAATATACACACGTACATTTACACACATAAGTGAGCACATACATGCACATGCACACACATACAAGAAAACACATACAACGTATTCTGTGCATGCCACAGTGCCAGATTACACATGCTGGCTGAGGGGAGCTAAGTCTCAGAGCTCAACATCTCTCCTCTCTCGGACGCTGAGGGGTGTGGAATTCTAGATGATGAGCTGAGGTCTCCCAGGGAGTCTGCTTTAAAGTAATTAACAAGTAAGGAAGTGACGCTCAGTGGGAGAGACAAGGAAACTCCACCATCACCTTGTCTTTGCTGCAGTTCCTGTCCTCGTTCTGGAACCAGCAAACCTGTGACAGCGATGGAAAAATTAAATAAATCCTTATCTCTCAGACTTGCACAAACCTCAGCTCCAAACAGACCGACAATCTCACAATAAGATTCAGTAATCTGACTCTGATAAAGTAGAGAACACGCTTGAAGTCCTCCCCACAAGCAGCAGCTTTCTGAGCAGGGTCCTGTGATAGCCCAGGGATTGACAACAACAATTAGTAAAAGTAGCTGACAAAACCATAGCTTCTGAGCAGCAAAGGACACGTCAGTGCGATGAGAAGGATGCTACCAAATGGTGGGGGAGGTCTTCACTAGCTATGCGTCTAGGATTAGTGTCTAGAATGCACAAAGAACCCCCAAAACTGGCCTTCAAGAAAACAAGCAACACAAACGAAAGATGACACATGGAACTAAACAGAGTTTCCAGATAAAATAAAGTTGCTTAGAAAAAAAAAATCAATATTCAACAACCTTAACCATCAGAGAATTGCAAATTCCAACTACTTTGTGATTTTATCTAAGCCCCATTAGAATGGCTGTGATGGAAAAAAAAAAAACCTAAATGAAGACAGGCTGGTGTGGACATGGGGAGAAGCAGACAATTCATTCACTCTTCGTGTGGGCACAAACGGGAACAATCACCTGTGGAAATCAGTGTGGACAGTCTCAGAAGCTGGGACTAGACCCTGCACCTGTTCCAGTATACTGCTCCCGCACACACCCGCAGGACTCCACAGCCACTGGACTCTCCACTGCTGTGATGAAACACCAAGACCAAAAAGCAAGGGGAGGGAATGGTTTGTTTGGCCCTCAGTCATCATCAGAGAAGCTTCCTCCGGCATCACACAGGAACAGATGCGGAGAATCACAGCCAAACATTACTTAGAGTTCTCCGAGCCTATAGCTCTAAGTGAGTCGTCTCCATCAAATCCCTCCCCTCAGAGCTCAGGAACTCCAAGGAAGAGGGAGCAGAAAGAAAGAAAGAAAGAGCCAGAGGGGCTGGAGGACGCCAGGAGAACAAGGCCCTCTGAATCGGCTGCGCTCACTGAGACCAAAGCAGGAAGCAGGGGTCTACATAGGTCTGCACCACATCCCCTGCGTGTAGATCTCAGCTTAAAGTTTACCAGACTCACCGTGTCCAGTCCACGCGATGGCTTTTGATTTACTTCATTACATTTTATTTTGTCATATTTGGTTGTTATATCTTAGAAGCCTGTTCATTTCTAACGAGAGACAGAAAAAGAGTGGGTCTGGATGGGAGGGCAAGAAAAACTGGGAAGCAGAGAGGGAAGGGAAACTGTAATTAAGATATATTGTATGAGAGAAGAATCTATTGCTAATAGAAAAGAAAACAGAAATGGGTAAATCATTTAAAAGTCACAAGAAAGGAAGGGAGGAAAGAAAAAAGAAAGAGACAGAGGGAGTGAGAGAGAGACAGTGGTAAGGTACAGACACTGTGGGTATTTGTCCTAGTTCATCTCAGCACAGAGCCTCCCGAATCCAGGCTGGACCCATATATCAAAGTTCCCACAACTACGGCCTTCACTCCTACTGAATAAACAAGGATGAGTCTGGGAAGGATTGGGGAAGGGTGTTTATGACCAAAAATACTGTACAAAATTCTCAAAGAATTACAAAAGCATCTTTAAAGACTTGATAGGTCAGGGTCAACACTTCTCAATACCACCACCAGCTAGACACTAAAACTTCAACATAGAGTCTTTGAGGGTCATTCCATCCCAAACCACAGCAGAGAGGCATTTGCTGATGGGCCACAGTAGAAGAAAAGGCTAAGTGTGAGTCATAACAGAGGGGAAGTTTGTGGTTAGACTTCAATGGGGGGAAAGGATGGAAAAGTAAACGTGGGTCACAGAAAGCCTGAAATCCTCAGTGATGAGGACTTTGGACATTGTAGCATGGACCATGAGCGTCTGTGAGACTCTAACCTAAAGAATCCCGAAGGCAGCTTTGAGAAGAAAGGGCTGGTCTAGCATCGCTGGCACTGAGTGTTCTGGAAAGTTATCCCTTGGTCATGAGATAGCTTGGTCCTGACCAATAGGATCTGCCCCTACTCAGGGTCAGAACAATAGTGTCCTTTAGTCTGCCTTCTCTCAGACATCCCTCATCAACAGCTGGTCATTGCTATACAGACTTTTCTATGTTCGGCTTCCATGGAGGCAGCCCTGCTTGCTGCAAAGGCAAAACAAAAACAAACGCAAAAGAGCCATAGGAGAGTCCTTGCAACATCTGTGCAAGCTGAGCAGTGGGTAAATATTCTCCTACCTGGGACCATATTCTCAGTGAGCTGTAGGATCAGGAAAATTAAAGAATGAATAGACTTAATAGGTTTTTTTATTGTGTTTCCCTAGATAGCAGCCAACTGTTCCCCACAGCATGAAATTAAATTACTCTAAAACACAATGCTGTCCCAAGAAACCCAGAAATCTTAATAATTTAAAGAACTTAAAGATAATAATGAGCTTAAAAACAAATTGTGATTTTGAAGTTATTTATGCAACTGCTGTTGAAACGCATCAGGAAATTCCCTCAGAAGCTTAACAAATCTGGAAAGAAATTAAAATAAATATCTTGATGATGTTCCCATAATCCTTAGGATGTAAGGGAGCTATTGGTCATTGCTGGGCCTGGCTTCTTGCTGGCAGGAGAGGTGGCCTTCATTTATGCAGTAGGTGTCAAATCTCTGGAACCTGGGAGGCGGGATTCCAGGCTGCATACCAGAGGCTCTGTGGTTAAGTGAGCTGGACACAACCATCTTCCAGGGTGTCTGTTCCTAACACTTCAGGACAAGAGGAAGGGGCCAGGAAAGGAGGCCAGAAGACAAGAAGGTAAATAACAGAACAGTACATAGTTTCTGAGCAACACTGTAAATCCCTCCCCTAAGCTCCACAGACAAATTGAAAACCTAAGACACGTTCTTATAAGGGAAATGGGGTGGAAACAGGGACACCTTACAGGGCAATTCTCAGGGTCTAAGCCAGATGTGTCCAATCTATAGCTTGTGGGCCTGTGTGTGTCCCAGGATAGCTATGAATGCAGCCCAACATGGCTGTGGATGATGACATATTACTGTGCCAAAGACTGGACACCCCTGGAAGCAGTGGCCTTATCAGGCAATCCTCTTAATATAAAGAGATAGATCTTGTTATTATATGCAGCTACAGATGATGACATTGAAAGTCGAAAGGGCAGCCAGGCATGGTGGCGCACACCTGTAATCCCAGCACTCTGGGAAGCAGAGGCAGGAGGATCTCTGTGAGTTCAAGGCCAGCCTGGTCTACAGAGTGAGTCCAAGACAGCCAAGGCTACAGAGAAATCCTGTCTTGAAAAAATGAGCAAACAAACAACAACAACAACAACAAAAAGTTGGAAAGGCTAAATCACTACTTTCTTGGGAAGGGGAAAAGCTGGCCTAGAAGCCCAGGTCAGCTGACTCCAGAGCCTGTGCCCTTAAAAGCTACATTAAATTATTTCAGGAGCAAGGCTAGGTGCAGGCATGTACGTGTGATGTGGGAGGGAATCTGAAGTCTTGACGGCTTCAGGAGAACAGGATCTTGGATATAGGTTGTAGTGGTTAGATTTTTGTCAGCTTGATGCGGACTAGAGGTACCTGGCAGGAGAGAACCTCAGCTGAGCACATGCCTCCATCAGGGTGGACTATAGGCATATCTGTAGACCCTTCTCTTGAGGAATGTGCGATGCGAGTGGGCCCTGCTCACCGCAGGCTGCCCCATCCCCGCCCAAGTGTCCTAGGCTATGTAAGAAAGCAAGGCTGGAGGCAGAGTTCCTCCATGGTCCTGAGTCCCTTCCTGACTCCAAGCTCCTGCCTGAGTTCCTGCCTGACTCCCTCAATGATAGACTGTGACATGGAAGTGCAAGATGAAACAAACTGCCAGATGAGTGTGGCGCACGCCTCTAATCCCAGCACCTGAGAGGCAGAGGCAGGCGGATCTCTGTGAGTTCAAGGCCAGCCTGTTCTACAAAACGAGCTCCAGGACAGCCAGGGCTACACAGACAACCACCTGACCCACCCACCCCCACCCCACAAAAAAAGATAAAATAAACCCTTTCTTCTTCAGGTTACTTTTGGTCACAGTGCTTATCATAGCTAATAGAAAGGGAATGAGGACAGAAATTTGTATCAGACAGTAGGGTGTTGCCATGATGGAGGCCTGTTTGAGGGAGGATGATGGAATGATTTTTCAGACAAGGCGTTTGAGTGCCTAGAGTTTACCAAGCTGTTATGGGAACTTAGAAGACAAGAATCTTGAGAAAGATACAGACAGTGGATACCTGGCTTATGAGGTTTCAAAGAGAAGACTATCAGGGCCGTTCTGTGATATTTTAGTTAAGGATCTTTGGATATGAAAACTTTCTCTTACTGACCCTGGTCATCTGGGGCTGAAGACTCACCTGTGATTGATTAATAAGGGACCAGTGTGACTGAGGTGAAATCTTCTGGGGTGCATTTTTCAGGGTCAGCATGCAGAGGCTGTGATCCAGGTGGAGCCAGGGCGGCATCTCAAACTGGCATCTGAATTGGTAAATTGTAAGAGTTCCCCAAGCCATACTGGTTTGGGCTGCCTGAAAACTGGAGGATTTAAGGCAGCGTGGAGAATACTATGAGACGGTAGGAGGGGCCCCTGGTAAAGATGAAGCCCGAGTAGCAGAAGAGACCCTAGGCTTGAAGAGATCCTGGAGAGAAGCTGAGGTGTGGAGTCCTGTGGCAGTGTGGGAGTCTGACGAGAGGCCAGGAGACCCCTGGTGAAGGTGCAGCCTCACCACCACTATGGAGACGCCAGCACGTTGGAGTGCAGGGTCTGGAGAAGACCAAGGACAGTGGCCAGTGTGGAGCACAGCAAGCCTGAGCCTAGGCTACAGATGTATGTGTCGTGAGGGCAGAGTCAGAGAAGTGGAGCTGGGTCCGTAGGGACCCAGAGGGTCGTGAGTGGGTCCCACATGCAGGACACTGAGCTGCAGGATTTGATCACACTCAGGGAAGCCGACTTTGCTTTGCTTTGATTATTTTTGCACTGCTTCTTCCTTCTTGGAATAAAAAAGTGTGTACGTGTTACCTGTTTTAGAGAAGCCAACAGTTAGGAGACCTTGGATTTTTAAAGTGTTTCAATTTCTTAAAGATGGTGGAGTTTTAAAAATCATACTACATTTTCTACTGTGATATTAACATAGGATGTTGAAAATAAGTAAGACAAGAAAGGTTATGGTTTAATAGTGATGTTTTTGTGTGTCAAGTTGATGAGGGGTAAAATGTTCTGACAAATATTTTCAGCTTGACACACACTAGAATCACCTGGGAATAAGGAAGCTTGGTTGAGGAATTGTCTCCATCTGGTCACCCTGAAGGGAAGCCTGTTGAGCACTTTCTTGATTACTGGTTGCTAGGAGAGGGCCTACTCCACTTCGGTGGTGCCACCCATGGGCTGGTGGTCCTGAGCTGAACAAGAAAGCAAGTTGAGCAAGTCTCGGAGAGCAAGCCTGTGAACAGCACCCCTCATGGCCTCTGCACCAGTTCCTGCCTTCAGGTTCCTGCCTGAGTTCCTGCCCTGCCTCCCTGTGTGGACCATCACACAGAAAGAAGTGTGAGCTGAAATAACCCTTATCGCCTGGAGTTGCTTCTGGTCATGCTGTTTATGGCAGCAAACTAAGACGTTGGTGCTGGCCCTAGGAGCAGAAGCAGTGACCCCATAAGCTACAGACAGGAATGACAGCAGAGCAGAGAGAATACCACACAATAAATGAGCAAGCTCAAGGTAAAGCCCTGGGGGCTGGGTGTGTGGATCGTGCAGAGAGCAGAAGAGATCGATCATTCAGGAAGGGAACAGAGCAAAAGCAGAAAACCGCACATGACCAAGGGATACCACTAATGCAGGGGTAATAAGGAGAAGGGATTGCAAAACCAACCAAGGAGGAATAGAAATCCCATCACCCCTCCTACAAAATGTGGTGAAATTTTTTCTACCTCTGACTCACATCTTACCTTCCTTCCTTCCTTCCTTCCTTCCTTCCTTCCTTCCTTCCTTCCTTCCCCCATCCTTCCTTCTTCTCTTTCTGACTTTCCTCCCTTCTTTCACCCCTTCTTTTCTCTTTTCCTTCTTTCCTTCTTTATTTCCTTTCCCCTTCCTTTTCCTTCTTTCCCTCCTTCCTCTCTCTCCTTTGTTCTTTCTCTTCTCTCTTCTCTCAGTTTTCTTTTTGAAAGTTCTGTGGGTTAACAAGAGCCTTGAACACACTGCACATGTGCCCTGAGCTGTACTTCAGCCTTTCCTTTTATTTTACAATCCTTTCAGGGCTGGGAATAGCCACACGTGATAGAACTTTGTCATTCTGGGAAGGCGTTTCACCCACCCCTCAACATGTCTCTTTTTCCTTGAGTTTTAAGGTTTTCAGTTTTCACTGTGTGTGCTCATTGTTCAGCCTCTCCTTTCTTGTTGCAAAACTTTTTCTCCTTCTGTGCTTTGTGTCTTCATCAGAAGCCTCCAGCTATTGTTTTTGAGAAACCGTTCATGCTTCCTCCTATTCCCCACTTGACCCTCCCAGCCCAGCCCCCTCCATTTGTCTCTATTTTATTTCCCTTTCCGAACAAGATCTATATGTTCCCTCTAGTCTCATACTCTGCACTCTACGTTGGTTACCAATTACGTAACAGCTAATATCCACATTTACCTGCAAAATTCATGTCTTTTAATGACTAAGTAATACTCCATTGTATAAGTGTACCACATTTTCTTTATCCATACTTCTGTTAAGGAATATCTAAGTTGTTTCCAGTTCTGACTCTTGTGAATAGAGCAACAATGAACATGGTTAAGCAAGTGTCTCTGGCAGGAACAGGGGCTGATGCCAAGACTATGGGTTGCTCTTTACAAACTAACAGCAAGGCCCCACTGCTGAAGACAAGACTGACACTGAACATGGAGACGCAAGCTGGTGCCCTCACCCCTATGTTCCAGTGTCTTCAGTGCAGGATGGTTCTCCTCAGGCTGTCAAAATAGTAACATAAACACCAAGCCAGCCACAAAGTCTTTATCTACAATGGTGTGCTGCCTGCAAGATACGCTAGGGTAGTGGGGGCACAAACCTTGTAGGAGTAACCAACACATAACTGATTTGACTTAAGGCCACTCTACAAGATGTAACACCATACTGCTTAGGTGACTAAGAACCCGCAGACTGGACCGCCCAGGGACTTAGGGGAAAACCAAATAATACCAGTATAAAAAAATGAAAAAAGTGTAATGTTTAAATGTCTAATGATATTCTGCTATGGTCATAGATCAATGCCTTGTTCAACCATCATCAGAGAAGTTTCCTCCTGCAGCAGATGGAAACAGATATAGAAACCACAACTGACCATTACTCAGAGGGTGAGAGGCCTTGGAACATCAGCCCTAAAAGGTATATCTCCATCAAATTCCTCCTTTCAGAGCTCAGGGAACCCCATGGAGCCAGAAGTGGAAAGAATGTAGTGGCCGGAGGAGAAAGAAGATGCCAGGAGAATGAGACCCTCTAAGTCAACATGAACAAAGCTTATATGAACCCAGAGACTGAAGCAGCATGTATGATATCTGCATGGGTCTGCATCAGATCCTCTGTGTCTATATCATGCCTTCAAGTTTAATGTTTTTATGGAATTCCTGAGTGAGCGAACAACTGAGTCTCTAAATCTTTTGCCTTCTCGTGGTGCTTTTCCTTCTTTCTGTTGGTTTATCTTGTCCAATTTCAGAGTGTTACTTTTGTTTTATTTTATCCTAAAATAAATAAATGAATGACTAAAAACCTAGTGTCTAGGGTATAGGTTAACAACTGAACTGCCAGTCACAGCTGCTGGGAGAGGGAAAAATCGGTTTTCTTCAGTAGAGTGACTCTGGGTATATCAAGCACTCCAGGACATGCCTTGTGGTGTATTGAGATGGTCGTTAGGGAACAGTGCTCCTTGACGGGGGGAGAAGGTGTGGCTTATGGGAGGAACGTGACACTGAAGGTGGGCTCTGGGGTTTTAAACCCAAGCTAGGCTCAGCCTCTCTCTCTCTCTCTCTCTCTCTCTCTCTCTCTCTCTCTCTCTCTCTCTCTCTCTTCCTGCTTCCTATGGATCTGGAGGTAGAAATCTTAGCTACCCTCCAGCACCACGTCTACCAGCAAGCTGCCATGCTTTGCACCATAATGAAAATGGACTAAACATCTGAACTGTGAGTAAGCCCCGGTGAAATATTTGCTTTCATAAGAGCTGCTGCAGTCATGGCATCTCTTCACAGCAATAAAACATTGACTAAGATAGGCCTCCTGTTCAAGAATAATTGATATAATGGATTCCATGAGGGTGGGGGGCTTCTATATGCTTTTATTTGGTTACAGTTTTGGTGAAGTTTTCCGGGGGGTGGGAGTGGTTTTATTTTGTTTTCTTGGTTTTGAGGGGTTTGGTGTTTTGGATTTTTTGTCTGTTTTTTTTTTTTTTTTTTTGAGAAAGAACTTATAGTTGGTTAGGGAGGGAGGGCAAGAGGATCTGGAAGGACTTGGGGGAGGGAAAATATGATAAAAGGATAAAAGTCATTTAAATTCAAAAATTGGTGTGTGTGTGTGTGTGTGTGTGTGTGTGTGTGTGTGTGACTCAGTTAGTAGAAAGTTCTGGGTTCCAACCGCAGCAGCCTCATAGAGCATAGCTGTAATCACAGCATTCTGGAGGTAGAGGCAGAAAAATAAGAAGTTCAATGTTATTCTCAGCTACATAAGCAGGGTATTGACACCAGCCTATGCTATAGATCCTATGTGCTTCCCACTTCTACCAAAACAGAGAGAGAGAAAAGGAAGGAAGGAAGGAAGGAAGGAAGGAAGGAAGGAAGGGGAAGGAAGAAAGAGGAAGGGAGAGGAAGGTGATAGAGGCAAAAGGGAAGGAGGGAGGGAGAAAGGACAGCCTGGAAGAACGGGGCTCAGCAAAATGCATGGTGATTAAGTCAGAGTAAGAGTCGTATCTGAAAGGGGATGTGAGATGTGGTGAGGCTGAACACCCAGCAGTGGGTCAGAAAGCACTGTCGGTGGAGACTTTAGCAAGCTCTTGAACCACTCCGGGTCACCTTAGGCCTCTGTCCTCTCATTTCTGCAAGAAACTTGTCATTAGAGAGGGTGTCGGCTCCCCACCCCCAGGGTTGATCAATCCCCATATCCATGTCAGGGGGCCATCTGATGGAAGCAGAAGAGAATCTTCCATGGTCTTTTGAAGGCTGGTGTGGTTAGAAAGAAGCCAGGATGCTTGAGACCTCCCACCTCTGCTCATCTCGGGGCTGAAGGGCAGCAACGAGTCCCAGGCTGTTGCCTGTTCTAGCGTTCTTATATCTCCAAGGATGTGCTGCAAGATTTGTATCCTAAAATTCCCTGGAAGTTACATCTCTTGAATAACCCTGAATGTCTTTGAATCACCCCGCATTTGAACTCTGGTGAAAAATTGTCGTCTTGGGCACAGATCCTTGCCTGAGTCAGAGGACAGAGGCTCGGTGGTTTCCACTTGGGGAGACATTTGCTTTCTGTAGGAAGCTCTGGTCACCCTCCACAAAATGTCGCTCTCGTGCTTAGATGCCAGCCAGCCACTGCAGGAGAGCCAGTTCTCGATTTCTAACAGCTAAGCTGAGCGTGTGGTGGGGTGCCCACCCACTGGCACAAGCGCAAAGGTCAGGGTCAGCATCAGGCGACTTCCTCTGTTGCTCTCCACCTCAGTTTCTCCCTGACCTGCAGCTAGCCAATTCAGTGAATGTTCGCCCAAACCCAGGAATCCACCTGGCTCTGCCTATCCCCACCTCAGCACAGAGGTTCAGACATGCCCTGCCATGCTCAGCTTCCTGTGGGTGCTGGGGTGCTCGGGTCTTCGTGCGTGTGCAGCAACCACTTGTCTGGGCTTCTGCTTTGAGACGGGATCTCTCACAGGTCTGGAACTCTCCAACCAGCATCAGCTGACCGTCCAGCCTTAAGGCTCCTCCAATCTCTGTCTGCCTATCGCTGGGGTGATAAGCATGAGCCACGGGCCCAGGCCCTTTGCCTTGGACTCTGGGCATCAAACTCAAGTCCTTGTGCTTTACCCACAGAGACATCTCCCCAGGCCTGGCAGATGGACTTTTAAAACAATCCCTTTTCTGATTGAACTGTAAGGTCTTTCCGCAAAGGTCAGTCAGAGAAGATTGGACCAGGAGTTTGTCATTGTCAGAGTGCTTTTACTCTCTTCCACCTCCAAATCGATACAGAACAAATGGCACACGTGGAAAAAAAGACGTGAAGGAATTTCTCAGCCTTCCCTTCTGTGCACCTCTGCTTTGATTTTGGGGTTGGTAAAAATGAGGTCTCATGCAGCCTAAGCAGGCCTTCACTCACTAGAGTCAAGGATGACCTTAAACTTCATCTTCTCTACGTTCACCCCTGGGTGCTGAGGTCACAGGCATTGCTTCACCCAGCTCAAGCCTGAGTTTCAGAAAAAGAGGTTTTGTTTTTTTTTTTTCTTTTCTTTCTCTTGCTTTTTGTTCTCTTTTGTTGAGAAAGTGTCTCATACAGCCCAGTATAGCCTCGACCTCCCTATGAAGCCAACAAGCTTCGTATTTTCCTAATGCATCTCCTTATTTTCCTAATTCATCTCCTGAGTGCTGAGATTAAAGGCCTGTGTGCTGCCATATCCAATTTATGTGGAGCTGGGAATCCGCAGGGTTAGACCCAAGGCTTTGCGTATGCTGAACAAGCACTCACCAGCTGGGCTACATCCTTAGACCTTAAAATGTTTATTTCTTTGTTTTGGTGTGTGTGAGAGAGAGAAAGAGAGACAGATACAGAGAGAGAGACACAGAGAGACAGAAGAGGCTATGGCATACGTGTGGTACGCAAAGAATAATTTTCGGTACTTGGTTCTCTTCTTTAACCTTATGGGGTCTACAGACTGAACAGGTTTCTGGGATTGCTCAACAAAGGCTTTTACCCAATGCTCCAGCTTGCCTGTCTCCGAGTTTCTTTTAAAATAAGAATAAAAATAAAAACTAATGTTCTCACAAACCTCAGTCGTCTTACTGCCTTCTTCACACCCCCAGGACAGGCTGGCTGAGTTCTGTTTCCAAGCAAAACCTGAAACTCCCTTCCACACATTTTCCTATGTGAACAGAAAACAGACAGGCTGTGCTGTGCAGCAGAGTGGGGCGTACCTGTCAATGCCTTGGAAAGGTCTGCAGATGTCAGCCCACCTGGGAGGCATCAGACAGCCTTTTAAGTCATCTGTAGCTTCTTCACTCTGGGCCAGCTTGCCTTCCTAGGAAAGACAAACCAAGGCCTCAGAGGCAGTTCTGCAGGCCTCAGCCATACACTTCAGAGCAGCCCATGGCTCAGCTGCAGTCTCTCGGCCATGGTGCAAGCCAGTGTGCCTACTCAGGAGTCAACCCAGCAGCCCAGCAGGAGGAACCTCGGAGGAACCTCAGAGAAACAGCCATTTGCACACCCAACAGTGAGCTAGGATCAGCGGTCACCAAAGCAGGTGCTAACCCCTCATTAGCCTCCTTGACCAAGGACCTGAACACAGTTTATACTGTTCCAGGACTAGACAACACGCTGATAAACAAACAAACCAAAGGTAGAGAACGGTCAGGTAGGGCAGGCACTTGAAAGAAGCATTCTGAGAATGGAAGCCAGGAAGGCCAGGAACACCAGGGCGAGTCCTGCTTCCTGGCCCCTTATTATCTGCTCAGAAGTTACGCATGAGGACACAACTAGAACTGAGATGTGGCACCGGGGTACCTCCTAGCTGGGCCAATCTGGCTGACCGGGCTGACCAGATCATTCTCCTCCCTGTGCCTTTGACCTCCCAGGCAATGCCCCGACCCTGCAACACACACGTGCCTTAAGGTCTTTAAAAATCTACCAGCACCCTGTTTCCTGGGACCTGGGCCTGCTATTGAGGAGCTCTGCTTTCTTTCTGTCTCTTATGCCCCCTGCAATAAAATATTTCTTTACAAAACTTACCCTTTATGGTCTATGAATGTCGTTCTTCAAGTTTGCAAAAAACAAGAGCTTAGTCACCGGCTCAGTGGAAATTCTCCATGTCTGTGAGCATCCAGTATCCTAACTCCTGAGCTAGGCTCACCAAAGCCCTAGTGCTCTCAAAACACCCCCAAACTTCTAGTGTCAATGCCTGCGTATAGAAACCCAGGTCCACCAGCCAGTGTGTCCCCGCTGAATGTCCGTCATTAAGCCAGTATAACCCTGATATCAAAACTTAATAAGAGCACAACACATAGACAAAAACCTGTAGACCAGTTTTCTAATCCATGTAGATGCAAAATGCTCTGTAGAGTTTTTCCAATTTTTATTCAAGAACACATTAAGACCACATAGCTTGACCAGCTTAGTTTTATCCCAGGGATGTACGGATGTATGTAAGGATAGTTCAGCACACACAAATGAAGCATTATATAAATACACTTAAGACAGAAATCATATGATCATGTTAATAGCTATAGAAAAAAACATTTGCTGAAGTCAACATCCCTTTCTGATTTAAAAAAAATCAAAGAAATAGAATGAATCTATCTCAACATAAAAAGGATATATATTACAAACCCATAGTCAATGTTATAATAAATAGAGAAAACAGAGTGTGTGCTTTAAAATCAGGACAAAGACAAGAATGCCCACCCTCAGTACTCATATTCGATATATTTCCACGTCTTAGCTAGAGCACAGATACAAGAAAGAAATCCTATAAATAAGAAGGAAAGAAAGTAGCTCTTTCTGCAGACCATGGTCTATAATTGAAAGATCCTTATGACCCCCAAAAAAGCTTTTAGATCTGAACAATGCCTTCACCAATGCAACAGGATATATAAACATGCAGAAAGCAATATACCAAAAAAGAACTCTCCAAGAAAAAAAATCAAAAAAACAAATCAGCTTTCAAAATAAATAAAAGGCGGGTAGAAACAGGAGGGATTAGGCAGGTGGGGGTAGAGAGGCCGGGAGGAGAGAGTCCTGGGAGGGATAACTGAGACTTGGGGGACAGGTATTCAGGGAGCGATGTGCAAACCTAGTGAGTGGAAGAGTTCCTGGAATGTATGAGGGTGGCCCTAATGAGGACTCCTGGTCCCAGGGGATAAGGAGCCTGACCTGGCTCTTCCGAAACTGGGCAAGGCTTCCCATAGTGGAACGGAGATGCCAACCTAGCCACAAAATTCTGAAAGGTGTGTTGGGGTAATGGTGGCCTGGAGTTTGTGGGAGTGGCAGGCCAATGACTGGTCTAACTTGAGGCCCATGCCACAAGAGGGAGCCCATGCCTGACATTGCCTGGAGGGTCAGAAACCAGAGGCTGGATAGATCAAAGACCTAGGACAGAACCAAACATGACTGTCAAACAAACAAACAAATAAACGAAAGAAAGAAAGAAAGAAAGAAAGAAAGAAAGAAAGAAAGAAAGAAAGAAAGAAGAAAAAAAAAGAAAAAATGTCAATAAAATGATTCCTAATGATATTCTGCTATCCTCCTAGGCCAGAGGCTAGCCCAATCATTATCAGAGAGGCTTCACCCAGCAACTGATAGAGCAGACACAGAGACCCACAGAGGCAGAGATTGGGGAAGGACTGTAGAAGCCAGAGGTGTTAAGGACACCATGAGAACATGGCCCTGCAGAATCTGCCAGGATCATAGAGCCACAGACACTGAAGTGACAATCGCAGACCCTGTATGGGCCTGAGCTAGGTCTTCTGCATGTATGTTACAATCGTGAAGATTGTGTTCCTTATGGGATTCCTAACAGTGGGAGAGTGGGAGGTGTCCCTGACTCTTTTGCCTGCTTTTAGGACCCTTTTCCTCCTGCTGGGTTGTCTCATCCAGCATGATAGGAGGGTTTGTGCCTAGTCTTACTGGAACTTGTTATACTTTGTTCAGTTGATATCCTGGGAGGCCTGCTCTTTTCTGAAGGGAAACAAAGGAGGAGAGAGAGGTGATGGGGAGGGGACTAGAATGAGCGGGGGGGGGGAGGACTTCATTCCTGATGTAATATATTTGAGAAGAATAAATAATACATAATATGTAAAGAATAAAATTACTTATATTAACACCCAAGAATAAACTAGGATGAATGTCACCAAGGGGATGGGAGAGCTCTCTAATTAAAACATTAATACATGGGAAGAAAGAAATCAAAAAAGTCATCAAAACATGGAACGACAGTTCATGCCCATGGATTGGCAGAATCAACACTGTAATGAGTATGTTGACAAAAGTAATCTATATTAATGACATCCCTTGACAAAATCTCCACTACATTCTTCACAGAATTAAGATACACACACACACACATACTCACATTAGTAAGTGCAAAAGACCTCGAATAGTTGAACCTATACTAGGCAGAAAGAACAGTGCCAGAGGGGTCACAATACCTTATCGAAAACTATACCACAGAGATACTGGAACAAGAGCAACGCGGTCTTGCTCCAAGACAGACTTAAAGACCAAGAGAATAAAACAGCGGACTCCAAAAGGAGCATACACACTACAAACGCACCTACTTTTCAATACAGGCATACAAAAGTTTGGGGGAGAAACACAGCCTCTTTAACCGATGGTTCTGGGAAACATGCTATCTGCTGGCAGAATGAAACTAGACCCGTATCTTTTACCCCCCACAAAAACCAGTTCAAAGTAAATCAAAGACAACTGCACAATATGATTTGAAACTGCAAAACTGCTAGTGGAGAACATAAGTAAAATATTTTACGATAAAGGCGAGTGCTTTTGAGCTGGATCCCAGCAGTACATGACACAGCCTCAAGAACTAACAAATGTGTCTGCATCAAAGCAAAAAGCTTTTGCCCAGCAAAGGAACAGTTAATCACCAGGGTGAAGAGACAGCTACAGAACGGGGGAGAATATTTGCAGCTGTATTAAACAGGGGATTGATACCTAAAATATGTAAAGGACTGCAGAAATAAATAACAATATATCACACAATTAATAAATGGATTAATGAACGGAATAGACAGTTCTCACGAGAAATAAAAAATGACCAAGCACTTGAAAAGGTGTTCGAAATTCCTGGTCATCAAGAAAGTGCAAATTAACACTGCTTTGAGACGCTGTCACATCCCAGTCAAAATGGCTAAGGTCAAGAAAGCACACGGTGACAAACGTGTCGAGGACGTAGAGAAAGATGAACCCTCGTTAGTGCAATCACTATGGAAACACATATGGTGGTTACTCAGAAAACTACAAGTATAGCTACTTCTAACCTGCTCTGCCACCCCTAGTTACATCCTCCAAGAACTCCACGTCAATACACCACAGACATTGACACACCATGTTTATTGACAACTGGGAAGTGAAGCAGCCTCTTGTGCACACCCACAGATGAACAGATAAAGAGACACACACAGTGGAATTTCATTCAGGCTGGGAAGACAAACGGAATCAGGGTATTTGCAGGAAAATGCCTGGATTAGAAATTAAAGGAGCCAGATTGAGAAAAACAATGCTGCATGTTTTTCCTCATATGCATGTTAAATAGATTAATTTAAATTTAAATTAGGTGTGTGCTGAAATTAGAAGGAAGAAGAGCGCGGGAGTAGATCAGTCAGGAAGGAGGATGGACAGAAGAGCATAATGGAGCTCCTGAGACGTGGAGGCGGGAGTGAGGACTGTTTGGTGCAGCAGAGAGGACCAACAAGCAGGCAGAGCACGTGAGGAGGGAAGGTGAGTGGGAGAGTGAGAACAATGTGTAAAGACATGTTTGAAATACTATTCTAAGGCCCATTGCTTGTATGCTAACCGGAGAAAGGGAAGAGAAGGGAAGAAAAGAAACTGCCAGTCATAAATTGTACCCAGCAAAAATGTCCTTCAAAATAAAATAGAGATGAAGAATCCCCCGGCCCGAAAGACCTGCATGAAACAGCACTGAAGTGTCATTCCTATTTGCTGGGGAAGACAAGCCATTCGGATCCAGAATCCTTTAATATGTAATTGCGGCATTTAGTATGTAACGTGTGGCATATGGTACTTTTAAGTCAAGCACAGAGCTAATAGATTAATGTATTAAAAATAATCACAGCTACAGTAATTTGCCAAAGATACAAAGCGTTAAAAGGAGAAGTGCGACATTAATAGCATAAAATGTGAGAGAAGTAAATGTGTGGAATTTTATACATAAATTAAGTTGTTCCTGGCCTAAATTAGGAAATTATGTTTTTATAAGGCTCGTGGTGATCATAAAGGAAAACTTTCAGGAGCTGGAGAAATGCTTCACTGGTGAAACGTTTGCTGTGCGACCGTGTGGGCCCAGCACCCATGTACAAGGCACGGTCTGTGCTGCCAGCACAGAGGCGTGCAAATGGGCGATCCCCAGGGCTGCCAGGCAGTCTAGCCAGCTGGTGAGTTCCGGGTGGAGAGCAACTGAGAAACTGTACCTGATATTGACCTCTGACTCCGCAGGCAGCCACCCCCCCACACACACACGGTCACAAAAAAGAAAAACTCTTTTTAGATACACAAATGAGAAAGAAAAGGGGACAAAGTCCTGCTGTGAAAATTTACTGGGAGAAGGAAATGAAGAAGCAATGCTGAGTAGGTCTCAGCAGCAAACACCCGTGTCAGCAAAAAACAAACTCTTCAAATAAGCAACCTGGCATCACACCTCACGCACTAGGAGAGAAGCAGTACACGGAAGAAAGATCAGAAAGGACATCCGAGTGTGCCTGTGTGTATGTGTGTGTCTGTGTGTGAAATGTGATGAGTGAGAATGTGCAACAGAGTTTTACTTGTCATGCACAGATCAAAACATGCCATCTGCACAGAGGAACGTGAAGGCCACTGTGTTAAGTTACAGAACCCAAACACTATGAAGTCACACATGCTTTTGGATAGGGTCTCTAGTGCCGCGATAAAGCACCATGACCTTGGGGAGGAAAGGACAAATTTAACTCTCAAGTCCCAGCCCGTCCCTGGGAGAAGTGAGGGAAGCTAGGGCTGTAACCTGGCGGCAGAACGGAAGCAGAGGCGGTGCAGGGAGGCGCTGCACACTGCTCGCTCCTCGCAGCCTTCTCAGCTGCAGCTCTTGCAGCCGCAGGACTGCTGCTGAGCAGCCGCACCTGCCACAGCGGCTGGACCTTCCACACCCATCCTGAGTCGAGAAAATGCCCCTCAGACTTGTTCATACGCCAGCCTTAGGCAGGGACACTCTCAGCCGAGGTTCTCTCTTCCAAAATGATCCTAGCTGTGCCAAGTTGACAAAACACTGAGCAGGACACAAGTGTCATCTAAAACAGAGAAGATGGTGACTGCCAGGGCCTAAGGGTGGGTATAAAGGAGACGGGCTGGTGAGAGAGGCAAACACCCAGTTATATGATGGACTAGTGGCAAGGATCTGATGAGCATCACGTTGGGGGGGGGTACATTAAGCCAAAGTAAGGAAGCAAATCACTGGCCAATCCTAACAAACTCCCATTAAGAAAATAGATCTGTTAAACAGTCAAATGTTCTTTTTTTCTTTTCGACATGTGTGCACATACTCATGCCTGTGTATGAGGTGAGATTGTACGTGTATATGTGCATGTGTCAGCATGCAGAGGCCAGCGGTTAGCCTTGGCCATTGTTGGAGGCTGTCTACCCTGTTGATGGAGGGAGGGTTTCTCTCTGGCCCGAAACTCAGGAAGTAGGCCCACCTGGCTGACCAACAATCTCTAGAATCTGTCTTTCTCCACCTTCCCAAATGGAGGAAGCGCCACCACCCCTAGATTCCTATTTTAAACATGGATCCTGGAGATTAAACTCTCGGATCCTCATGCTTGCAAGGTGAACAGTTTCCTGGCTGAGATATCTCCCCAGCTCTCAAAACGATTTTGGCCAGTATCTTGTGCCCATTGAACCACACACACTGAACACAGGATGTTACTAGCTACAGAGCCAGAAGCTAACTTCAAGGGCATCGAGGGTATCTGAATCAGGTAGGCATTCTCCGAGCCAAGGGGAAGTGCTTTTCTGCCTTAGTTACGGTTTTATTGCTGTGAAGAGACTTCATGACCATGGAGATTCTTACACCGGAAATATTTAATTGGGGTTGGCCTACAGTTCAGAGATTTAATCCATCATCGTAGTGGGAAGCATGGTGGCATGCAGGCAGACATGGTGCTGGAGAGTTCTACATCTGGATCTGCGAGCAGCAGGAAGAAAGAGGGAGAGCCACCGGATCTGAGCTTCTGAAACCTCAAAGCTCACCTCAAGTGCCACACTTTCTCTAATAAGGCCACACCTACTCCAACAAGGGCACACATCCTAATCCTTTCAAATAATGCCACTCCTTATGAGCCTGTGGGGGCCATTTTTACTCAAAACACCAGATGGGACACAGATGGCTTCCAGAGTCATTATAATAAGTTACCTCACGGTCTGTCATGAACAGGAGTTCTCGGGATTCTCTCCTAAAGATGTCGTTGTCACAGGATTCCTGTGCTATACTGTAAGCTCATCCTTCTCCTTCTGCTGTGGTTGTAATTTCCATGAGCTTCTTTCATCCAGGATCATTGAGGTAGGTCCATGCTGGTGCTCCTCCTTGAAGTGCATATGGCTCAGAGATTTTCTATTAATCCTATCAAGGTTTCTGCAATATTCATTGCCACCCCTGGTCTTCCTTCCATAGCAGTCATGGCTGCCTCATGCTCTGAAGATTCCTCTGGGCTCCTGTTATTTCTCATTGTGCATCTTCACCAATATACTTTGTGATGATTTGAATGAGAATGTTCCCTGTAGGCTCAGGCATTGTTCAGGAGGTTTAGGAGGAGTGACTCTACTTCCAACTGACTCTTTTTCTCCTTCATGCCTGCAGTTAAAGCTTTCCGCCCCTGCTGCCATGCCTGATGCTATGCCTTCTAGACATGGACTCTTATCTGTCTGGGAATATAAGGGAAAATAAATTCTTTCTTCCTGCGGTTGCCTTTGGTCATGCTGTTTTCTCACAGCAACAGAAAAGCAATACCTAGCTCTGAAATAGCCTCCTGCTTATCCAACC
This sequence comes from Meriones unguiculatus, assembly GCF_030254825.1. Taxonomy (NCBI): domain Eukaryota; kingdom Metazoa; phylum Chordata; class Mammalia; order Rodentia; family Muridae; genus Meriones; species Meriones unguiculatus. The sequence goes on from NC_083358.1 coordinate 1,392,886, forward strand.
TTGTCTTCACATCTACAGCTCAGAGAACCAAGGCCAACATACATAATACAACCAAGAAATGACTCTGCTATCACAGCGGCCAATTTATTGCATAAATAATTCAGTAAACTTTGAACTATACTCTGGGAAGTTCATGTTCATCTCTTAGAATTTCTGATGTTAATAATGCTGCCACTACTGTCCTTCTTTTTTTTAATCTAACTTTCTGTCCATTTTATCTGCATATTTATTCAGTCAATCTTTCTAAAATGGAACAAAGAATATTAAAAGCTGCAAGAGAAAAAGACCAAGTTACACATAAAGGCACAGCTATTAGAATGACACTTGACTTTTCAATGGAGACTTGAAGGGCCAGAACGGCCTTAACAGATGTTCTACAAGTTCTGAAAGACCACAGATGACAGCCCAGACTACAATACCAGAATACTTCCAACCACAATAGATGGAGAAAGACGTTGCAAGATAAAATCCAATTTAGGCAATAGCTATCTACATACCCAGCTCTACAGAAGGTGCAAGAAGAAAAACCCCAACCTGAAGAGGTTAACCACACTCAAGAAAAAGCAAGAAATAAACATCTCAGACCAGAAAATCAAAGGGGGAGGGGCAATCTCGCACCATCACAACAAAACAAAGAGAATCAACAAACACTGCTCATTAATAACTCCCCAATAAAAAGACACAGACTGACAGATTGGATAAAAATACAGTATCCATCCTTTTGCTGCACTCAAGAAACACACCTTAATATCAAGGACAGACATGACCTCAGGGTAAAAGCATGGAAAACAACATTTCAAGAACAAAAACCTAAGAAACAAGCTGGTGGAACCATTTTAATATATGACAAAATAGACTTCAAACCACAACAGAAACAACAGAAAGCTTACAAATTTGTGACACTCACTGCTGAATGAAAAACAGGTTAATACAGAAATTAAAAAGAAAGTAAAAACAATTTAAGAATTGAATAAAAATGAAAACACAACATTCCCAAACTTATGGTGCACAATGAAGGTATTCTAAGAGGCAAGTTCCTAGCATTAAGTGCATATATATATATATACATATATATATATATATATATTCATATATATATGAATAAGAGATGTTTTACTAGTAACTTAACAGCACACCTAAAAGCTATAATACAATAAGAGGATCTATCATGCGAAAGTAGTAGATGGCAAGAAATAATCAAACTCATGGCTGAAATCAATAAAATGGAAATAAAAACAAACAATGCAATGAAATGGAGAGTTGGTTGTTTGAGAAAATCAATAAGTTCAACAATCTCTTATTCAATTAACTAAAAGTAGACAGAGAAGATCCAAATTAAAAAAAAGTAGAAAAGGGGGGTATAACAACAAACGGCAAGGAAATTGAGACAATTATAAGGACGTACTTTAAAAATCTATACTATACCAAACAGGAAAATCTAAAAGAAATGGATATTTTTCTTGATATACATCACCTACAAAATAAGCAATTTAATCAGATCTATAACCCTCAGTGAAATAGAAGTGGTCATTAAAATATACCAAGCAAAAAAAAAAAAAAAAAAAAGAACACAGGGCATGGTGATTTTCACACAGAATTCTACCAGAATTTCAAAGAATTAATATCAATACTCCTTCTTAAATTATTCCACAAAATAGAAACAGAAAGAATATCACCCAATTCTTTTTACGAGTCCACAGTTACTCTGATACCCAAACCACATAAAGACCTAAAGACCCAGCAAAGAAAGACAATTACAGACCAATTTACTTTATGAACATGGATGTAAAAATTCCCAATAAAATACTTGCAAACTGAATCTAAGAACACATCAAAAAGATCATCTACGATTATTAAACAGACTTCATCCCAGAGATGCAGGGATGGCCCAACACACATAAACCAATAACTGAAACCTTAGTATAAAGAGACTGAGAGACAAAAAACAAACAAAACAAAAAAACCACACAATCATATCATTAGACACAGAAAGGCCTTTGACAAAATCGAACACCCCTTCATGTTAAAAGTTCTTGAGACACTGGGAATACCCAGGACATATCAACAGAAGTCAAAGTATGTTTATCTGCAGATAATACCATTGTATACATACATGAGCACAAAAACTTCACCAGGGAACTCCAACAGCTGATAAACACATAGAACAAGGTCACTGGATTGAAAACCAGAACGCAAAAATCAGTAGCCTACCTAAACACAAATTACAGACAAACTGAGGAAGAAATCAGGAAAACAACACCTTTCACAGCAGCCTCAAAAGGTGCTGCTCAAAGTGGATGTAGAAGAGCGAGACAGATCCATGCTTGTCACCCTGCCCAAAACTCACCTTCAGATGGACCGAGGACCCCAACATAAAACCGGGAGCGCTGAATCTGATAGCGCTGAATCTAATGGGAAATGAGGAAGAGCCTTGAACACACTGGACAGGCAGCTCTTCTTGAACAGACACCAATAGCACAGGCATAAGACCAACGACTAAAACGGGTGACCTCATGAAGCTGAAAAGCTTCTGCATGGCAAAGGGCACTGCCATGCACACAAAGCAGCAGGCTACAGAACGGGAAACATTTTTATCAACTGCACACTCAAAAGAGGGCCAATATTAAAATATATAAAGAACTCAAAAACTAGGTATCAAGAAGAGAAATAGCCCAATTAAAAACTGGGTAAGGATCTAAACAGAATTCTCAAAATATGACTCATAAACGGCAGAGAAACACGTAAGGAAATGTTTAATGTTCTTAGTTATCAGGGAAGAGAAAAGGAATGGACAAGCTCAGCATCGTCTCACGGGGTACAGACTACTCGCTAGGACAGGCCGACATGCGGCCATAGATGGCCAACGCACACAAACTGGGTTGTGTATTTGCATATTTTGAGGTTCTTTGTCTCGGGGTGATTTTTTCTTTAACCTACAAACCCTTCTGTATACTTTCCCGCTTCGTGTTGTTGCGGGGTTTCTGTGTGTGCAAATGTGAGTTTCTGCATCTATATGCTTCTTAAGCTTTTTCTTCTGTTTCTTTGTTTTGTCCTATTCTAGTTTTTGTTTTTTGTTTGTTTGTTTTTTCGAGACAGAGTTTCTCTGTGTAGCCTTGGCTGTCCTGGACTTGCTCTGCAGACCAGGCTGACCTCAAACTCACAGAAATCTGCCTCCCTAAGTGTTAGGATCACAGGTGTGTGATACTATGCCCAGAGTAGCTGGTTTGGTTTAATTTACTTTAATTTATTATTATTATTAGTTTATAGATGCCTGTTTGTGTCCTAGTGAGAAAAAGAAAGGGTATGTAATTGGGTGTCTGGGGAAGGGAGGAGGATCTGGAGGCGCTGGGGGAGGGGAAACCATGATATAGATATATTGGATTTTTAAAAATCTACTTTCAATAAAAAAGAAGCAAACAAATGTCCAGATCCAAATGATCAGCATTCGTTTGTTATTTCTTCTCTTTCATCTTATATATACACATATGCATCAGCATACACACGATAACAAAGTGGCCAGCATTGGATACACTACGTCTCATTAAACATTCTATTGTAATCATATTTCCATGTTGATGGGTTTTATTTCTCAACATCCTACCACATACTAATATACTTTCTACCTTAACTTACTTGATTATTCCTACATTTTTAATACTTATATTTTTTCTTATAATTTTTGAAGTACCTTTGGGTATAAGGCTGGATCTTTTGGGTTTTGTTAGTTCACTTCTACAAAGTAGAAACCCCAGTCTAATAAGGTATAAGGTGTAAGTTAAGGTATAAGTTATAAGTTATAACTTGTTATAAGTTTTCTGGGCTCGTGATACATTTCCAAATTCTTGTTGGGTTCTCAGAATTTGCAAGTCTCTGCTCACATACCACCCCTCACACACCTTCACTCTTCTTCCCATTACTCTCTCAGTATCTTTAAGGCCTTGGTCTGTGTGTGTGTGTGTGTGTGTGTGTGTCAGAGGGGTGATGCTTCTGCCTGTAGACCAGTGGTTCTCCACCTTCCTAATGCTGCAACCCTTTAATACAGTTCCTCATGGTGTGGTGAACCCCCAAACACAGCATTATTGTCATTGCTACTTCACAACTGTAATTTTCTACTGTTGTGAATCATAATTTAAATATTATTGGAGACAGAAGTTTGTGAAAAAGCTCACGACCTACAGGTTGAGAACTAATGCTTTAGACTGTCATTTTTCTAGGAATGCCAAGGTCCTACTTGCTCATCACTAAAAGGCACTGACAAAACAAACATTTACTGTTTGGTGTACAGAAGACCCTGCATGGGTTGGTGGGTGGGTGGGTGGATGGATGGGTGGGTGGATGGTTGGATGGGTGAATGGATGGATGGATGGATGGATGGATAAGTGAATGCATGTGGCAGGAAGCAGGTTTTGGAACTGGGGTTATAGCACCTCACCCTTTTGTAAAGGCCCAGGAAGCTCTGACAGAACAGACATGTTAAGCCTAGAACTTCCATCTCTCCCTGAGCCTGCAGAATTTCCCCAGTGTCACAGCCCTTTTTTCTCTTAGAAACTGGAGTCCCCAGACCACCCTCATTAGGAGTTCCCACCTCTCCAAAAGTTTCAAATACTGATCACCTTTTCTCACTCTGAGTGACACCCATAGTGTCCCAGCATGGCTTGCTTTCATTCACACAATGTACATATTGGGCTTGGAGACTAGGTGTGTCACTCTTGGGGACCATTTCTCTTTCCTTCTAGCATTGCACCCGCACTACTTCCCTGCGGCTTGTTAATTAGGCTTTGTTCCTCTACTCCTTGCACAATGTTTGCTGGCTCCTTCTGTGAAGATCAGACCACCCGAGTCACTGTCTTGAAGCCACCTTTGTCTTGATGCTGACTTCAACACTCAAAGAAGATTCTTCAAGCACACTGGCCGTGTTTCTGCGCTGCCTGGCTCCAGGAGGCTTGCCCCAGGGTAACCTGTGTAGGAATCCATCCTGTCGGGATTTCCTCCACTGTGCTTAGCATGCTCGTAGGCAGCAGCCATCTCCAGTTCCAGCATTCTTTGCCCAACCTTGTTTCAGGTCCTTTTCTCCTTCTGTTGTTTTTTCTTTTGATCATTATCATAAAAACAGCCTTCTCTCCCCTCAACAAACAGATTTATTTTCCAGGTAAGTTTGTCTGAGGGTGGCATGCTCACCCGCTCCAGTCTCTGCTCAACCCTCTGCCAACTCCAGGTGAAATGGTACTTTTTTCATCTAATTTCCTGTTCCTGCTGGCTGCTGCGTGCTAAGTCCCATTCTGGATGTGCGTCTCTCTAACCCACCCAGCACCTACAGCAATACAGTCAGAGGTATGAATGAATGAAGGATGAATGAGTGAGTAAACACGAGGTAATTATTTTTTGGAAAATGACTCCACATTGTACTGTCAGAATCATTCCTTCCCAGGTTTCGGGCAGCAGACATCTCCAATTCCAGTATCCTTTGACCAACGTTGTTTAGGGTCCTAGTCAGGCCATATAAAATGGCTTCTTCTTTAGAAAATCAATATTGGCTTCTTCATGGCCTTCCTGTTACCTTGAGCAAATCACACAAACAGGATGTCCGTGATTTTCAATTAATCCATAGGGAATGCCTAAAAGGACTTAAGATACACAGCTGAAGACACTAACGCAGCGTCTGCAGCAACCCGCCGGATTCCAGGTCCCCGATGAGCATCCTCTAATGAAAGGGGAACACATTTCCTGCCTTCCAGGAAGGAGAGCCAGAGCCAAAGGAAGCGCCTCATTCAAGCGATTAGATACTGGAAACTCAGTCCTTGGCCAGTCATTCTCCCCGACGCTGAAAGCCTGTGTTGTCTAGTGTCTTCTCTAGGGGCACGGGGCTGCAGACCAGCTGCAGCATCTACCCTGGCTGCTGCCTCCTGGCCATGTGGTCCATTTTCAGGAGCCTTGGAGAAGGCCAGTGTTGCAGTCGATGAATGGAAACATCCTTACTGCTTCCCACACAGAAACCCCAACAACTTCTTAGGGGAGCTGGGGACCCAGCCAGGTGCCCTATTGCCCACCATGCTCTGAAAGGCAGGTCAGCCTCAGCACTGCCAGCTTTTCTGAGATATCACAAATACATTTGATTAACATCTTGAGTGAAATAAGCCACTGGCTTCATTTGGAATGTCTCAGAGTTAAAAGTTTCTTTCCATGCATAATTAATAGTCTTCTTCTTTGAAGATAGATAAGTTTTATCTATCCAACTATTAATGGATCATTTCCCTTTGCCTATTGCTACGCCATTTCTTTGTCCAAAGTAAAATACGATACAAAGAAGAAAGGACCGGTAAAGAAGAAAGTCTCCTAAAAGTAATTTACATTTTTGTCCTCAATGAGAGAAATTTCGGAATGTTATAAATGTGTCCAGCTGCCACCAGCTGCAAATGTCTTACATCTAGTGGGCTTTGCCCCTTTGAGCTGCAAGTACCAATGATAAGCACGAGCTGCATGGCTTCGCAGTCTCCCAGCACCTCTCGTGTTCCTGATGGGCCAGGGTTTCTGCATCTGCCTGGACTGGCTTTTGCCGTCTGCCCTGTGCGTGGCCACATTCTGCTTCCCTAGGCCTGTGGCCACGCACTTTCCAAAACACGTTTGCTGTCTTTAGTCTCCCATGAACCTTCATTTTCTCCTCATTAATAGCCCGACTTGGAAGCTCACTGAAGTTCCCAGGAAAAAAAAAAAAGCCACATCTATGCCGAATGTTCCACAGTGGCGATTGACATGCCAGAACTTCAGTGACCTCCGAGAGGTTGCTATGTGGCAGGTTCAGAGCCAGCTTGCCTTGGGCTAGCTTGGCCTGTGAATAGCCCCTATTGCCCCCCCGGTGTGAGACCCAGCATGCTCGGGGGAGGTATATAAAGGAAAGGCTCTTTGCTCCCACCGACTTCAGGGCCGAGAATGCTGCCAGCTCAGGGCCGAGAATGCTGCCAGCTAACATCTGAGGCCGATAGCTGAGACGTCCCCACTTTGTTGCAGCCCGCCCAGCTGTTTCCACCAAACTGCTTTTGGAAAGTATGTTGATTAATGATTCTCCTTGTTACCACATTGGAACAAACGGTATTTGGGGTAATCTAATCTCTGTTTCCTGGCCACAGCCATTCGTGTTTGCCTCCAGAATAAGTCATCTCTTATTTTCTTTGTGATGAGAGCTGTGTCTTTGAAAAGGAATTAATACTTCCTGGTCTGTGTCTTGAGCACTGACACACTAGAGCCTCATCAAGAGCTGACAGTCGCTAACATGGGACTAGAGCAGAGCCTGCAAACCCACATGCAGGCCTGTTGGAGGTCAACACCTCACAGCAGCAGTGCGGGCCCACACAAGGAAAACCATTCCCTTCTGCTCCAGAGGATCTGGACTGGTGACTGGGCAGCTCAGTCAATGACTGAGGGACCACTCTTCAGGAGGAGTGCCGCTTTAATTCATGCCGAATGGATAGGAGGAATAATGATCTCTGTAATTCGACATTTTCCTTCCCAGAATCTCCATCCTCAGCGAAGTAGATTACAGGCCCGTAGACATACAACTTTGCAAGTCTGCCTACTTCCGAATTGATACTTTTCCATTCTGTCTTTAAACATGCTGTCTCTAGTACTTTCTCTGATGTTTCCCTCCCCCCCTTTATTGCCAAGTGTGTGTGTGGGGGGGGACTTTGTCATGAACCTGACCCTCACACTGGCCTAACTCAAACAGCATGGATTTCTCTTCCTCTACTCCAAGTAGCTGCTGAGGCGCACAGCTCACCTTCTTTGGGGTTTTTCCTTTAAACCCAAGGAAGATTGTCCTTGAGCTTTCTTCTGAGTCTGTTCTTGAATTATTTTATTAATGAGACTAGGAACCGCAAGTGGAAATCCTGATTTCCCCACATGTGGTAACTCCAGATTGGCTTCTCAAACTTTCCAGTAAGGAGCAAACTGACTGGAAATGTGTGTTAGGATGTAAAACACAGTGAGGGGGCACCATGGTGGGACCATGCCAAGGTGTGCCCCTGAGAAAACATGCCATGCAGATCTGGTATACGGAGGTTTACTGGGGAAGGGAAAGGAATGCGAACCTGGAGAAGGGGTGGAGACAGACAGGTGAACAGGCAGACAGATGGAGCAGAGCCGTGAGGACAGAGAGGGAGGGAGACAGTGCTGGGAACTGATGGAGAGGGCAGCGGTGGCCCGTGGTCCTTTTGGATGCAGCAGGTGATGACGTAAGCTGTTGCCAGGTCCCTGAGAGGAGGCTGGTGGAGTGACCTGTATGCTAACAATGGCACACTATATGAAGAGGCCATTGCATGTGCATGTCTGTGTGTATTTGTGTATATTATATACATATGAAATTTTCAAGTATACATAGATGGTGTGAGGATCACTCTAATTTTCTAAAATTTTGATGCACTGGGGGTTGAGCCCAGGGAGGGTCTTTCCTAAGCTAGGTGGGTCCTCTACCAGATACCGTGTTCCCAGGCCAGAGAAGACATTCTAACTTCAGAACTCTCTGTCATGCTTAGTTTCCTGGTCAATGAAAAGCCCTGTTACCACTAAATAAGGACATAAAGTTATTTGAAAAAATGTTTTCCCAGCTCAGTGTGCTGGAGGCAGAACCCAGGAATTCGCATGCATTGTTTCTAATGTGTTTCTAATTCCGTGTTCTCTTTATTTAGCAACAAGCTCGAAGAAGCCCAGACAGGCCTTCAAACCGTGATCCTCCAGTCTTAGTAGATGGGGCTACCCCCACGACTGAGTCAAGATCTTCCAGTTTGTGCAGCCTATCAAAGCAGACACTGAGACTTATGGCCAACTGTTGGGCAGAGTGCATGGAATCTTATGAAAGAAGTGGGAAATAGTAAGATCTGGAGAGGACAGGAACTCCACAAGGAGAGCAACAGAACCAGAAAATTTGAACACAGGGGTCTTTACAGAGACTCATACTCCAACCAAGTACCATGCATGGAGATAACCTAGAACCCCTGCACAGATGTAGCTCATGGCAGTTCAGTGTCCAAGTGGGTTCCATAGTAATGGGAACAGGGACTGTCTCTGACATAAACTGATTTGCCTGTTCTTTGATCACCTCCCCCTGAGGGGAGAGCAGCCTTACCAGGCCACAGGAGATGACAAAGCAGCCACTCCTGATGAGATCTAATAGACTAAGATCAGAAGGAAGGAGAGGAGGACCTCCCCTATGAGTGGAGTTGGGGAGGGGCATGCATGAAGAAGGGGGAGGGAAGGTGGGATTAGGAGGGGAAGAGGGTGGGGTTTATGGGGGATACAAAGTGAATAAAGTGTAACTAATAAAAAAAAGTAAAAAAAAAAAAATCTGCCGGTTTTGATAAAACTTTTGTGTCACGGTGGTGAATCAAAGTTAGGATTTGCATTGAACAATTAGGGAAAGTGTGTTGCTGTTGGTGACAATGAAGGCTTAATAGAAGCCCCACATGAGCCAAACCCTAAAACCAGGCCATGAGCCAAGGCCCGGGCTGGTTCAGATATTCCTGTAGTTCATCGTCTTGTCACTTGCAGGCTGTAAGGGACCGCCCTTCCCTGCTTGTAAGTCAGCCATCCGCTGGGCCCTGGGCCACGCTAGACTGTTTAAACAGCAAAACCTTCAAAGCTGCACTTAAAATATTTACCTCATAAAACCCTTGCCTTGCAGCAAGCCTCAGCCCTGCTCCAGGAGGCCAGTGACGCCATGGAGAACGGCTCTTGAGGAGACAGCCACAGCTCCACTGGGACCAAACTGTAAAAGGCTCTTGGAAGCCAGCTATGGTGTGACATGAGTCAGCACCGCACTGAGCCATTCAGAGAAAGGGTGTTTTTCACGCGTTTAATTGATCCTAGGAGCCGAAGCGCAGCTGGAAGAGAAGTCTTCCCAGCTCTCCGTGGGGTAGTGGCTTTGCTCCTTCAGTGCCCTCCCCTGTCACATGTCCCTGCCCCAGAGCACCAAGCTGTGGGTAGAGCTTGCCACAAAAGTAAATCAGAAAATAAAAATGCATCTTTTAGAGTTCAGTCTTTGCACGCTCATATGTGTTCCTGTGCATGACAGGAAGGCAACTAGAGATAAGAACCCATCAAATGGGAAACGGTGGCCTCTGGACGGAGGGTAATACCAGCCTCACGTTCCATCCAGGAACTTCGAGGCCGGCTATCAGCCCCTTGCTTTTAAAGAGAGAGAAAGCAAGCTTATGCTCAGAATTATACAGCTTTTTCAAGTCACTTTAATCCAGCATGCTTTTGATCTAGTCATTACTCAGAGCTGAGGTGATTTTCCATTAAAGCTGCCCCTCCCATACCCGCACTCTCTGACCTGTGAACACTCTTATTAGCTGCCTTATTAAGATGCTATCCCGTCTCTGAGGTAAGAAAAGATTATCTCCTTACTTTGTGTGTCATCACTGGAGGAATCTTTTTTTAAAAAAATAAAAGGAGATAAAAAATAAATAAAACAGAAAGACAAAGCATCTGACAGATATTTTCTGGTACACTATGCTTTCCAAAGGAGGGGACTCCTGTCACCCCCTAGGTGGCCCTCACGGCTTTAGTGACTATGAACATCTGCCTGGTCACAGTGGCCTTTGTGCGTGTGTATGTGTGGTGGGTGTGTGAGTTCTGCAGACCCGCAGGGTGAAGCAGAAGCACAGAAAATGCGCTGAGCCACAGGCTCTCTCCACCGTGTCTGTGCCTCTCCAGTGTAGACAGATGTGCTGTCAAGTGACACTACAGAAATGGGAGCTGACTGGAAGCTCACTGGGGCAGCGATGCCTCCTCCTGCTTCACTTACCTGAAGTCCTGTTCAGATGCCCTGGGTGGGGAGGGTGTGCGCTCGCGCGCGCGCGCGCGCGCACACACACACACACACACACACAGACTGTCCATAGAGGCGTCTCAGTCACAGCCCACAAGAGGGGGTGCTGGTTACTGTCCACGGGTTGGTCATTAACACCTTTCATTGTCTGTCTTGTCTCAGTGAGGGTCTTCTGCTAAGACCACCAAGTGCAGCGAGGATGTGCACAGTCTCCTGCGTGATGGCCTCATTTAAGATCTCAGCCCATATGGCTCCTTTGGGCTCTCCGGGTCTCCCACAATCCTCCTTAATAAAGGGTCCCATTTATACACATATTTGCATATATATAAATACATGTGACAATAATAAAGAATAAGAGGCCATGAACTTGAAAGGGAGTGGGGGATGGGAGGGACTGTAGGAAGGAGGGGGAAATTATGTAATTAATATTAACTGAATAAAAAACCCACAAAAATTTAAATAAGAAAAAAATGGGGCTCTAGCCTTTCCCATGCCCCCTTCCCTCTCCTGGGTGGTCAGAATCTCTCTCCCTCCCTCCATCGGTGTTTGCTTAGATAGGAAGAAACTTTCACTTTTGGTAAATATGAAAAAAAATAAAGACATCTGTTAGTATACTTTAAAAACCAGTTAGGAGAGGTTCAACAGGAACGCTGGAGAGGCTCACAGAACAGGAAGAAATATGCCTTTTATTAAAGTCTTGTATGTACAGAGACAGTGGTCGCTCACAGCTCTGGACGGCTGTGAGCGAGCCATCCAAGGTCGCCACGTACTTACACTGGAAACACCGCTTAACCACTGAAGCAAGGCAAAAACAGGCAGAGCCATGTAGGCAGAGACACCGGGCCTGCGGACACTTCGTGGTCTTTTCTAAAAACAAGTCTACACAAAATACAATGTGCCATTAAAAAAAAAAATAGGCATTTCAATACACGTCTTCTTTCTTTCTTTTTTTCTCTTTGTTAATACGTGGGTCTCTGAGTGTTTTTCTCAAGATTTTTTTTTTTTTCACATCGAGATTCGCAGGCACTTTAGCCACCCAGCCTTGGTTTACAATACAGGATGTTCAGACCAACAGGCAAACAGCGGGAGAGGGCCTGTGACACAGCCATGCACAAAAGTGTGACCCCCAGTACTCTTTTGGGACATCAAAATGTTCTCAATGGGATGGCTCTTCTTTTATTTGTCTTTATGTTTCACGGCAGAATTAGTAATGAGGCCTCGCCAGGAAAGGGCACAGCGTGTGGGTACGGGAGACAATACTGACTCCAACCTCAAAAACTGTATTTGAGATTAATTTTCAGAATCCAACATGACTCTTTTTTTTCCTCGTCCCACTCTGTGCCTGTAACAATGCAAATGAAGTAAAATAACTACAGGGCGGCCTCGCCTTGGCTCCTCAGCCGCCCCCATGCCCCTGGTTCCCATGTGTCACGAACATGACTGAACATGTGTATTTATAAACGCAGACTAGAATCATTGTGGTGTGGGTAGCAGGGTTATAAGGCAGTTGGAAACACACCCTCTCCCCCCAGTAACCAAACAGCACTGGCGTATGGCTCAGCTTCTTCACTACACCCCAGAGCCTTCATGCTCCAAGGAACTGAGGAAGGAACAGGAAGCCCAGACTAAGTCCGAGAACAGGGGGCACCCCTGCGGCAGAGTCCTGGAAAGCCCTCCTTCCCGGTGCACGCTGCCCTTCCTGGGGCAAGCTGTACTCTCAGGCTGAGCTACCCCTCGAGCTGAGAATCCAGGGGGAAAGGAGTCCACAACACCGGCCTCAGGTCACTTAAGATGAAGCTGTGACACCCACAGGCATCTTAAGCACAGAGCTCAAGTCTCCGGTACTGCAGAGAAGCTGGTGGGTGAGGCCTTGAACTTGGGATTGGGGTGGGGTGGGGGTGTCCTTCCACGAGATAGACACTGAGACGCAGTGGCAAAGACATTAAGGCCTTCCGTTTCTTTGCTCCTGCTGCTGAAAGGCACTGATACCAGCGACAGAGGTGTTCTGTAGTACCACCGAAGGTTCCGAAAACTCCGGAACTCGGTCTCTACCGGAAAACGTCCTTTATTGCATGACACCAAGCGCTGCGCCCTCCTTTGAGCTCAGGAGTAGAAGGGCCGCCCCTTCTCGGGGGTCTGCAGTCTGTTCAGCCTGGCCACCTGCGACGGCGATGGAGGCACATCTTGCCGGAAGGGGCCCCGGACTCCGTCGGCCGGGGGCTGCTTCTTCAGCTGCTGCTCCTTCCGCCTCTGCTCCTGGCGGAGAAGCTCCTGCGTCTCCAGCATGACTCTGGCATTGAAGCCATGCCCACCTAGATAGCCGTTCCTTGAGCCCTGGTAGCTGGAGTACCTGGGGTTCTCCTTGGCACTCTGGAAGCCTTCGCCAGGCGCAAAGTTCTGTTCCCAGGAATCCTGTGATACGGAGCTGGCGTTCTTCCTGCTTTGTCTAGCAATAGAGCAAAGAAGTCAGTCAGGGATGAGAGAGATAGGAATGTCCAGACTTTAGCAAATATCATCATGACCTGACCGCCCACCAGGTACCACGGCGGGGGCTGGAGAATTCAAAATTGGCTATCACATCCTGGGAAGACACCAACAGCTCAGCTGCTAAAGCCGCATGTGGCCCAAGCCTGAAGATCTGTGTTCAATCCCCAGTGAGCATGTAAAAAGCTGGGTGAGAGAGCACACATGTATAATTCCAGCAGGAGGGCGGAGATACAAGAAGGTCCAAGAGGCTTGCTGGCCGGCCGGCCTAGCCTAACTGGTGGGCTCCAGCCCAGGGAGAAACCCTGTCTCAAAAAGGCAAGACAGTTCCTGAGGAATGATAGCTGAGGGTGAGCTCTGGTTTCATGTGCGCACACGCACATGCACACAGACAGACACACAGACACACACACACACAGTACATACAGCCACACTATAAATACCCTCCCAAACAAAACAATACAACAAAAATAACCTTGATTGTCCTCAGCAAGTCCCTAGTTGTGGCTAAGAGACCAACGCTGACAGAGCAAAGGGCAGAAGCACACTCAGCAGCCACTGCGGGGCAGGCGCCGCTCCAGGCGCCCTCTGCTTTGCTCAGGAGAACCCCTGTGGCCTGGGCACAGACACAGGGCAGTGGCATCTGGCTTTGCCATAACTGTGTTCACCTGCTACTTACTGTTCAACTCCAAACAACGCAACCAGCACTCTAGCTAGCTGGGGCCAGAAGGTCAGAAGCTGGTGTGTGTGGCTCACTTGCACCTTCCAGAGGCTGAGGTGTCACTCTGCTGTAAGGAAGCAGCTCCTGTGACAGACCGCAGTCTGAGCTCAGAAAAAATGAGAGTGCGGCAGGCCGAGGGCTGGGCCAGGCTCAGCTGCTGGAGCACAGGCCTAGCATGCAGGCCTGGGTTCCATCCCCAGCACCACACAAACCAGGTGCTGTGCTGTAAGCCATACCAGCATTAGGGAAGTAGAGGCAGGAGGATCAGGAGTTCAAGGTCATTCTTGGCTAAGTTGCAAGTTCAAGACTCGCCTGGGTGACAAAGCAAACAAGGCAACAGGAAGTCCAACAACCTTTAGCTTGGCTCTCTGAAGGCCTAGTGTCAGTAGCTGACACAGGCCAGGGTTATACACCTTCCTATCTGGAAACTGTTTTTCCACAACTCAGGTTAGAGAACTCATTTCCTGTCACCCCAGCATAGGGAGACAAACTCAAGCCACACAGAAATCTCACATCCTAACGTGTTTTCAAGGAGCTGGCTGTGGTTTTCAGAAAACATGACTCTGAAACATCTTTAATTTACTATTAAGGCTCTGGATACTTCTATGAATTTGCAATAAGATTGCCTGTGATAAAGCTTAACAATTTTGTGCCAGGAAGGAAGACATGCCCTATTTTCCCCCTGAAAATGAAAGCGGGAGGAGAGATGACAGTCATAATAAAGAAAATGTATTATTGTGCCATTTATCAACAGAAAATCATCTGCTGGCAGTAGGCAAGCCTCTTGCATCAGCACACCCCACACTGCACACTCGTGAGGAGGCTGTGGGAAGCTACCATGTCTCCACAGGAACAGACTGACCAGCATCTGAAAGTTCAAGAATGCTAGCAATATGGTCCAGTGTAGAATCTGCCCATTTTCCACGTGGCTGGAATTGTGGTTGGGCACTGCAGATGAAAAGTGGACTCAGCGCTCAGTGCCACCACGGTTTCTGTGATCCGCTGAGACGAACAGTGGTTCCTATCTGGCCCTCCTCACGGGAACCACATCGGGGCAGGAAGGAGGAAGCTTCTTTGCCTAAAGCACTGATGATCTTCACTTTGAAAGTTATAAACTAATATGGCCAGAGATGTGACAGATGGATGGTGTAAGCACGAATCCTGGGAGGTCACCCGATACACAGAGCCTCCCTCCTCCCTGGCCCTGCATGCTCCTCACATAGAAAGGTGTATTGTAGTCACCCAGAAACACAGGTTCTTTCTACACCAGAATTTCTGAAGATTCACCAAGGCTTGTCAGGGATGGATGAGAAGATGCTGTCAGGGAGAAACTGTTTTGAAACTCAAGTTTGCTTCAGATTAATGACAACAGAATAAAGAAGCAAGTCTTGAAACAGGGAGTAGGGAACTCTGTCTGTCTGTCTGTCTGTGTCTCACACACACACAGGTCTCTCTCTGTGTCTCTCTGTCTCCCTCTCCATCTCCCTCTCTCTCCTCCTACACTAGAAACTGAACATCCTAAGCATGTGGAATAGGGAAGAGCAGCTCTGGAACACAGAAGGCTCAGATTCTGAACTGCCCCTTGGTCACTGTGTCCCCAGACTACCTCATCTCTCAGATGGGCTATAGGACCCGACTGTATGGGGTTCTGGGAGAGAGAAATCACTGACCCACAGAAGTAAGTTGCTCAGAAAAGGGACTGGCTCTCTTCAAATGACCCATGGAATCTGGAGAGCAAGTCAGTATCTAATATTAGCTTCTGGGTCTAATTAGGGTAGAGAGGGACGATGGTCACCTTTTGGGGCCAAGGACAATAAGTAGGAAGTGCCAGGTTAGTGATCCTTGCAAAGATGTAGTGGATTAGGATCAGAGAGCTGGTGCCCATGAAGGCCATTCCACAAACACTCATCCAATCTGCCCATGGTCGTTCAGACCAAGGCCACAGCAACCAACGGCAGCCACCGGTGTGCTCCCACGGGATTTGTTCACAGTTGCACCTAGGTCTACCAGGTCCTGCCGTGACCCCCCTCCCCCCGGACATCGCTGGAGTATTTGCTATACACCCTGGCTAGGTACTAACTGCCTTCTGATGATTCTACCACCTTCCATTACCAGGGAAGGAACTTGAGCGAAGTCACAAGGCAAGGACTTCAACCCCATGATGAGGGAGGCGGAGACAGAGAGAGACAAAGAGCAAGGCTTTGAAACTGACAGACAGATCTGGACTCAATATCCCTGGTGGGAGAGAAAATGAGGATGCAGTGGCCTGTGAGAGGAAGAGGTGCAAGGGAGAGCAGGGGCACAACAGACACAGCCACCACAGGGGTGGAGGAAGAGGAAAGGCAGAGTGCAGGAAGACAGAACTGCGGCATCCTGGATGCTAAGAGGTTGCCAGTGCGCAGATGGCTGTTCAGGCAGAGGGCTTCTTTTGGGTATCAAATCTTCTTGTTGGGGTTTCTACTGCTGTGATAAAATATCATGACCATAAACTTGAGGATGAAAGCGTTCTTTCAGCCTGCAACTCGCACGTTCTGTTTCCACTGTTGAGGGAAGTCAAGGAAGCAACTCAACCAGGGTAGGGACCTGGAGGCAGGTGCTGACGGAGAGGGCAGAGAGGAACAGTGCTCACTGGCCTGCTTTCTTGGAGCACCCAGAGCTACCAGGCAAGGAGTGACACTTTCCATCGAGCTGGGCCCTCCTATGTCAACCATGTACCACAGGCTTGCCCACAGGCCAATCCGGTAAGAACTTTTTTCCCGAATTGAAATTTCCTCTTCCAAAATGGCTGTAGCTGGCCTCAATTTGACATAAAACTACCCGGCACTCCACAGAAAGGAGCTCAATTAGGAAGAAAACATGCTACTCTGGTTGAGAGCCAAGTGAGGGGCTTGCTGGGGTCCCCTTTCCCCAAACTGGCACTTCAGCCCGGCTACTGTTTTCCCAGTGTGACTCCCATTCTGCCCATGCACGTCACAGTTTGCACACAAGGCTGGCACACGCCCGATTCAAACCTCCTTCTCCACTCCAGCTGATGCGGGCTTGGTCCGCTTGCTTCATCTTATGCTCCATTCTGTAACTAAGCTACACTGGCATCTGATGCACACAACTTGTTCACGTGAATTATCAGAGATCAAGCGCCTCTGCACAACAGCCACATATGTCCCAACCTTGGAGCTGACTGTCTTATGTAAGTGGCGTCACACACCCCTCTGCCCTCCTGCTAGAGTTCTCAACTTTCCCCCATATCACTGCTTGCAGCAATGAGCTGTGAGCAGTCCTGCAGGGCAGGATCAGGGCTGCCAGGTTCTCCTGCCCAACCTTTCCCCTACAGATCAAGGCCTGCATGGAAGCCATTCTCCTAGAGAAAGAGTATGAGCCCAAGTTCCCCTGGTCCCTCTCGCTGAAAGTGATGTATCTCTTCACTTCGGGATGTCTGATTTCCTCGTGTCTAAAGTGAACACAGTGAGTAGCCAGGGGGGAAAGTCCATTTTCTATGTGGGAACAATACTCCAGCAGCTGTAGCCCCAAGGGCAGCAGTCTGCTTGAGCTTGGGCCTAGCAGGCACTTCCTGGGAAAGGGGAAGAGAGGGAGCTAGAGAGGGAGGTAGAGGTAGAAAAGGAAGGGTGAAGGGTGAACATGAACAGACCAGATAACTGTGATGACAATGGTCAATTGAACATTCAAAGTAAAAAAGAGAGTGTTGAGTGTTCTCAACACAAAGAGATGATACACTGAACTCCATCAGAAAGTACTGTGACTGTGTCAATCAATGTGGCCAGGAGACTCCAGTAAAACTTCCTAAGCACCAGGGGCCCTCCAAGCTGTCCTTCTTTCAATGCTGTCTTCACTCCTGTATCTTCTGCCTTTTTCCCTTAGCTGAGTTCCCCCTTCATGATGTGAACTTTGTTAAAATTCTTCATTTCCTAAGAAGACTTTCTAACCCAGTTGAAATCTATGAACCGACAACTTGCCAATCTTGTCTTCTTCATACCAAGAATGCAGGTAGTGAGAGATAGTGTGACAGAGACAGCGCTCCACATGACTCTAAGGATGCCACCTTTAATTGGGGTGAAGCTACACAGTGGCCTTTCCAAAGCCGCAGAGCACCACAGAGCTTCACACCTGATAATCCAGGATTTCTAGAAGGAAATCCCTGCATGGCTGTGCATCCCAGTCAGGCATAGTGGAGGGTGCAGCACATCTGGGCTACAAGTATGTTGGAAGGACTTATTGACCACGAGAAAGCCACATTATTTCCTTCGTTTTTCTGAGTTGTTTATTGGCAAGATGAGAAATCTCCAAAGAGCTTTATGGAGACTTAAACCTCAATGCCTCTTCCCCAAGACAGGCTAAATGACCTCAATGGCTAATCCCTATATAACATAAAGATGAGGTTGGTGTGCCCAGGGTACATAGCCTCACAGACGTGAAAAGACAATGGTGAGCTGGTTAGCACATCGACACCACGTGTGCTGGTGGGCTTCACACCCCTCTTGGCCACCACTGTGCATGTCCAGTTCCTTGAGCTGTCATGGAGATTAGTGAGCTTTAGAGGAACTCGCCTTTATCAGAGAGTGAAGGAAGTTCACATCCACCTGGATCAGGCAACACACAGATAAGCATCTACCTTCTTCAAACTGTTCTCAAATTCACACGTTTCCCTTAATGATGGGAAAACAAATGTCTAATAACCATCACACAGAAGTGACTTGTTCGGAGGAGTTTGAAAACCTGCAGGGTTTCCAATAGGTTTATTCTACACCATGTATTTCCTTGGAGGAAGACTTCGATGGAAAAATAGTAGGCAATTTCAGTGTGCGGATGTGTGTGGCCAGCCATGTGACAGAGTTCTAGTCTTTCACAGAGGCCATGTGGAGCAGAGGTCCCTCCCCTCATAGGCCTAGCACATAAGCTTCTATTGCTTGGTTGTCAGTTAATGAGCCATGTACCCCTGGGACTCTCTACACTTCCAGAAGAGTGACAGCAGAGAGGGAGGGTGATTAGAATGAGGTCTGTGACCACCTATCCACAGTCGTGCATGCTCAGAATCCTCACTCCTGCTGTGACAGAGCCTATATGCACACAGCAGTGTTCAGCGCGGAACCCTGCGGCCAGCCACTGTATGCTCCTATATCAGGCAGGAAGTTTTGCTTTTGGTATGCACAGATGTAGAGGCTGGCCTTCTTCTATGCTGCCATCAGATGAGAGACACCCCTCCCAAGCCAGGCATGCCTGCACTGCCCCTCCTTGGTAATGCTGGATCCAGCTGGGAAGGCTGTTTCTGCAGCCCTGAGGGCAGCTCACCTTGGCAGTGAGCTGTACTGGCGCTGGGCCTGCTGGAAGCTCTCCCGCTCCTCCTGCCGCTGCCGCTGCACTTGGACCTCCACTGACACGGAGTGCCGACCACTCTGCGACGCTGGCCGTGAGCTGGGCTGTAGGAGAGATGCACAGCTTGTCAGTAAGGAAGACAGCTACCTTGTCATGCCAAGAGTGATGTCACCCAATGCCTGCGCGTGCCGGGAAAGTGCTCTGCCAGAATCACCCTGTCATGCCTCCAACTTTGATTCTCACCAAACAACTCTGGAACATTTCACAAGTTCTATGATTGTGTTTACCTACATCAAGTTTATTTGTTATCCTACCTTATTATCTTGAGACAGGGTCTCATGTCACCCAGACCGGGCATGAATTCACTGTGGTGTAGCCAAGGGTGACCTTGAACTCCTGATCCCCTGTCTACCACACTGGGATCAGCATGCCTGGTTTGGGTGGTACTGGGTATGGAACCCATGGCTTTGTGCATGTAGGTAGCCACTATACCACCGAGCCACCTCTCAGCTCACCTCTCATGTGTCTTTGAGAAAAGAACCGTATCATACCTTAGCTAAGTCTTATAAACTCCATTTTAAGTTGTGACTTTGGTGTGGGCACATTGATTAAAATGGAGAGACCAACTCACTAACTAGTGTTTCTTAGTGAGGTTTGGTAAATATTGACATAGATACTAGTTGACATCCCTTACATAGCAAACAAAAAGCTCAGATTACAAGTTAAAACCAGGCCGGGCAGTGGTGACATAGGCTTTTAATCCCAGCATCATAAGACAGAGGCAGGCAGATCCTTGTGCATTCAAGGTCAGCCTGGTCTACAGAATGAGTTCTGGGATAGACACAGAGAAACAAACAAACTTCAAAACAAACAAACAAAACCAAAAAGCAAAGGGCTGGTAATGTAGCTCAGTTGGCACAATGCTCAGCCAGCATGTAGGCAGTCCTGATTTCATCTCCTCACTGCATAAAGTGGACATGGTAGAACACATGTGTGATCCCAGCCCTTGGGAGGCAGAGGTAAGAGTAACAGAAGGTGAAGTCAATGCCAGTAGTGAGTTTGAATCCAGTCTGGGCTACAAAAGACCCTGTCTCAAACCCACCAGTGCAACCAATAAACTAACCACAACAAAAACAAACAAACAAAAATTGGCAATCATAACTGACAAAGGCAGGAGCTCACAGGCCTTGATTCAAGGCTTCCTGAGCTGGGGAACACTGAGTAGTGGTCTCTTTTGCCCTAGAAATGGTAAGCAATACAGACGGCACACTTATATTATGAAATGACAGTTCAATTTTGAAATAGAAAGAAATCAGCTTAAATGAGGTACTGTGACCAAAGACAGGCCTGTCCCCAAGGAGGTCAGCCAAAGAGTTCCAGAGACCTCTACCAACAGCATGGACCTGTCAGCTAATGAATACCGATTGTGCCAGTTTAAGCGACACATCTCCCTTGGGCAACAGGAAGTGGTAATTGCCCGAGGCAACCCTAGCCTCAGACATGTCTTCAATCCACCTGGCCACCTGGCCAGAAGGTCATGTGTGGAGTGTACTTTTCACTCACAGTGGATTATCAAGTTTATATACTATGCTGTGTAGATCAAAACAGCCAGAAACATCACAGAATACCCAGGGATGGCTTAGCTACACCACCGTTGGCATCCCACGATACCCATCTTGTTGCTCATCCATCTTGGTGCCCCTTTGTGCTATGTGACATTGCAGAGCATACATAGTCTATGTGGAGAATATCAGCTACTAAACTCTACCTGATTTTCTCTTCTAGCACTGAAAGCCAGTGGCATGCTGTGACTCAATAATGGCTTTGCAGAGTAATAAACAGCCTTAGCACTCACAGGAGAGCATTAAGGCAACATGAGTCCTGCCCCCTAAAGAACGAAAGAAAGGAGGAAAGGAAGAAGGAAGGAAGGAAGGAAGGAAGGAAGGAAGGAAAAGAGAGACAGATAGAGACACAGAGAGAGAGAGAGAGATAAAGAAAGATAGCTCCTAAGGAGTGACACCTGAGGTTAACCTCCACATGCCTCCACACAATCACATACACACACACACACACACAGATAGATGGTAGATTGATAGGTAGGTGGAAGGTAGAGAGAAAGATGGATGATAGATAAATGGATATAGGAAGATGATAGATAGGTAGATAGATGATAGATAGATAGATAGATAGATAGATAGACAGACAGACAGATAGATAGATGATAGAGTATTTTCCTCGGTGAGTTCCTGCCTTTGTGTACACAGCACCCTCAACATTAATGAAGGCAGGCATCTTCTCCCCCTTCGAAGGCAGGGTGCCACTGACCTCCTGGGTCAGTGCCTGCAGGAGCCTTAAGAATGTCACCAAACAAGGAAAATAAAAAGTGAAAAGTGCATGGTTTGCACCGAACCCCCAAAGTACCCTGTTTCCTCCCTCTTCACCATTGTGAGCTCTGTATACAATGAGCTCCATCAGGTTGTCTGGGAGGCTCGGGCACTCTGAGAGGGGATTTAGTAACCAGCGATTTGAGCTCGTGCTGCTTTTTGACACACTGCTTGAGGATATGTGAAAAGAAAATGCAAGATCTTATGGGAACGCAGGTATATTTTTAAGTTGTTTCTCTCCACGGCCTGAAAATTTGATTCTGACAGAGGAAAAAAAAGTTGAAGGGCTTTTGTTTCTTCAACTGTGCACTTTCTGACACTGTTCAAACCCTGTCGGTCGTAAGCATCTGCTGAAACTCTGACGGGCGTCAGAATGAGCGACGGGGCTGCAGCACAAGTGAATGACTGGGTGTGACAGGCCGACGCCTCGCGCAGCCAGACGGAAGCGTCAGCCTCACCCTGCACAGCGCACGCCGCTCCCCAAGCCGGCAAAGGGCGTGCCAGCCCCGAACGTCACTCCGTCCTGAAGAGGTCACCCCAATGGGCCATGTGTCTCAGAGGTTGTGTAGTGACTAGTTGATAGTAACAAGTCACTAAACCGCTCTGGCACGCCTTACGCTCGACCCAAATAAAAGTAACGTCAGGGCTGGAAACATAACTCAGTCCATGACTTCCAAACCCATGCCAAAAAAAAAAAAAAAGCCACGTTTTAACTTGATTATAATCCTGGCACTGGGGAGCCAGAGACAAGAGGGCCCTGAGTCTCACTGGCCAGCCAAAGCACTGAGTTCCAGGTTCAGCAAGAGACATCTCAACAAAAAGAACGTGGGTGGTACCTGAGAAACGATAACTGAGGCAGTTTTTGGCTTCCACATGTACACACACATGCACTTGCACATACATGATCACACACACAGAGTAACTTCTCAAAGTCAGCACAGATCTCATAAGTATGAGCGTTGTGAGAACGGGTAATGATAGGCAAGCCTACCTTCAAAGGCTGCCTCCCAGTCCCCATGACAGAAGCACAGCCATGTATCCAAATCAAAAATTACAGAAGTAAAGACACGAGGAAGAGAGAACAAGTAACCCCCCAGGACCCATGCTCTCAAACATGGCTATTGGAAACAACGAAGTGGGTGGGGGGAAGGGAGGGGAGCTTGCGACACATGTATGAAGAAGGCCTGAGTTCAGATCTCCAGGGCCCGTGGACCAGCCAGCCCAGCCCATTTGCAGCTCCAGGTTCAGTGAAAGATCCTTTCACAAAACATGTGGCAGAGAGTAATGAGGAAGACACATTCTACAGTGACCTCTGGCATGCCCCACACCCCCTACCCACCTGTGCACACACCCACAGCCGCACCTGTGCGTGTGTGCGCGCACACACACACACACACACACACACACGATAACAGCTGTACAGAAAATCCACACACCAGCTTAAGTGTTGCTGGGAACACTTGTCTGGGAATTCAGACAAGGTAGGGATGCTGCTCTAGCTGCAGATTACAAAATCACCTAGGTCTTGTTTGTAATGAAGTTGGCTATAAAAGATTACCTTTTAAATTAAAAAAAGAAAAAAGAGCCTCAAGTGGCAGGTCTAAATAACGAAAGACACTGTAAGACAGGTTAATATTCGATTGTCACAAAGCACAACGGAATCTCTTCCTTAAAACCACGGGAGAAAAACACACCTGTTGCTTTTGTAAGTGAGCTGCAGAATACTGGTCTTTGTCATGATTAGAAAGATGTTACGTCAGGTCTGAGAAAGCTGGAAAATGCTAGTTTCATTCTGGGAAAGAAAATATATGAAGCATCTCCACAGAGTGTCACTGAACTTACATCAAGGAAGCATTTCTCTTGGCTAATTAAAATTATTCTTGGCCCCACTTGACCTCCCAGATCAGACAGGACTGGGGGCTGTCAGGGTGCTGTCAAGCACTGAGAGTTCTGAATGCTGGAAAGCCTAAGTGCTGCAAAGATCCTATGTAAAGGCTGATCAGTCCTCCAAACACATTTCCCCTTTATAAAGGCATGCTTTGGCTTTCACACTCTGTTGGTTCACGCAGTCTCTCCCATTGGTGCTTGTGTCTATGAGATTTTCCTACCTGAAGCACCTGGTACCTTGAGAACTAGGCGCAGCTCTACAGAACAGGCAACCAGCATCAGCACTCAGCACCAGTCCCTCCTCTGCAGGGCCATGGTATAAGAAATTTTGTCTACAGGGTGGTCATAGGGCCCAAAGCAAGAGGTCTATTTTGCTGTGGCAAGGGGCTTTCTCCATAAGGAACTGGCACCCCTCTGCTGCTAAAACAGCTTTCTCTGGGGATATTTCCAAGGAAAGGAATCTCCATGCAGTGTGAGCTGTAGTCACACTGGGAGGCTTAAATTAAAGCGGTGTCTCCTGAGTCAAGGACAAGGAGCAACTAGGAAGCAGCAGCAGCAGAGGCCTTGCATGTCATTAAAACAAGGACAACAAAAACAAAAGGGTTTTCTCAAATCTCCTGTCCTCGGGGAGCAACAGGGGATGCAGATCAGCTCTGCCTGGCACTGGGCTCCCAAGGAGAGCAGACAGAGTACTGCTAGGGCAGAGAGAACCATATCAGTCTGCACCAGGAAGATGGAGGAGAGGGCAGATTTTGCTGTTCATTTAAAACCTGAAAGGAACAAAGCAAGCTCAGGAAGGATAAGGACATTCACACTCACGGGTCAATTTTCTCCTTGAAGGACTAACATAATTTCAGTCACTACTGACAGGGGATGGGAAGGAATTGGCGGCACTATTAAAGTCTCCATTATCCCACTTCTCAGTTGTTTCAGCCAGCACACCTCCTTGTGGGCAACAGTAGGCGTCTGAGCGGTCCTACCGGCATGCTGTAGTCTTGTGTGTACAGCAATTTAATTCTTTTCTGAAGCTTCCATCTAGATCCGAGCGCCCACAACAGTGAGAACCCAGCTACCGCTCAGTAACTTGCCCTAAATCACCTGAGGGAAGAT
Source organism: Meriones unguiculatus (assembly GCF_030254825.1). Lineage (NCBI taxonomy): Eukaryota > Metazoa > Chordata > Mammalia > Rodentia > Muridae > Meriones > Meriones unguiculatus. The sequence goes on from NC_083358.1 coordinate 1,417,619, forward strand.
TAAGGTGGTGTGCTGCTTTGTTTAGGCTGCACCTGCACAGGGTGGGGAAGAACCTGCTTTTGCCTTCCTCAACCTGGGAGAGACTATGTGCCAATTACAGATCTCGGAAATTTTCTGGGCCTGTGCTTCTCTAAAGGCCTTTTGTACCACAAACCAGCTCTTTCTAACTCAGACACTGGCTGGAACAAAGGCCCACGAGCAGGTGCACTCCACACTGTGAGGGTTTCCAGTGAGCATTTCCAAAATACATGAGTTTTTAGGGCTACTTGCAGTAATTTTGCCGCAGGAAGCTCTGTAGAGGAAGTTGTTGGCGAGGAAACTCTGGGCTGCATCTGTAGAGTTGTTGACCAGGAAACCAGGTGATCCATCTAGCTGTGCTGGGAATGAGGATTTCAGCTTATGTGCTACGTCTTTCATACAGCTTGAAGGTGAACTTGATGTTCTTTAAAAATAAAACGAGTGTGGACTGCCCCAGCACGTGAGACCATGTCCTCACTCCTGAGCACAGGGAGGCTACAAGGTCAGCAAAGGGCAGAAAGAAGATTCCCAGCTACCGAGGGACAATAAACAGCAGGAAGCCCATGCTCGGCCGGGTTCCAGGAGCAGCTCTCACGGAGGGGACGAGGAAAGCCCAGGTTAAGATGGCTGTGCAGAGCGGAATGACAGCTGCAGAAAGCTCACTTATGCCATCAGCAAGAGGGAGAACTCTCAGCAAGCTCTCAATTATTTGCAAGTAAAAAAATAAAAAGAAAGGAAAAGGTCAAATTCTGATCCACAATTTAGGAAATTGTACTTGCGGTAACTAGTTTGTCATCTAGTAACTGCCAGCTCTGTCAGCACAGGCAATACATAGGCCATGCTGTCTGTCTAAAGTTGCAGTGGCACCTGGCGAACTTTATTTTGACCTATGACACCTTTGGTAGTTGGGTTTCCAAACTACAAGATTTTTCTCAATCTTTTCTCTAGTGTGATTGTTCCTATTAAAGATATCATGTGGAAATACCTAAATCACTTCCTTTTCCAGACCTCAAGAGAATCCTTCCAAATTCTCTCAAAGAAAATATCACACAGTGAGAAACACTGACTTGACCTCAAATTTGAAATTCCTTCAGATGGGTACAATGTCAGCAGCCAGAAGCCAACGGTTGTGGCCACACTCCTATAGTTCCAGCACTTGGGAGGCTGAGGCAAGAGGATTGAGAGTGGCTTTCTTTGCATCAGCTTCACTGCAGTTTTAGGAATAGACACTTCCTTTCCCAGCTTTGTTCTTCTGTACTGTATGATAGTGGGACGTACTGAGCATTCAGGAAGTTGAAGAAGTCAAGTCTTTAATGGAAAATGAATGCTGGGAAGGGCTGGACAGAAAGCCACATTCCTGGCTAGCTAACAATGCTCTCGTGTCAGTGTGCGGGGGCTCACAGGTCAGAGCAGGGTATGTGACAGCTGCTTCCATCTTGGTGGTTGCGTTCTCAGCTTACCTGTGGTCCTCACTACCCTCTTCAAATATATTTAACTATCTATTTACTACACATCACATAGGAACCCTGCTTTAGGAAACCTCTCAGGGATAGAGGGAGTCAATTACAGCAAACAAAACCAGTACATTATCACAATCCCATCCTGTTGCTAGAGAGATGACTCCATTTAACGGAAAATGAATCAAATCCCTTGTGATGAAGGCACCGCTAACAGCAGACAGCTGCTGAAGACAGCCTGGTATTTGCTTAGATGTTGGATTGGTTTAGAACACCCAAGGCTGGGCAAGGATGGGCTTCGTGTGCATTTTCACACTGAGTGCTGGTCTAACGGTGCAAATTGACATGCAAAGACGGCTTAGCAGGGCCTTATTTGACCTTCATCACTTGGCCCAAGGTGGGGCCTATCACCCTAAGGCAGCTTTCACACCTTTCCTTCTAAGTCAATCTTTCAAATGATCGCTGAGCTCCCTGACCAGAAGCCTTTGAAGGTCTTTCGCTTTTCATAGCACACTGGGTATTCAGACCAAGAAGGGCCAAGAAGCCCACCTGACAGTCCAGAATGAGGCTGCACTCTCACCCTCCCCTCAGCCCAGCCATACCTCAGGCTCACTTCAGCTGGGAGGGTCATCCTTCCTCTCATCAAGGAGGAACATGTGTCTAAGTCAGGTCTGTTCTCATACCATTCTTCCTCTCCCTATTCAGAAATCTGCTACAATGTGTTTTATTCCCAGAGCTGTTTGGAAGGGACTCATCAACCTCTGGACACTAGTCTCCTCAGCTTCTCCTCCAGTGGAAGGACAGCACGGCTGTTCCACTGTGGGTCTGAGGCATCCGGCCATTCCTGCAAACTCTTGAGCGGCTACGGTGAGCCATCTGCTAGCTGCTGAGTCTCCCCCTACTCACACTAACCAGCCCTGACCCCTGCATCCTCATCAGGACTCTCAGACATCCTGATTGTTGGTCCTTCTCATCTCAATAACAGAGTTTCTCTGCAAATATGTTTCCTTCTTTCTTAGTCCTCTAGGCATTTGGCAGGGGCTGAGCTACCACCAGCTCTGGAAATTCCTATACCCAGAGAGTCATTAGCAGCTCTCACTGACTCACTCTTTCCAGAGAGCCTTCAAAACCTTCGCTATCACCAACACCGACTCTGCTGCCATCCCTCTACCTAGAAGTGCATGCAGGCTTCACACACTCAGACGCAGGACACGGGAGTGGTGGCCAGTTCTGTTCTAAGGAGATCACAGGAGTGGCCACATAGAAGATGGATGAGAAGAGAGGTGAACACAGACTCACAGGGATCTGACAAATCCTTGGCGGGGCTGGGGGCTGGCTCAGTTGGTGGAGTGCTTGCCTGGGTGATAAAGTGCTGGGTTTGATGTTCTGCCCCACAGAGAACCGGCATGATGGTACACATATGTAGTGCCACAGTGGGGAGGCAGAGGCAGGAGGATCAGGAGTTCAAGGTTATTCCTGATTATAGAGTGAGTTCAAGGCCAGCCTAGACTGTCAGAGGCCCATCTCAATTTTAAAACAGAACAAAAAATACCAAGGAAGTTAGCGAACCAGGAATCACCAGTCTGTCTCAGACACAAATGATCATGAGCTGAGCTTCCTCTGGCTCTGCTCTATAGGAAAGCACTGTGTAAACTTAATAAAAGATGCAGTTGAGAGCAGACATTCTTTGGGGGTGTCTCGTCATAGGGCTATTTGAACCTATTACGCAGCGGACAGATGGTGGAACAAGATAGAAAATGAAATTAGCAATGATGAAACCCAGATGGAAAGGAGGGAAAGGTCAGAATGCTAAAGGTCAGAGGGATTTGGCTCCATCTTGTCTTGTTTCATAAAGGACTGAGGTCACGGCTCAGGGGCCTCTCTGGCAGGGCAGCTGTTAGCCTCTTTGCTGGGCTGAGAAACCAGACGCTCACCCAAGACTGCTCAAAGCTGTAGGTACGGCGCCGGTCTTCTACATCCTCATCCTGTTTGGCTTGCTGGAACTCTTGCCGTAGACGCTGTATCCGGTCATGGTTGCTAGGAGTGGATCGATTGCTAAAAGAGAAGGGACAGCAGTTAACATCCTCAAGAACAGTAACCATCAATCACAGCTGCTAGGGAAAAGGGGGCAGCTGGCTGTGGCAGTTACGGAAACAGGAAGTGAATTTTTACAATAAAATCTGGGCATTTGAAATGTTCGTTTGTTCTCACTGTGGCTATTCTAGCAAAGATCTGAGAGGGTGAACTGTGTGTGGAGAGAGACCTCTTTCGCAGTGATCTTTCAAAGTCTCACTTCCTTTCTATAATCTGGTTAGGTGAAGGTTTGCAAGGATGTGGCTTTGGCCATCAGAACAATTAGGGTCCAGACCAGCTCCTCCAGCTCTGTGGCCTGGGGCACACCATTCTTCTTTGACTTTTACATATGAAGCAGAGATAATTATCTTCCATCAATATCATCTGTTATCAACTGGCATGACAGTAAACCCCTCTCCCCCAACAGACAGACAGTAACAGCACTCAGGCTCACGAGCCAGGCGGAGCATGCACGAAGGGTTCCGACATTTGTGTGGGAGGCTGAGCCTAGAAGATGGAAACAGCCATGCCCAGGCAGTTTAGTGAGATCCAGTCTCGAATTAAAAACAAAACCAAAAGCTACACGGGGGCTGTTGATATATCTCTGGTACAGTGCTGGCCTAGTTCTCTCTGCAGAGCCGCAAGAAAATGTACTGACACCTGTGTGGGTATCTCGTATGTCTGCGCATGTATGTATGTATGTATCCGAGTGTTGTGTCTGTGCTATGTGTACCTATGTTTGTGTATGACATATATATGTGATGTGTTTGGGTATATGGCATATGTAATGTGTCTGTGTCTCTCTGTGTGTGAATACATGTGTATATCTTTGCACTATGTGTGATTATAACACACTAATATATGTATGTCTGTGTCTGTGAATGTACAGATGTGCTTGTGTGTTTAGTATGTGCATGTGTGTGAATGTGTGCATGTCCTCATAGTCATGAACAAAATGTGATTGTCACGGTAAAATGAGAAACACAGGACAATCAAGCTGAGGCTGCTCAGACTGAGGTGCTTTCCTTTTGTCAGCACTGACTTTCTTTAGTAGGAAGAACAGCTGTAAGACTGGCAGAGAAGGCAGCACGTCCCCTCCCCCACCAAGCGTGGAAACCGGCATTTTAAGGAGTGGCGAGGGTTTGGGGTGGATCAGTCTGAGAACATAAAAGCTAACAGGCCTGTAAATGTGCTGTTTCAAATCATGCAACTTTTTACACAGTCTCGAAAGTTCCCTCCATGCCTCTGGGGCATGCAGGCTGCTCTCCCCACTGGGTTTTAAAACACAGATAGCGCTATCTCTTCGTCCAGGACACTAGCACTGGCTGCCAGCCTACAGCCTCTTCCTTCCATGCTCCAGTGACTGCCTGGGCATGCTACGGACTAGTTGCCAGCACAAAGTCATAGAAGAGTGAGCACTTCCCAACATCACTATCCCTTTCTTGACTATGGTTTTTTGCTCCCAACCTGCCTCAATGGAGGGCTGATCAGAGGCAACCTCGCTATGAAAGTTCTCCAACCTCACCAGGATCAAGTCAACTGTTTCCATGCATTAACTGTACATTACAGATCTAATAAAATCCAGGAAAGTGAGGAAAGCCAACCTTCCACCATCTATGATGAGGCAAAAGTCATTCCCCAGCAAGCTGGCTGAACCAATGCCCTCAATTTTAGTTTTGGTAAGCCTGGTAGTATTCTGGGATCAGCCTCGGAAGTCACTCAGGCCTTGGTTTCTAAATGGCTCAACCAATTTCTCTTTCTTTCCACCTCTCTTGGGAAGAATTGCACCAGCTTGCCCTAGACCAGTAAAACCGGTTTTCTGGCTTACGCCGAAGGCAGGCTGCAATGGTTTCATGATTGATGATGATTTCCAAGGAAGGGAAGGCCATCAGTGCCCCTTGGGAATGCCCATTGGCAGTGCGGAGGTGAGACCTGGCTTCAGAGGAGGAACTATTGCAGCGCTGCCTTGTTTCTCAGGCCAGGCTGTGACGGGCCAATCATTCAAATCTGGGCTTTGAAAACTCTAATGGGCTCTTTTGCCAAGAAAGCCAAGGGAGATTTAAATATTCATTAGCAATAGCGACTAATCCCTAACACATCCCAATCCACCTAGACTATGGCTGGTGCCTTTTAAAAGCCGGTCTTTCTGTTTTCTTCCTATTCTCCCCACCCCGGTGAGGAATAAAATAACACCACCACCAAAGCAGATTCAGGGGACGGTTGAGACAAAAGAAGTCTTAATGAGCAGCCTAGAAATTGCCATTTCCGGAGACTCCATATCATGGGGTATGATCAGAGATGATGGGGATCTACGATGCTCTCTAAGAACACACAAAAGACACCGTTAGTGTGAATGCTAACACTTAGCCCCCTCTTGCAATCCTGGCTTTTGGAGCTTGACTGCTTGTGTGTGTGTGTGTGTGTGTGTGTATAGTGTGTGAAGAAGACCAGCTTTACTTCAGGAATGACGTGGTTTTGTTCTGTGGTAGTCTGGGTCCTGTCCTACAGAGATAGCGGGACTTGGAGGCCCACAGAACCGGACACCTGGTCTGGAGCCTTCTGGTGGCCTGTGTGTTTTCCCTGATGGTGGCTGATGCATCCACTTGTGCTAAGTGTAACGAGCTTCTGCAGGCCCGCTGACTCGACACTCTTGGGGTGCAGGATGAGGGCACAGGTTGCACAACTGTGCCTGTCCCCACGCACTGGTGTGAGAATGGTCATCTAGGAGAACATGGTAAGTGTGCCCTTCGGAGACCGAGGCAGCCCGTCAGAGCTCAGGAGTCCGTTGAACAAGCAGGCTCTGAGCTGGGCGGGCTCCAGCGCCTTACTGGCAACCAGTGGAGGTGAAGCAGCCACAACCCGGGGCATCCACGCACAGTCCACGGTGGGGCTGGGCACAATCCGTGAGTACCTGGCATGTGCAGTGCAGACAGCAGGCAGGGGTCCTGTATGTCCCTCAGGTACCACTTCATGTGTTGATATATGGCAGAGCCTTCCGGGGACCTGGGGCTCCATTACCATGCCCAGGTTTCCACACGGGTGCTGAAGTTCAAACTTACGTGCACACAGGAGGAACTTCATTAACTAAGCTGTCCACTCCTAGCTCCTTCCCTTCTGATTTTGTTTTTCCAGACAGGGTTTCTGCGTGTACTTCTGGCTGTCCTGGAACTCACTCCACACACCAGGGTGGCCTTGAACTGTGAGATCCGCCTGCCTCTGCCTCCTGAGTGCTGGGATTAAAGGTGTGTGCCGCCATACCCAGCCCCTTCTATTTTTAAAGAGAAATTATAAATATGGTTTTCACCTTAGGTTTGATCATTGACTTAATTTATTTTCTGATTCAAAGCAGCCAAACACAATAGGGCAATTGGCAGCCAGGAGCTCCATCTACTTTACATTCTGCAGCTGCTGCTGTTTGTCTTCCTAAGTCATTTATTTCCACCGCATCAGGATGAGACGCAGATGGAATCAGCTTTCCATGGGGTTCATCCTTGTCCTCAACTGTCCTTGGGTAGGAAATACTGGGAAAAACGTTGTTAAGATCACGACTTTGTTTGTTTTCTGTATGTTTTTATGTTTACGGGTGTTGGCAGGCACGTGTATCTACACCATGCACACCTGTGCATCATGCAGTGCCCACAGAGGCCAGAGGAGGGCACCAGATCCCGGGGGCTAGAGTTACAGAAGGTTGAGGCAATCTGTGGGTCCTGGGAATGGAACCCAGGTTCTCAGGAAGAAGAGCCAGTGTGCTTAACCATTTTGCAATCTCTCTAGCCCTTAACTTATGTATAAATATAGATCTCAAACTTATATATATATATCTCAAACCAGTCATTAAAACACAGAATGCAACGTCTGCTGGTGCTAGAGAAACCGACCTTTTTCTTCCACCTCTCAGGGGGCTGGTTGGCAAGTGCCTTTACCAGCAGAGCCCTTTCATCAACTCATGACTAACTTTTAAATTGTTGTTATTCCACACATAATTAAGCACACTGATGAGTTACCTAGGGATCATGTGATATTAGGTGTTACAAACCCAGACAGGATTTAAGTACGTGGGTAGAAGTTCACAGATTTCTAGGCAAATATCCTTCAACATCATGGAAGGAATTTTGGGCATCCACAAATTCTGGTATCCAAATGGATGCCTGGTGGCTACTAAGGTGTACCAGCAACCTGACCAATGGGCATCATCCTTACGGTAGTGTCCTCCTAGTCTGCCTTCTCCTTCCAGCTCAAACTGGGCCTATGGACACTTTCTTATGGGCTTAAATTCTGACCTATCTTCCTAGAGGAGCAAAGAAAGTTTGCAGAGAGAAAAGAATCTGTGATGTGACCGAAAAATTCTTTACAGACTAAAAATACCTTAACATTTGCATTTTTAATTATGCAATAGAACCCTGGAAACCTGGGCGGACGATTAAGCTCCCCGAATTCAGATGGAGGGGAGCCAGTAATCACTACCGTGGTCTGGTCTTGACCGTGGGGGGAAGAGAAGACCTGAAAGGCAGGATAAAGATGGACAACAGGCCTAACTGGACTGTAGCCAGCCTTCCCTGGTCCCCAATGGGGCAGTGAGGATCATGTCTGACACTGGCTACCTATAGTAAGGACTGCATTAGTTCAAATTGTTCTTTCTCCCGACTCTCTTATCAGCTTTCAGAAATTCTACCAGGAAATCAAATTACCCCTCTGTGAAGCTTTTCTAACTTCCCAGGCTAACTTTGTATTTCATTCTTCCCCGGCTGTTCTCTGACGCAAACACTGTCACAGTGCCTTTCAGGACAAGCGCGCATACATCCTTCCCTCAGTTCTGCCCATGACCGTCACCAGTGGCTTGTGACAGAACACATTATCCAGCAAATATCTGTGAAGGTTACACTTCACGGTAGCTCCCAATCCCTCACCTTCTGCTGTGCTGCCTTTCCGAAACTCACCTCAAGTGTGAATAGGACTCACATTTGTTTCTAATCAATGAAGTGACGCACCATTGTTGAGTGTACGCGATTTCACTCATGTGGCCACATAAGATGCCGCATCCATCCTGCTCACCTCTGGAATCGAGGTGCTTGCCCTGAGCCCCAGAGTTGCAAATAAAGGGCAAGGAGGCCTGGACCTCTGCAGCAGAGCCTCCACATGGCCTCCCTAACCATTTCGTTGTCTAGGGCTCTGAGCAGAGGATCTCGCTGAGCTGTGCCTGGATGCCAGACCCCCAGAAACGAGATACAAACGTGTGCTGTTTGAAATGACTGTGTGTGTACTCTTTTGTTAGCCAGAAAGAGAAAATACGGGTCAGTGATGTTGGTCATGGGCAGCTGGCTGACTGTCCAGCAGGACAGCTACGAATAGGACATGGCAGGGGTCTGAAACGTGACGGTCACGGGAGGGCTTTCTCGTGTTCTTGACTACTGCTCGACAGGAACATTCCCACAGTGCAAGAACATAAACAGGACTGGGGAGACAGCTCAGTCCGTAGATTCTGAGTAAGCATGGAACACCAAAGTCCTTCCCAGAAGCCACGTGGAAAAGGCCAGGCATGGAGGCACGCACTTATAATCTTGGTTAGGGTTCCTATTGCAGTGACAAAGCACCATGACCAGAAGCAACTCGGGGCAGGGTTTATTTCAGCCTCCAAATCCCAGGTCACATGCCCCTGCTGAAGGGGGCCACCAGGGACCTGGAGGAATTCTGCTTAATGGCTTGCTCTGCTTGTTTTCTTATAGCACCCAGGACCACCAGGCAAGGGGTGACATGAGCCCTCATCAATCACTAATTAAAATACCTACGTTGTTTGTTCACAAAACAGTCTGTTTTCTCCACTGAGGGCCCATCTTCCCAAAGAACTCTAGTCCAACGTCAAGTTGCCATAAAAACTAACTCGCAAAATCTGGGAGTGGAAATAAGTAGACGGCCTTGGCTGGCTGGTTAGACAACCTGTTCAGTTTGGCAAGAGTCCCTGCCTAAAAACCAAGTGGACAGCGACTAAGGAAGACACCTGAGGTTGACTAATGCCCATGTTTATAGGCATATGCACACATATGTGTACCATACCGGTAAACACACACACACACACACACACACACACACACACACACACGAGAGCAAGAGAATGAGAGAGGTGGAGGTAGGAACACACAAGGAGCACAGCTTAACCTAAGCCTGAACCTTAGAGTAAAGGCTGAGGGAGGTTAAGCCTAGAACAGAGCGCAAGCTGATGGCTTCTTACTTCTTACTTGATATACACCCTCACCACAGTGCACTCCCCTGCCGCCTTCCCTCAAACCCACAGGCACGTACCCTGCACTTCCACCTCACTTTAGAGAACGGCATGAGCTTGTTCTGACTTGCTAAAGTGACCTAAAAATACACACAATGCTAGAACCTTATAAACACGGACTGTTGCAAAAGCAAGCTGCTCAGAAGAGCAGAGAGAACACACTTACCTCACAACAGAGCTCTGACACTATCATTTAGTGTAAGGTGGGCCCTGCGAAGTTGTGGCCTGAGAGAAAGTGCACCAGTTAAACACTACTGTAGAAGATATAACTGAAAATCAATGCCCACTGCATACCCTGAAAATCCATGGAACACCACTATGTGGTCAAGAGGGCTCCACAGACGTCATCCCAATTGCTGGGGTGACTTGTTTCGTTTGGGCGTGGGGATAGGGTGGGGGTGTGTCTCTATTAAAACCACCTTCCACACTCTACTCCGAAAAAATCGGTCCTTATGAAAATCCGGATGTTCCCCACAGCCTGGTGAGCCTTCTGTCCACAGTGTCTGTGGAGACCCAAGAGCAGAGGGAGCTCACAGGTCACCCTCAAGAGGACATTCTAGTCCTACAGGAAGGCCGTTGGGCTTATCCAGCACACGAGAAGTCACCAGTTTGGAAGGGATAGCTGCTCGGCAAATGTCCGTCAGCCACGCCAGCCCCCACCCCCAGCCACTTCACTTTTGCTCGATCCTCAGCCCTAGCAATTTACTTTCTGGCCTAAGCTCAAATTTCTGTTCCAAATGCTAGTGACGTGCACACCTGTGCCTGGCCTCTACTTCTGGAGACGTGAAAGGGCCATTGCTCCGTTCGTGACTGAAACACAGGGAGTTCGTTTCTAGACAGTCCAGATCCTGGAAGCAATGCAATCTACACTCCGTCTTTCTGCTGAGATGTCTCCATCACTTTGACAGCTTTCCTGTTCATGTGCACATGCGTGGTGTGTGTGTGTGTGTGTGTGCGTGCACACATGTACCAGAACATGATGTTAGGATTTCTTTTCCTTGATCACTCTCCACCTTATTTTTTGAGACTCTGGAACCCACACTCACTCACTCATTTTGTGGAGCTGGATTGGTTGACAAACCCTAGCGACCTCCTGGCTCTGCCTTCTCGGGCCTAGGATGACAAGTGTGCAGCGCACACACAGCTCTTTATACATGGATCAAACTCTCGGGCTTCACAGAGGAGCCGTCCCCACACTCCCGAACACTTATTTTTCAGAACACGTTGATCAGGAGTGACAACTGAGTTTCCTTCCTTGTACAGCTCCCTTCTTCTGGTGTCCAACTGTGCATTGCTACTTTGTCCCAACACTGGCTGATGAGCAAATGTTTCATGGGCATCACTTAAAGCAACAGGGCGACTGGAACAGAGTGACAGTGAGAGCAACAGGTGCGGGGCACGCTTGTCAAGCAGTCTGGGAAACAGGCAGCCGGCAACACTCACACCATTAAGCAATGCCTCACGGGGATGTCACGTGTGGCTGTGAGGGGTTATACGCCCTTCAGGACTGACAGTCGGCATGACAGAGATGGCAAATCATGGAGGCGACGTCACTGCACCAAACTATGGCACCAAGTGAAAGGCAAGGAAGCCATCTCCGGACACTGAGCATGTTCTGTGCTGATGAGCAACCCCACGAGATAGTCCTGATCTTGCCAGAGAAACAGATTTCACCTGCAGACGTCAGGAGTCAGCAGAGATTCCTCATTAACTCATCACACCTGTTAGAGGGGGGTGTTTGAATTAGTTTTCACTCCTAGCACTCAAGTCTGGAGCAGTCTGCTCAGCCTCAAGTACAAGGCTGCGATGGAGACGTGTCCTTAGAGGAATGCTTATTCTTAGGGAGACAGTGAACTTGAGGGCCCGTGTGTGCGTGCGTGTGTGTGTGTGTGTGTGTGTGTGTGTGTGTGTGTGCCTGTGTGTGCTTCCTGTGAGGGTACAGACCGGAGCTTAATGCCTGGTGTCTTCCTCAATTGCTTTCCACTTTTTTTTTTAAAGACAGGGTCTCATTGAACCTAGAGCTCACTAATTTAGCTATGATGGTCAGGGATCCTCCTGTCCCTTCTTACCCACAGTGAGATCACAGGTATGGGCTGTGCCATCGTACCTGGATTTCTGTGTAAGTGCTCAGGAGCTATTCAGGTGCTCCTGTCTGCATAGCAAAAAGCGCTTATGACTAAGCCATCTCTCCTGCCTCGCATCTCTGCCTGCTTCAGAAAGGGTTACATGCTGTTGTCCTTTGAAAGCTCTTGCTTCTTTTGGTAGAAAGGAGTGCTCCTTTCTAGGTATTGCTCTGCATGCTGTTCCCTGTCCAATAGACAAAGCTGAAGTTGCTGAGTTAAAATCTGGACGGAAGAAAATGATATGCAGCAACTAATTCTCTAGATGCTAGTATTAAAGAAGGCTGGTGAGGGATCTGGAGTTTCCACCATCTCGTGGGCTCCAAGACTGATGAGGAACAGGACAAGGAGCAGAGAGGCTAAACCAGGAGATGCATTGGCTACCAAATTACAAATAAAAATAGCTCCTCTACACAAGCTTCGTTAAGTTTTAACAAATATCTTGGGGTTTCACACTCAAACCGCAGGTCATAAACTCACAGCGCACCCCCATATGTTCCACAAACACCTGACTTCAATTTCTCTTCAGGCTGTGAAGCAAGAATGTGATGTTCTAATTAATTATGCATGCAAAGTTAGCTTTGCACAGGGGCAGATTTTGTGTGTGTGTGTGTGTGTGTGTGTGTGTGTGTGGCAGGAAGATATTTATAGTGTTTTATATTTTGGAATAACTTTTTCTCCCATCTTAAAACTTTTCTATTGGTGACTCTAAACTCAAATGTAAACATGAAATAAAGTATAACTGGTAAATATCTTGTACTGTTTTTATTTTCTACTGATAACCCAGATACAGAAGATATGGAGCCATCGTCTTGGTATTGGGTTAATGGATTTCAGACAGAAAGATCTCTGCCCATGTACAAATCACCTTAAATAGATCTCTGCCTGTAGACAAATCAATCACTTTAAATTGTACGGAGGCATCTAAACAGAGACCAAGCAGCTCTCTTTATACGTGTCTGGGTGTACACGTGAAATTAGCTACTTAGGGAATACCACGTCATCTTCAGTTTCTTCTTACAGTTCTCCTCATCATCTGTAATATGAAAAGAATTATGAGGAGCTTGTGCAAATCCCACAGGCGCTCCCTCTGCTCAGCTGATAAAATTCATCTCCAGATTGTGACACCGATGATTTGTTGTCCATTTCACACCAATTCCAGTATAATAAATCATAACAAATTAAAACCATATAGCTATACTCTCTGGGTTAAAAAGCTGGTCATCAAGACTGTTAATCCCAGGTTTGTTCCGATAAAGATAGTTCTGGGTCCCAGGGTGCTCTGCAGGTCACAGGGAGGTCCTCTCACTGGTGGGAGCATCATCAGGAAGGGGAGCTGCCCCCCATCCGCTGTGGCCCCTGGTAACAGCCCTATCATTTTATAAGCAGTCGGCTTTATTACCATCATCACTCTTCCTTATTAGCCTGTCAGTGGTCTGAAGTGGGACTGAGGGGAATTCAGTCCTTTTTGAGGGGAACACCTCCAGCTGCAGAACACACACCTACACAGGCACACTCAGCTTCAAGAGCCAACAATAAGCACACGAGAAGCCGTTGGAGCCCTCACTGGCGTTCCATGACTAGCATCAAACACAATTCAGGCTAGCTTCTACCCAGACGGACTACTGATTGTGAGGTAGCAAACCTCAGAGGAAACAGCTGCCTTAGTCACAGCCAGAAGCATCATCACCATCCATCATGACCACCACTATCACTATCATCACCATCATCATCACCACCATCACCATCACCACCACCACCACCATCACCACCATCACCACCACTACCACCATCACCATCGTCATCACTACCACCACCATCACCACCACTACCACCATCACCATCGTCATCACTACCACCACCATCACCACCATCACCACCATCATCACCACCACCACTACCACCATCATCATCACCATCAGCACCATCAGCACCATCAGCACCATCACCACCACCATCACCACCACCACCACCACCACCACCACCACCACCACCACCATCACTATTAGTTAAGGAGGTCTTACTATGCTACTCAGGCTGCCCTTGAACTGCTGTGTGTACGCCATCATCATGTTTCAGCTTCCTACTCTCAGCAGGATGTGCCCTATGTCTGGATGGTTTAAAACGATCAGTGTGGCAGTGTGATGGCTCACTGAGTAGAGGAACTTTAGTACCCGGGGTTCTATCCCTGGGACCTACACTGTGGAAACAGAGAACTTTTGAGTCATCCCCCGACCTCCACACGCACGAAGTGGTGCACACACAGCTATACACATATGCGATAAATAAATGCAAATGTTTTTAAAGCAACAAAAAAAAAATCTTAAGAATATACCAACGTAAAACTAGCCATCAAAGTTTTTGTGGGGGAAAAGCCCCTGTACTTGAGTAGAACTTTTTAAACAGATGGTCTTTGATGAAAGAACCTGGTAAGACTGAAAGCCCCAGAGGCGGAAGAGAGAGGGAGACCGGATGACCTTGTACCCCACCTCCCCAACACCTTAGTGAAGGAAATGGGCAAATGGCAGGCACCAGTCAGACACTGAGTCTGGGTCCCATGTCAGCATCCCAGCAAGCCACCCTGTGGAGCCATAGAAGCAAGTGATGGGAGGAAAATGAGCTCAGGTACACCTACAAATCTAAAAGCAGCTTGGAAAGCACCGGCAAGGTGTTACACCTGTACAAAATCACACATATTTTTCCTTCACACAGTTTAAGAAGTCACTATAACCTGGGGTTAACTCTCACAGTACACTTCTGGATAGGTGGCTTTCTCCAACTTTCCTAAAAATGGTAAGAGCACGGGAGGCGTTTCAGCAGCTGGGAGGGCTGGTGCTTGTGTTATTCATTCAGTAAAGCCATCAGGGAGGTAAAGATTAGCCAGCTGTGACCCAGGGTTAGGGTCTGTGCTTCAAACTGAGATAGACATTCTGGAGTAAAGAGCAGACAGAATTCAATGCCAAGTTAAAAAAATGTAACAGCAGAGAAAGAAGAAAAAAAAATTGTGAACTTTGAAATAAAAAAGCAATGGAAATTAAATTACAATGACAAATTTCAATGACAAAAATAAAATGATTATCATGTTCCTTTTCATATTACAGGAGTTTTTATCACACAAGCATAGAACCTAATTATTGAACCATTATTTTAATTCTTTAATCATGACATGATTACGTAGAATACAGGGCTAACATTTTCTTTGTTTTTGCATTCTTCTGTCTTTAATGATAGCATAATTGTAAGATGCTATAAAAAAAAGAAAGATATCTGTTTAAAGATAAAATCCTGATGTAATGCAGGGCTTAATTCTATATTGTATTTTAATTCAAAATAATAGCTAATTTCTATATGGGTTCCCTGAAATGACTGAACACAGGAAGCAATACAAGAAGAGACATACTGACTACACAGTTCATAACAGACAGCACTTTGAGAACTAAAATAAGAGTGGGGAAGAGAGAAAGGCGTCAGAAAATAGAAGGTTGATCTACCCAAATACAAAGGAAGACATTCTATATGTCTGTATTAGTTACCGTCTGTCACGATAAAATGCCCTGCGAAAAAGCAGCTCATGGTCGGGCCATGTTATGCTTGCTTACAGAGGACTCCACAAGGATGGGAGAGCTGTGGAAGGGAAGGCTGGAGCAAGGGAGCCGAGCAAGTGAGTGTCCACAGCTTCAGCCACAATCTTGAAGGGAGCACAAACTGGAAAGCAGGCAAGGCTACTGACCCTCAAAGCCTGCCCGCCGTGACGCACTTCCTCTTTCAGGGACCAACCAGGGACCAAGCGTTGAAATACACGAGTCTATGGGGTGGGGGGCATTTCTTATGCAAAGCGCCACAGTGCCTCTGTCTCTCAACATGTTAAAGAGCTTTACAATATTTCCCTTGCTTTTACTTTTACTTACTTTATGCCTTTTACTAATTTCATGATTATTAGTTTTTTGTTTCTGGTTGTGACTTGTTCATGTTACAACTTAAACTTTATGTGCAAGGGGGGAATGAGGACAAAGGCCCGTCAGTCCACTCAGCCTCTTGCCTCAGGCTTTGTTTCATGAGAATACGAGCAGTGATTGGACTGGCTTGGAATCGTTGATGTACAGTTAAAGCTAGAGTGGCTTGCATGTTTTCAACGTCCCTTGCATAGATACTGTCTACATTCTAAATGCCACCTGGAAGGCTGGCTGCCAGACCCCTCCAGATGCTCTGGCCACCCAGTCCCACGACACTCTTCAAGCTGAGGTGGCCAAGACACATCAGTCTTGATTCCTGGTTTACTACTCTTTCTTGATGACTGTTTTAGCTGGTGAAAAATCACCAACTCATTATCAACTAATCATGAAGAATCAATGTACCTCAATACACTGAAGTATAAATTATCTATATGAACTCTTTATGTGAAACAAAAACTTGAGATTCTATAATGATGTGCCTCTTCCGTGTTCCTCTAGTGTCTAGATATTTCTGAATGGTATGTCCATAACTGCTCTCTCTGCTACACCGGAGTGTGTCTGTCAACGTCCTGTTGAGCAGACAAGCACAATCCAAAATCCAGCATGGATGGAGGAGAGGCTCATAGGGTCCAGCCCTATCTGATGAGCTGCCGGCAGCTGATGGGTGTGAAAGAGGGAGAGTCGGTTTTCTTACGGGGTTCGTTATCTCGGAGATGGTCCTACAGCCCTGCTCACACAAGTGGACTCAGTGGGTTAAAAAAAAAAGGGGGGGGAGAAGTGGAAACAGAGAGAGAACTGGAGGGAACTGAAGGGGTGAGTTTGCATAGAATGTATAATATGAATGTATGAAATTCTCAATAAAAATTTTCAAGAAAATATTCTAATTCAGTATAATAATTAAAAAGTAACCAGGCAACAGGTACTTACAATAAAATTTAAATCTATAGAACATGTGGCTACAAGCTAAAAATGACGTTGTCTATGACAGTAACCAAACTGTACTCCTTTAACACAAATGTACACAATTTACTTAAAGACCGATTTTCTTTGAGACAGGGTCTGCTGTACTGTATACCCCTGTGGTTTTCAACCAGCCAGATATACATCCATTTCTCAGGTTCAGCCAAGTCCTCTGACCCCCTCTCTCCTCCCATCTCATGTTCTGGCTATGCTTAAAGCAGCCTTCCCTTTGCTGCTATCTCCTTAGCGGTAACAGGTTTATACCCACTGGTCACCATGGTGATGACTGCACTCACTCAACTCATGCTGCCTTTCCTCTTTCTCCTATCAAAGAGCTGCATTCTCACTCAGACCCCTTCAAGCTGCTTCCCCGATGTTGGTGTAAGGAATGAGTGGTACCGTTCCGCACAGCCTGGCCTGCCCACAGTGATAGAGCTCTGAGGACACAGTTCCACTGTCTTGCTGACAAATGTCGGCAGCAGCACTTCTACAGACATGGAACTCTCGGTAAAGCTTAACTTGGAGACATTGGTCAACTCTGCTTTTGCTTCAGTTCTAGTTAAATGCCACTGTGTTCTGTTGTTGCTTAATGCATGCTTTTTGTTTGTTTGAGACAAGGTCTCATGTAACTCCAAGAGATGACCGTGGGCTTGTGGCTCTCCTGCCTCTGCCCTGGAAGCGCTGGGGCTGAGTGTGTGCCGCCACACCCAGGGTGGGCCACGCTGGGCATGGGACCCAGAACTCCGTGCATGTTCCTCCCTATGTATCACCTCCTGAGTTCAAGATTACATTGTAGTTGGTGAAGATGAGATAAAATTAAGAGTTTTCTCCTTCATAAGTTGTTTTACATAGTAAGAGCCTTCACTTCTCTGTCTAAAATGTTCAAAGACTTTCTATTAGTGGCCTTTAACTGTCACCTTGACACAGTCTGGAGTCATCTGACAAGGGGTCTCAATTAAGGGATTGCTCAGACTGGCCTGAGGGCGTGTCTGGGGGGGGGTCTGTCTTGCTTGTTAATTGATGTAGGAGAGACCAGACCACTGTGGTCACTGTCACTCCCTAGGCAGCTGGTCCTGGGCTATATAAGAAGATTAGCAAAGTCCAGCCACAGAAGTAAACCAAACAGCAGCCGTCCACAGTTTCGGCTAAAACCTCCTGCCTGACTTCCCTCAGTGTCGATGGGTACAAAGGAAAAAACACAGATTCCAAAACCAGCCTTGCATCGAAGGTCAGGGAGGCAGGACAGTGCCAGATTCCAATTGAAATAGAGGGGAAAGAATGGAGCCGGTCATCTGCTAAAGCCAGTGAGAGCCTTCACCAGCAGAGACTCACCTGCCTGTCTGTATTTCACACCATCTGCTCATGCCCAAGGACCAGTATGCAGGAAGCTACACCGAGACCCACTAGGGTGAGATATGTGGTTAGTGGCACTGACAGCCGTGACAACAGGGAGTGCAGTGACACAGTCAGTGACATACAGAAACAGCAATAGCTTCAGGTAGAACACCTGCAACATCGGAAGCCAGGCATCAGTCAATAGAACAACCCTGGAGTATCACACACAATGGCGAGTTAGAAAACACCATTCTTTTCCATCACAAGACAGCCAGCTAACAAAAGCCATGCGGAGATGGGAACGCATCGTCTCCACTGACACCATTTTGTTTCCTCTTCTCCCCTGCTGCCATGTCTCTAAGGCTGGCAAAGATATTGCTTCATCTTCACATCATAATGGCGCCTCCTTGGATTTTGGCTGACATTCTGTTCTGATATTACATTACAACAGACCTCGTCTGACACTTCATTTTGTCAGTACAACAGGATTTCTATATGATTTTGTATTGACATTAAAAACCATCTCCGTGGTCTTGGCTCATATTGTCTAGAGAATGCCGAGAGGAGGTGCATGGTCCACGGAACAGATGGCTGAAGTGGCGCTGTGCAGAATGTTTAATAAACTCTGAGGCCCTTCTGGTGAGTACGGATGTATATGATATGTGCACAATGGAAGGCTCACAAAACTGGGCTCATGACAGTACGGATGCAGTTACGGTGTTAATTGTCTGCAGTCACAATCAACTGAGACACAACAATCCCTTCTACATGTCATAAAGCTCAGAGAATTAATCCTCTGTCCTGTGGCTAGAATTAACTTATTTTTAACCCCAGAGCCATCTCCCCCAGTCCCTAGATAACTGAATTAAGTTATTTTAAAAACTAACAGTTTCAGTTTTGTGATGCAAAATTGTAAAAAGAAATTAAACAAACGATGAGTGCTTTCTATTATTCCATTGGCTATGGAATAGTCTGTCTCTCTTGACAAGAAAGAAAATGATAGCACTTTAACATTGGCTCTATGAAGCATCTTAGTATCAGAAATGTCAAATATTAAAAAAAAATATGTGAATCTTATGACTGAGGAAAATGGTGTTGAGCCTGGCATTTGATAAAATCAATATTACTAGAAAATCATTAATAAATAATTGATAATAGTTTAAGTACTTTAAAACAAACCATATTGTGAATGTAACTTTAAGCTCAGTGTAGTTTTAATAGAAATTACTCAATGACACGTGTCCTCGGAAGGTTACAAAGACAGTTCTTCCTCCTCTTGTACTTTTTAGTGTTTACTAATTTGTCTATGAACATTTTATGGTTTGTAATAAGGCTAGAAATTCTGATTCCCAACACTGTATACTGCTAAATGATAGTACTTCAAATTCTCAGACATATTTTTTAAACATAATAGTGCTTTTTCAGCTCTGGCAAAAAGCCAGTGATCATCCAACATGAACATCTCTGTGATTTTTCTAGCATTGTATTTAAGAATGCTATTCTATTTGCTATCTATCTACCTACCGGTCTGTCTATATGTCTGTCAGCCTGTCTGTCTACCTATCAATCATCTACCTAGCCATTTATCATCTACCTATCCATTTATCATCTACCTATCCATCTATCATCTATCTATCATCTATTTATCTATCTAATCTACTATCTATCTATCTATCTATCTATCTATCTATCTATCTATCTACCTACCTACCTACCTCCCATTTATGTATCACGCTTTTTCAGGGATGAAGGTTGAACCCAGGCCTCATGCCTCCCTGGGCAAGTGTTCTATCAGTGATATCGATTTGCTGGCTGTTTAGAGCCGTTGAAACTGTTGTCCTTCTCATGTCTGCGTTTCTAAGGTTCGCTATGCTCCCTTGGCAGATAAAGACCTTCTGTTAAACACACTCTTCATATGTTTTATAGGCTGGCTCTTCTCTCACAGGAGTAACAGAATGTGGGCTGGCTTCACTTTAGGCACCAGGATATGGGTCATGATGTCCCCAGTGTCCATCTACAGATGAATATTCATTACTTCTAATTCCTAAGAATTCTAAATGAGTTTCTGTCATTGGGACAAGTATACCAGGATGGTCTTGAACTTATTATATAATACAAGATAATCTTGAATTCCTCATCTTCCTCCATCCACCTCCAGGTCCTGGGGATTATGGACATGTGCCACCACAGCAGCTTATATGCTGCTGGAGATTAAACCTATGGCTTCATGCAACCTAGGCAAAAACTTTACCAACTGAGCTAGAGAACCAGCCCTAAAGAGATTTAAAAAAAAAAAAAAAATCTTTACTGGATATCTTCTATTTAGTTAGATGATTTCCAAACAAGCCCTTTGAACAAAATGATTATGACTCTTTTTAGAGTCTTAGTAGTTAACTATAAAATACGGATATACGGATATAAACTGGTAACATAACCCCTGATTACAACAAGGACACTGTGAGCTTTCTTCTTTCTTTCTTTCTAGAGAAAAGCCTATGGTTTTTATCAGCTTTAGTCCATATTTCAAAGAACACATTGCTTGGCATGATCTAAAGTGGAGACAGAAATTTTAAAATTGTAAACTTTTTTTTAAACCCTCATTTTAAAACCCCAAGTCTCTATATAAGCTCCAGATTTCCTCTTAACATTCAGTGTTTATGAAGACATATCTTTATTCCTGTTGTATACCTGAGACCACACTCAAATTGGGTCCCAAACGACCTTCAACATCAAACACATTGTTCCCACCCTGCCAACTCCTAACTGAGGTTATGAGGGCTGAGAGCTTAAATTTAGAAAACATGGCATTCTCTACTTTTTACCACAATGTGTTTCTAGAAACCACAGTATAAAGTGGCTATTGAGCTTTCCCACAGGAGTGAGGTCATAACAGGAGGGTGTGAGGCCAGGTCTCTCAACAAGGAGTTGGCTGCACAGCAACATGGACTGTAGAAGCAACGACAGTTAACGCCAGCTCTCCACAGCAACAACAGGAAGGAACTCCAAGTCCTGTAGGAGGGCTTTGCACATAGGTAAGAGAGAACCGGGGTTTTGGAGTACACAGAAAGGACACTCCTGTGTATAAGTAAGGAGTCCTTAGAAAATTTCCAGGAAAGGAATGTGCTAATCATTCAATATCGTAATACTCTTGCTTTCCTCAACTCTAACTTCGCTTTCCACAGCTCCTAAAAAGAAAGAGAGATAGAGATACTTTCTCATTAAACCCTTGATAAATTTGCCCTTGAGATCTAGTGTATTTTTTATGTGATTTTTTTTTTTTCCATAGGATCTTCTTTTTAATTTGGAAATTTTCCCAGTAGCTAGTAAGACTTTATAAAAGTCATTCCATCTGCGTCAGGACTGTTCCAAAATGCCAGAGGCGAATGTTCATAGATTGTTCAGTGAAGTGTGGGGTATGTGCTGATCAAGTCACCATCATTAAAATGCCATTTAGAGAAGCCGAGCTTTA
This sequence comes from Meriones unguiculatus, assembly GCF_030254825.1. Classification (NCBI taxonomy): domain Eukaryota; kingdom Metazoa; phylum Chordata; class Mammalia; order Rodentia; family Muridae; genus Meriones; species Meriones unguiculatus. The sequence goes on from NC_083358.1 coordinate 1,439,281, forward strand.
AACAGGGAGCCACGTGAGTGCTGTTTGCCTTCCTGTTCTCTCACTCAGATCCTGGCTGTGGACAGTGCAGAGCGGCCAGTTGACAGAGGAGAAACCGTAATGCAGTGTGAACTCTGTGGCGTGGAAGGCATGGCCGAGAACTCTACCAAAGTACTAGAATGGCATGTACACTTCAGCGTCACAGATCAGCGCCTTAAAATTGGAGAGCCTTACTTTGCTGTGATCACATGGACGCTGAGGTGCAGCGACAATGAGCGACACTTGGGGATATATACTGTGAAGTGCAGAGGTCATGCAGGTGTGCAGATTCCAGCTTGGCTCACGCTGGCATTCTCTGCTGAAATTCTCCCTCATGCACAGAAACCAGGGAGAAATTTTCTAGTCCGTGCCAGACATGAATGAGGGGGAAATCGTAAGAGTTCTGTCTCTCTAGCCCTTTTCTCCACATATAAATATGAATTCATTTGAATACTCACCTCCACACAAGAAGAGTAAAAGCCAGACTCTGGCCACTTCGGGGTCCGGGTGTGAATGTACCCACAGGTGCAGTATTTGAGCATTTGGTCCTTAGTACTATTGTGGGCGGGACAGAACCTTTGACACAGCCTGGCTGGAGGAAGTGGGTGATGGGGGTTGGGGGGAGCCTGACTGACTTATACTTCAGTTTTCCCTTTGCTCCTGGGCTCACCAAGGTGTAGCAAGCTGTGCCTCAGTCCCTGCCACCACAGGCAGTGGACTTGATACGCTGTGTGCCCTATGGAACCACAAGCCAATAAATCCTTCCTCCGTGATGTGGCTTCTATCAAGTATTTTGTCACCCGTGGCAAAGCAATACAGATATCTTATTTCTCTATTGTATCTACAGATATGTACATAAAATGCCAATAGTTTAATTCAGATTCTCAAAAATTTATGTAATTTCATTTTCCAAGCTGTGTCTTTTATTGATAATCAATTTAGTCTGTTGTAGGAGAGGTGAATTCAATGTGTATTTGCCTGAAGACTTTAAAGCAGCTATTCCATTATCTAGCACATGGCTCTAGAGAGTCAAAGCACTAAAGTAAACCTTTTCTCCTCCCTGAACCCCTCAGCATAAATATGTCTCTTTGTCCCACAGAGAATCTCAAGCTAACAACACTGCATTTTGGTAGCTGCTTGAGTCCAGAGTGCACAGCTCCTGTTTCAATTACAGCCATCTTGGGATGACGCTCTGGAGAAAGGATTAATGGGGAACCATCTTCCTGCTCTGTCCCTTTAAGGACAGGGTGGCAGGCACCCTGTCTCATCGCTAGTAACTATTTACTGTTAAGGTTCACTTCCTCGAGTGTAAATTTTGGTTTGAGTTGACATTAAAAAGAAACATCAATTTATTAGGAGATAAAAGTTGTTCTCCGGTATTGGAGCAGCTGTATTCATAAATTTATTGTGGTTTAATGTGCTCATACATAAAGCAATTAGGGTTTTCTGACAAACGGACCTGTGCTGAAATGATGGGGGGGGGGGCTGTGGGCGGGCCGGCCCAGGAAACCTGACAGAGTAACAGGAGGTTTCCGTGAAAACTCTACCAGAAACTTAAAACCGTCACCCTTAGCACATGTGCTGGACAAACACACATCAGGCAGGAAGGAAAGGGGAAGCTTTGGGCTCAGTAGTCATAGAGAAACCTCTCGGTGCCACAGGGCTCCCTGTCCGTGCTTAAGCCTGGACTCGAACCTGCGAGGACTCAGAGCCAGATGCCTCGGACAGCCACGGACAGGCACTGTGGGCAGCAGGCGGTGTGCCTCAGCCGCCCGGAGCTAGGGTCACTCTTCCCCCAGACAGTGCCCCTCTCTTGCAGCGACAGAAGAATGGGCTTTTTGGCAGCCATCTCACGCCCTGCCTCATGTACGGCATGCTTACTGTAGTCACCTCCCCAACACTGGGGCTGCTTTCTCTGTATTTGGGAAGGATGAGACTTAAAACGGCTCTACCATACCTCTGTCATTTAGAGCAACAGTTACCCAATTATTTATTAAGCTATTAAATGCCAGCCACTCTGTGAAACTTGTTTGCACTGTGGAAATCTACAGAGCAAAATGGCTCCCAGGCTCTGCGGAGTTAGCACACAACCAGATGTGGAGTTAGCACACAACCAGATGTGGCAGTTGCTGCAGAAGCTGGAGAGTGACCACTGCCTGAGGGAATGGTGGACGCTGTTTGCTCAGATTCCTGAGTCTCAGACGGGCTGAGAAGGAGATGGGAACCTAAGGCTGACAGGTCAGTTCACATGAAGGCAAGATGAGAATGAAAAGGAGAAAGCGGCCTGGGGAGATGGCTGGATTTGTAAAATGCCTGACACGCATCTATCTGTGAGTGTGGTCTGGGTGTGGTAGCGCACGCTTGCAATCCAGCTGCTGAGGAGGTGGAGCCAGGAGGAGCCTCAGACAGGACCCTTGCCAGCCTAGCCCCTGTGGCAAATTCCATTCTAAAGATCCCGCCTCAAAAAACCGAGGTGGACTGCCCTTGAGGAATGAGCCCCGAGCTAGGTCTCTGGCTCCCATTTGCAGATACACATATGCACCTGTACACAGGTATAAACCTGTACATAGGTGCACATGTGCACACACACACACCTCTCACGGGACCAGCACTAGAAGCAGTGAGAGCAGCTGGCAGGAAAGGCAGCAACTGCTGGCCGACATGCAGAGACTCTGTGACCTGAGGGTCGTATACTAGGACAGCATCCTCAGAGAGGCAGGGACCACATGCCTCCCCTTCACAGCACTTAGAGCAGTGACGGGAGCACAGCAGTGCAGCCCGGCTCCAGGTCCACAGTGCTGGAAGTGGCTCCTGCCTCTGATGACTTCAAGGCGGTTCTTTCACTGATAGCATCAGGCTTGGAAAGGTATGTGATGGAGAGCCCATTAGCACACATGCCCAAATACAGCAGCGTGTGCCCTGGAGTCTGAAACAACAGACAGCACCACAGCACCTCTGCTCTTGGACTGAGGGTCCCCGTCAGACCAAAACGAGTCACGTCAGGTTGTAAGTTAGAACAGCAGGGTCTACACGGAGCAAGGAGAGTTACAAGCTGTGTTGCAGCTGCTCCTGTGAGAAAGCTCAGAGGTGACGGATGAGCTTGATGAAGCTCTGCCTGGGGGTTCCCACTCCAGCCACTAGCTCCCTCTTGGCACAGAGCACAGCTGAGCACGGCTGATGGTCCTAGAGACTCCGCAGGGAGCAGCAGCCTCCTGGGCTGGCACTCCTAGCCAACCAGAGTGTGGCTATGTGCAGGGCTCTCATTAGACCATCCACCACCCAGGAGCTAGAAAACCCCTGCATCTCTGCTTCACAGCAATAGGAAGAATAGCTTCTGCATATTTAATCTTACTATAAATACCTAAGTGAAAGCAGAGAGGGGACAACGGAAGTGCATCCCACTCGATTTATTTCTGTTGGCAATCTTTCAGTGGAAAACAAGGGAAAGAGGAAAAAAACAACATCAGCCCCTGAGGATGAGTGCAGCTAGGAGAGGCCTGTGCTGAATCCTGAATGCACTTGTTCTATGAAGAAATTTAAAGTGAATTTCTAAGGTGTACGTCACAGTGAAGAATCAATCCTGTGTGGAGCTGAGTGCCAGCCATGGGAAGTCACAGAGCGAGCCTCCCACCCGGAGGAAGGCCCCAGTTTGAACGAGGGGTGTGGTTGTGCTGCCTCACTGTTGCTTGATACTGGACCCTGTAAGCTCGAGGTGGGCAGCCAGCTGGCTGCAGACATGTGCAGGAGCTGAGAGCGAGTGCAGTGAGAATCGCTGGCCTGTGCTGCCTGGTCACGCACTTCTGTTCGCCCCCATTTTCTTTTACTGGCTGTGTTGTTTTTCTCACCTCTGTGGTTTGATGATTGGCAGGAGAGAAGAAAGGTGCATTTTAGATCACCACACAGAAGAACCCCGCCTACTGTGCCACGGTGCTGATCAGGAAGCCAGGAAAGGAGGGTGCTCCTGCTCAGTCGGGTCGGCTCAGGCAACGCTGCAGTCTGCCCCACCTCCCTGACAAGACCTGCCCAGAACTGTATCTCCTGGCTGATTCCAAATACAAGTTGATAATCAAAATTGACCATGACATGGGGATTTGTACGTTGGGTCTCCATTTCCCAACTTAGAACATGTTTTCGTACACACCTACTTCCTGAAAGTTGAATAAATTTCCTGCTCCTGAATCTGAAAGTTTCCTAAGACTGTTTTTGAGTCCTCTATCAAAGCTCTAAGACATGCTTAAAATCTCCAGCCATCACCTGCCCCCTACCGAGCGTCCCTGTTCCCAACCTCTCATGCTCAGAGGAATAACTTACTTATGTTTTCATGGTTCTGAAGCTGTAAAAGCATGACAGAATGTATGACAAGGCAAGTTAGCAGCACCATGGAAACAGACATTACGAAACTGGAGAAAGAATTCTATTTGTCATCTTAACTATAATTCTAACCAAGTATTTTTCATGTTTTAACCACAACCCACAATAAAAAGAATGTTTTATGTAGTTATCAGCACAAATGTACGTAAGTATAAAATTGAAGCCGATTATGAAATAAAAGCATTCTCAACGCAATCTGATATTTTCTACTTGACTTTTCTACCACATTCCTCCCCTGTCTGGTGGGAGGGGTTAGTAGGGGGCTGGGATCAAACCCAGGGCCTTGAACATGCCAAGCATGCGGTGACCACCAAGCTAGCTCCCAACCCCCACACTCCCTTTAAAAATTGCTGTTTCCCTTCCTTTATTAGAAACCCAGCCAACTACTCAGTGTGAGCAAAGCTGTGGATCTTGGAGGAGAACCTACACCCACCACTTTTATCAAACTCGTGTAAACTCGATGTTCTAAGTATTTGTCCTGGTATCTATCCACACGTGTAGTTATTCCTCACCTTCATCATGGAAACTTCTCTTTGCAACAGACAGAGACCACTACAGAAAACCACAACCCGTCAAAACTCAGAATTTGAGAACACATTTCCAGTGGTTACACCTTCAAAACACTCTCACCTATGGCTCAGGGACATGGAGGAAGAGTGGGTGAGAGACTGTAAAGCCGGAGGATCGGCAGTTCTTTGTCGGACTGTGCCTCTTAGGAAGGTCAGAAGCTCCACCCAAAACACCTCCACAATATAACTGAACAAGTATGAACCTAACGAGGCTGACACTAACAGACACGCCAAAGTGGGTGGGGGAAGCCACGAGGCCACCTCACCCAAAAACCTACAGCCTACTAATGCATGCCGAGAGAGGGAGGAATAGAAGGAGCCTTCCCCAGGGAAGAACGCACTATCGGCTACAAAACACGCAAATGGTTGCCCTGGAAAACATAGATCTGAGTATTGTTATATTGACTGAGCAGGCTATATTTAGAAATATATGTGTATATAATGTAAATGTATCTATATGCATATAACAGCAATTACTGAAAAAAGAGGCCATGAACTTGAAAAAGAAAAAGGAGGGGTATAAGGAAAGGCTTGGAGAGAGGAAAGGGAAGGGGAAAATGATATTTATTATATTCAAATCTCAAAAATAAAAGAAAAAATTGCTGATGCCAATCTGAGAAAATTTTATAACCCAACCCCTGGAAATAAGTAATGATTTTTAAAACTGCATTCACCTAAAAGATACCTGTACACCACTTAATTTCAGGAGAAAAGTAATAATATTATTTAATGCAAAATAGAGTCATTAAGACTAATTATGAACCATGGAACTCAGAATCTTCGGAAAATGCCGGGAGCCAAGGCTATTTACTGAAGACAAAGTCAAATAGTGAGCTATTTAGAGGAGACAAAGCTATTTACTAAAGCCAAAGCCAAGTAGTGAGCAAAGGTCATTTAGTGGAGACCTAAAGCTATTTAGTGAAAGAGTTACCTAGGACCCTAAATCAGGGGTAATAGATTGTGAGAACATCTGTCTGTTAGTTTTAGAGCATCCGTGATATATCTTAAGAAAACATCCTTATGGTATCTTGCAAGTGCAATATTAAACCATGGAAGCACTCTTCCTGTCTCCTGCAGCAGTGAATTAACCTTCCCCCCTTTCCTGCCTTCTCCCTATATAAGTTGGGTAAAAATTTCTAATAAACGAGGCTTTGATCAGACAAGCAGACTTGGCTTCATTCCTGTGTCTCTCCTCCCTTCCCCCTCATTCCTTCCATTCTCCTACTTTAGGAACCAGTTGAAGTCCCACGGGTCAGAATATGAAATTAACTCTTTTCGGTTTTCCCTGGATTTTGGACCTCTAGTTCTGGGGTTTTCTGGGGTCCCTGTGTGTCTGGTTGTCTTTCCTCTTCTATTACTTGTTTCCCCTGTGGTTTAGATAGGATGAAGGCCGGGCAAAAAGCAAGATAGGCATCAAAACAGGAAGGCTAAGCACGGCCTTCACCTTGAAAGGCAAGAGTCACTGGGCAACCTGAGACCCTGTGCTCTGAACCACAACTGAGACCAGCCTCCAGACATGGCCAGGAACAAAGATCATGTGCCAAATGCTGAAGGGCACGCTGATCCACAACACGTGGGTACAGATCTTTGAGCATGAACTACAATGCTCACTGCCATGGCTCCACACAGCTACCTTAGACCTGCAGCTACTTCATGGAAGAACTGAGGTTCCCATTTAATTTTCAGGAACTGAAAGCTAACAAGGCAAATGTGGCTGGTGGTGTCCACACACAGCAGCATGGCCCAAGAAGCTAAGAGGCCTAAGTGGGAAAAGAAGCTGACGGGATTTTCTGGGTCAGGCGGAACCATGAAGATGCTGATCCCAGCCGTGACTCAATCCCAGACTTTTGTGGACAAGGACTGCATTTCTCAAATCCTGAAGGTGAAACAGAGTTTATGGAACAAAATAATCAAGGAATTTCAACTGAGAGGATGTTTTTGTGGCTAATAAGCAATCTTTTCTAACTAGACCTTTGGACACAGTGTCACATAAACAGCTACATGTTCTTTTAGGACGGGAAGAGGCAGTGATTGACAGCACGCAGGGGATGTGCACCTGGAGGCAGATGGACAGACAACTCTCACCGTGGCTCAGAATGAATACCAACTGAGTCATGAAGGCAAGCAGAAGGCTGGCTTTACTCACTTTACACCCATGGAATTCCCAGGAAGTGACGGAAGAATCACAAAATTGTGGGAACGAGAAGCGAACAGCAAACCCTCAACTTCTCAAACCCTGGCAACCAGTAAATTCCAAACCTAGAATACAAACTGCAAAAGAGTCGCAACAAGATCCTTACTCAGTGTGTATCTGTGATGAAAAGAGCCGACACAGCAATTCCACTCTTCCTGTGGCAGCACGCTCTCTCTGCGCACCCAGGCCCGCAACTGTGAAAGCTGAGTCCTGTTTGCTGTCTTCCCAGATGGGAGTGAGAGAATGGAAGTCCTAAGTGGTGTCCAAGATCAACAGCAAGTTTAAGCACTACACAATACTGCCTTTGGACAGTTATCTTAGCATTTCCAATGAGAAGCTTGTTTTTAAAATGTGATACTATTTCAGAGCATCGAGTATCACTGGAAGAAATGGAAAATCATGACTATGAAGGAAGTAGACAGGACCTTATAGAAACAGACATAAACATTTTAACAGTTTTGAGTCAACAGGGGCCAATCAGCATTAAGTAACCCAAAGAAATAGCTAATACCAATGAATGGCCAAGGCCTCCAAAATGTGGTTCAACCACTGTTTGAACACACTACTAAAGAGGGTACGGGTCATTACCTCTAACTTCAAAATGGAAACAGCTTGGTTCATAATAGCAGTAAGCTTTGATTATTTGGGTAATTCACCATATTGAATGCTTGCTTCACTTAGTCACACGAGCCTAAAGAGAGCTTCATGAAGCAAATGAGGAGGGGTGGATCGGGGTATCTTCTGAGAGTTTATCCTCCAGACAGAGCAGAGAGCTGGGCAGCAACAGTCGGCACCAGCACACTGCAGTGCCGACACTGCTGCTGGGTTTGTGTTAAAAAAAAAGTGTTAAAATAATAGGCAATTGAAGAGTTCTGAAATTAGAGCTAACAAGGTGAGTAATTGCTGAGCAAGTCACACTGCTTCTTACAGACTTTTCTCACACTGAACAAGATTGCCTGTAAGAGGTATAATCTTCTGTAATCTTCTCTTTTCTGGCGCTCAAAGCAATTGCCCTCCAAGGGGAGACTCGCGCAAGAGAACAATGGCATGCACCCCTGGACTACTTGAGAACGTGTGAACTTTGACCCTTCACAGCAGCAGAGTTCTCAGCCATCAGCTTCTGGTGACAGATGTCTGTAAAGCAGCAGAGTACCTGCCGTAGTGGCCCTTTTGCCATCCAAGCCCAAGCGTGGGGCCAACTGGGAGAGACTACCACCACAAGGAGGTTTGGGGCCAGGGTAACTATGAGATTGTGGCTGAAGTTTAATGCTGATAGGGCAAGGGGTGGATTTGTTACACTCATCCACACGCAGGGTGAGAGCAAGGGCCCCTGCTATGTCTAAGGAAAGCAAAAAGATGAAGGAGGCATTGCCACTGGAGGGGAGGCGCATGGGTTTGTGTGTGCACATGTCGCCACGTGTAACTGGCAGTGCTGGGCACAGAGTGGTGACGTGGGAGGGATGCTGCCAATGACAAAGTAAACAGACCTGTGCTCTTTAGACTAAGAAAAGCTGCAGTTTAACCGACTTCAGCCACAACAATCACCAGTCACTCCAAATCTGACCCATTGCAACCAGGTGCAGAGACTGAAATGGAAGGAATTTTGGAAGTCGACCCAATGGGCTTGAAGTACCCTGCCTTTAAGGGGGTTTTATGGTGTCTATCTGGGCCTCCCAGGTTGACAGGACCTGTCCTTCTAAGTCCAGGCATGCTGAGGCTGCCACACTGGAATCTGAAACTCCACAGCTCAGGGCTAGCGATGCTTCCTCCAACTGCAGCTGAGAGAAGGCTCACACGGAGCTAAGAACCAGCTCTGCACACCGGGTGCAGTGGGAGGCCTGCTTCTCCTGGTGTAGAAAGGGGTGTGCTTGCTCTGCACCTCTGCATTCATGCAAATGCTTCCATGTTTACCAGATGATTAACCTCAGGCATAAATGAGTTGTCATCTGTTAGATGCCCGGGGGTTAGATTTGTTAAACAGAAATCACAGTTCTCCATCATTCTGTATTGAGCTTCTGTTAACCCAATAGATCAAACAAAAGTGGAGTCCCTCATTCTAAATAAAACTTATTTATGTTACAGTAGCAGATAGAGACCAAAATGGACAGTCTGTCCTGAAAATAGGCCAGTCCAAGCCACCTAAGTCAGCGCAATAAGTCTTTCCAGCATTAGCCCTATGAAAAAGAAACCTATCATGCATGCGTAGCAGTCAACTGTCTTCGTCATTGTTCCACTGCTGTGAAGAGACACCATGACCAAGGCAGCTCTTACAAAAGAAAGATTTTAACTGGGGGCTGGCTTACAGTTTCAGAAGTTTAGTTCATTATCATCATGGCAGGGAGCATGGTAGCATGAGGCAGATACCAGAACAGTAGCAGGAAGCTATATCCCAATCCATGGGCAGAACATACACACACACACACACACACACAAACACATACACACGCACACACACACCTACCTCAAAGTCACCCCCAGTAATATACTTCTTCCAACAAGTTCACACCTCCTAACCCTTCTCAAGTAGAGCCGCTCTCCCTGATGACTAAGCATTCAAACTTAGAAGCCCATGGGAGCCATTCATATCCAAATCACCACACCAATAAAGTTAATTTCTTCTGTGGCTCTGCCTCCATGCTCCTGTCTCACAAACCCCCACCATTTTTATGTAGCCCATGATAGCACTAGTGTAGAATGGAAGCCACCAGATTAATAAAGCCATAAATAAGAAAACAAAAATATGTGCATTGTAAGCTTGGCCTTTGCAAGAGCAGCTGAGACTGAAGGGGCCAAGTCTTCTCTGAGGGGGCAAGCTCGGGCTGGGCACTTGCTGGACTCTGAGTCCCCTTCACAGACCAGGACTGGAAGTGTCCACAAGTGTGGAATGGCTAGGCATACTAATGGCAAGCACTCCAGCTGGTGAGCCTCCTTGGTGAGGTGCCATGTATGCTGAGCAGAACTTGAAAGAGATGAAGAGGGAAGATGAGCTAAAAAGACAGCACAGGACAGGTGAAATCAGCTCCAACAAGGATGCCATCTGGGCTGGGAACCAGGATGCCAAACAAGGAAAAAGATGAGGAACATGGCAATTTACGTTAGAAAGACACAGGGGCAAAGCCGTTCATGGTGGAATAGAACCACTGGCCAATCTCATCCATAGGCTGGTGTGTCTTCTGTGGCTACCCCACTCTGCCTGCTTCGGAGAAAAGCTGCAGGCAAAGCGTGGCATATGGCCATGACTCGCAGAGCGTCACGCCAGAGCCTGCAGACAGATTTGCTCTCCTCAGATGTGAAGCACTAGGACTATGAGATCCTAGGTTCTTGTTATCCACAGTGACAGACTCCACGGCAATCAACATCCAGGGGAAGGGGTAACAGGCAAAAAACAACCAGCCAGGGTTAACTCTGTTCACCTAAACAATTATTATTTTCTTAGTTCATCCAGTATAAACACAGACAAAATAATGCTTAGTTAAAATACCACACCGATCTATTTGAGGTTGACAATGAAGGGTAAATCACTAATATAACCTCTATCTAACGTGAAAGTAAATAGACTCTTTGTACAGGTCTGGGAATTCAAAAGCAGAGCCAAACAACGGAAAAGAAGGGGCCAAAGAGACATCCTTCCTCTTTTGGGCCCAGTTTGGAAGATGAGTGGGGCAGTTTCTGTTCATCTCCAGCATGGACTTTTCTCATGAGCTGCCAACATTATTGACACACTGACCTGGCTTCTGAAGTAGGGGATAGCTGCATCCAACCTTCAAACACACCCCAATCCTACACGCAGTTCCCAGGGAGGGCAGCTTCGCGACACAGCATACCACAGAAATAGATTTGCCACAAATCTATGATCTAAACCATCTAGAAAGGGACAGCGTTAAGCTTTAGATAAACAGCATCCCTTCCATTCTTCTCTGAAGAACCATGGAAGAACACAAGCTACTGGGATCAGCCACGAGCGTAAGTTACAGCCAACCAGTCCACAGGCACACTCCTCCCCGCTACAGCAGTAAACAGCTTGCAGCCTCACTGTGAAACACAGAAATAAACAAGCACTGCACCCAAACTTCTCCTGTTTTCAGGACTCACTTAGTTTTTTTCTCCTAATTGTGGAAAATTTAAAAGCTAAACCCAAGGACAGAGCAAAAGTTTCCTGAATGAACAGCACTGGCAAGGCGCTACAGGGGACTTGCATTATCAAGTCCTTTAAACTAATACATTTCAAAAAAAACACATCTCAGGCTGAAGAGGGGTCCAGCGGTTAAAGGTGCTGCTCTTCCAGAGGGTGTTGGTTTGATTCCCAGCATCTACACCAGGTGGCTCACAACTGCCTCTGTGGGGCTGTGACACTTTCACAAGTACCTGAACTAATGTGACATCTACACAGAGACACAGAAGTAAAGTCTTCAAAACCAAAACCCACTGTTTTAGCTATGGGCACACACCCACCCCGCACACCGCATGAAACAGCTGCTCCCCAGGCTTCCCACGACTTCCATTATCTCCGCAACAGCTAATGTTATCATCATTTTATCTTTACAACCAGTCCCTTCTTAATTTCTTTCTCTAATCCCTCACTCAAATTCAATGATCTGCACTCAAAGATATGAAGTAGGAATGAGGGATTTCACTTTATTGCTGATAACACATGAGGCTTTGGAAAAGTTGTCCACTGGAGAAAATTAATTGGAAAACAAAATTAAATTCAGCAGTAGTGCTTGTCGCGGGCCAAAGCTTGGGTTGTTCGTATGAGTTGATGCTGGTTCTCACCCCGACTCAGACAAAACACCAACTTGCCACTGACAGGGAAACTCCAGAAATCTCACTTAAGTGAGAAAGAACTCCAGGACTCTAAGACAGGCTGAAACAGCCCTGTCAGAAACACCTAGAAGGTACAGTGCTCAAAATCCCACCTGGTCTTCCTTTACTATTTCTTTTTCCAGAGCACAAACTGAGAGCCACCTTCTTGCGACAGGGTTTTAACTTGATCAAGAGCTTATGGCCTGGAATGTATCTCCATTGGTTGCGTGCTCATCTAGCACATACAAAACTTTGGGTCTAACCTTCTGCACTGCATAAGTTAGACCTGGTGGATGCTGGTAATTCCAGTACTTAAGAGTTGAAGGTTATTCTTAGTTTGAGGTCAGCCTGGGATACATGAATCATGTAGCAAGGAAAAAAAAAGAAAGTTGACCATAAAGATCTTTGAAAACTATGCTCCTTCACCTCCATTTTTTATTAAAGACGGGTAGTAATATCTGTATCAACATTCTCTCTTTTCTATTTGAAAAAAAAAAAAAACCCACTCTGTCGGAGTAATTATTTGTAAAACAAAGCTATTGTGCTAATGAAGAGAGTGACAAGTAGAAACAAATACAATGAGCATGACTGGGTCACCCCTGAGGGCTCATACCCAGCTTTCTAACTTAGGGGTCGTGTCTGTGCTCTGACTGGATCTCATCAACAGTGTTCTGGGGACCCACAAGGGGTAGTCACTCATGCTGCCACAGAGGCGATTCCTCTAGAGTGAACCTCCGAAGTCTGACTGAACAAAAGCATCGTTATACCCAAAGCCAACACCTCAGGTCACTATGAACACCAAGCCACAGGGGTCTGCTAAATGGGGCCGTGTGTGTGCACGCGCACGCGCGCGCGCGTGTGTGTGTGTGTGTGTGTGTGTGTGCGTGCGTGTGCCTGTGTGCATGTGTTTTAGATGACAGAGCTGGACAAGTACTATATCAGGCACATCTGGGCCTAGGAACACCCCTCAATACAAGTTACTATGAGGAACAGGGCTTCTAGCTTGTAAACCACTGATGGCACCAACATGAAGACTGATCTCCTAAGCCATGTTACAAAAGCGGGAAAGCATGAGGCTGGAAAGACGGCTCAGCAGTCAAGTGTGTGGACTGCTCTTCCAGAGCACCTGCACTCAGTACCTAGAACCCACATCAGCAACTCACCGCCGGGGGACTGCGGCTCCCACTCCAGGAGCCTGTGGCTTCTGTGAGTACCTGCACTTACATGGCAAAGACAAAAGGACACACAGTGGCCCATATACACGTGGGGCACAGGGCACATGTTCACAGTCCGGGGCCAGGGAAGCAGGCTCAGGTGCTTGGAGCTGGATGGACAGCCAGACATTTGGTGAGTGCCTGGCCAGAGAGAGGGCCCCTCACATAGGACAACACCAATGTCCAGCCTCCACACTCATGTAAACACATGTCCATTCACATGAACACATGAAAAAGAAATACAAAACGTTAGAAGAGTTCAAGACAAGAAATGCCTCCTTGGTCAGGAGCAAAGATGGCGAACACAATAATACTCAATGCCCAAATGAAAACGAAGATGGAAACGTAGAAGACGGCAGATCACAGCTCCTCACAGAGCAACTCTTCCTTTATGTGTCTTAAGCTCTGCCTCTTGCGTGCAGGGCGCCCTGTTCGTGCCTGGACACGCCTCCACTCTGGTAATGGAAGGAAGCCTTATAAGACATTAATTTCTAATTTGTTTTCTAATTTAATTATTTTCATGGGTACTTAATCATGTTCCTTAGTGCAATGATGGACTCCTGGCACTGACCTGCATCCCCAATCATGTTTCCCTGTTACCAGAAAGGGCTGCCCTTTGACCCTGGCCATTCCCGAGGGTGCAGAGGATTTCCAGGAAGCACAGATGGGTCTGAACAAAGGTCAGGCCATCGCAATGGCTGGAGTGGCTTTCCTCCTCTTTCTCTCTTTTCATAATGAAAAGGTTGTGTGTTTGATGGAGTTTTAACATGTGAGCTATCTTTGTTTGCAATTTTGGGGTCAATAGGTGAAAAGAGAGTTATAAGATATGTAGTTAAATATTTCATGAAAAGATGTCTCTCCTAACATAAATGTTAATAATTCAAAATATGATAAACTCAACACTAAGATTCAAAGTTATTCGGTGATAGTTTTGTATTTGATGTGAAAGCTTAGAGTCATTTCCTTGCTGCCTACTTTGACTTAAACTGGTGTTTCATCCCCTGAAAAATAATATTAACATAAAACATGCCACAGTAAACACTAATTTTGAAGTGACTTTCTGATTTATCTTTTTTCTTTAAAGCATGGAATCGAGCACGTGTTTATGAGAATGCCAAAACATCTTGCCAGAGCTTGGCTTTGATGTTAAATATATTCAAGTCCACACATTGCTGTGTGGTTCCAGTTAGCTGCACTCTCCTCAGACGCAGTGGGAGCCTCTCGGACAGACATGCCGCTGGTAAATCATCGTGAGGGGGTCGTGCTTCACTCTCATCTGCTCTGACAGGCTCTCCCTGCACAGGGCCCAGTGGCCTGAGGTGGTTACTGAAGAGAGCTTCGGTAATCAACAGCTGTGTACTTTGCCAATCTGTGCTCATAAAACAGTGTTTGGCAACACATTTTAGAAACAGTTTGCTTTAGTCCTTTCACTACCCAAGTCCTTATTTTCTTTCATCCAAGAATTTCTGAGTGGCTTGAGGGCACTAATTATGCGATGGTTATTGATGCTACTTTATCTGAGTTATTGGAACGACCAGCACCTCCACTTCCTGTGATGGGCTGCACCACAGTGGAATATCCAAAGCCACCAAGACCATTTCTGCCTTCCAGATATACAAAAGTTTTATTTGTTTTGAGATGGGATCTTACTCTGTCACCTAGAACTCACTTTGTTGCCCATGCTAGCCTAGAATTTGTGGTGATGCACCTGCCACAGGCTCACAAATACGGGGATTGCAGGTGTGAGACACTACATCCAACAAAAACTTCTTAAATGTATGGTGCAGAATTTATTTTCCCCGGTCCTGTGCTAGGCTCTTCATGTTAAACTTTTGATCTGGCTTGCTTTCTTCTACATTTTTTTCTTCTATGCACACACAGAGTTTCCCTTTGAATAGGAATTCTTGCTCAATAGGCTTACTGACTACATTTCTCAAGCAATTCAGACTGGAATGAGGCATGTGAACAAGGCAAGCCTCCAGAAAATTCCATTCTGTGGGCTACTCGCTGCAAGGAGCAAAAACAAGATACAGGTGGTCCAGAAGCTTGAAGCTGCAGAGAACCACAGCAGTCCTGGCTGAAGATGTGGTTTAGTTTCCTGTGGCCTTGACGAGTGGAACCAGAGAATAGCTTGGGAGAACAGGGAGGAGGGAAGAAAGCTGGGAGGAAGGAGAGGGGTCAGGGGAATTAGGAAGGAAGCGAAGGTAGCCCTTGCAAAAGAAGCTGAGAGTCTGGTGATAAAACTTGAGGAGAAAGTTCAACCACACGTATGAGGACATGTGATCCACTGAGTATGATGTCATGTGATCCACAGGATGGAGAGAGAAGTTACCTTAAAGGTGCAGCTGTAGCTCCTCGGCACTGGGGACCACATGCAGGAAACTGAGCTAGGGAACTCAGAGAAGGGGTACATTCAACAGTGAGATACAGTAAACCACAGTGGGTACGGTTAAGGAAGGAAGCCATAAAACCATTATCTGAGAAAACAGATACATAAACATGGGAGGTTTCCAACAACCTAAAGAATGGACTGAGGGGTGGGGACAGGTCCAGCCCAAGGAACCAGGCAGCACTAGGCTCAACAGCCATGGTGGGCCAATACGGTCTTTCACACAGCCTTCCTTGACAGAGCATAGCTGGAGGCCGCCTGGCAAGGACTCCAGACTGTGGCTGAGAATCACGCACCTACAGTATTACGTAAATTTGTAGAATCCTCAGTCTCGTCTGCAAGCTCACATTTGGTGTCTTGATATATGGCTTTTCAAAGCTTGTCATGAGTTTTATTCATTCAACAGCTTTACTAGACAGAGAATGTAGCTCAGCTGCGGAGTGCTGGCCTAAAGGTCAGTCCCCAGCACTGCGAAAATGTGGGGTCCCAGCACTTGGGAGACAGAGGCAGGACAATCACCAGTTCCAGGTCCTTCTTGATGCACAGAGAATTTCAGGTCAGTCTGGGATACATGAGACCCTGTCACAAAACAAATACAACCAACTTTACCAATGGTACGGAGCTTTTCGGAGGTGGCTCAGTAGACTTAGGTCACAGGTTTATTCATTCAGGAATTTCACTGGGACCTAATCTGACCTTGGCAGTGGGGTCAGAGCTCTGTAAAAGAACAGGTACAATCCCTGGGGAAACAGCCATGAAGGCTAACGGCTGACAGTGACACGCTCGGGTGCAGGTGAGCTGGAAAACGGAGAGGCACCGACAGTCTACACGGTGGATGGGGAGGCACAGGGACAGCATGAGGATGCACATCCTGGCAGCACATGCATAGAACGGCTTGCCCTCCACACCCAGCAGACCCTGGAAGGTTAGGGAGCAGGTGACGGGGAAAGCTGGCTCCATGGGCCAGCACAGTAGGCAAAGCACGACGGAAGGGGCCTCGGGGAGCCAGGGAGGGGAGCTGCAGCCATCTTCTTGTGCAAGTGCTTGCAAAACATTTAAGTTGTACCTAGAGCCTGGCTTGGTGTTTCTCCTAAGGGTGCTTGTCCTTGCTGTTCCTGGAATGGCATTCGGGACACTTCAAATGCACTAAGAATCTTAAAGAAGCTAAGTAAAAATACAGAAATTATTTCAATGGAAACCGGATTTGACTACTGTTTTCTCCAACCCTAAACACTGTTGGTGACATATAGTCTCATACTTATAATATATCAACTTAAAAAAATGTTTCATTGAATGTATGATTTGACAAACAAGAATTTAAGCCTTACCAAAAACAAAACAAAAAAACCCAAACAAACAAACAAACAAACAAAACCCATAATTTTGGGTTAGGGAGATGGCTGGGTGGGCTAAAGTGCTCACTGGACCAAAGCTAAGATCTGCAGCGCTCAGGTAAAGGATGTGTGTCTGTAATCCCAGAGTTGGGGAGGCGGCATCAGGGAGACCCTGCACTTAGCCATGATAACCAAACCAGTAGAACTTCAGGTTCCGTGAGAGACTCTGTCCCGGAAAACAGGGAGCCACTGAGGTGGACACTCTTGACCTCTTGTTTTTCGTTCAGGTTTTGTTTTGAGACAGGATCTTACTATGTAGCCTTGGCTGGCCTGAAACTCACTATAGCACAGGCTGGCTTTGAACTTAGAACTGCCTGCCTGTCTCCCAAGTGCAAGGATGAAAAGCGTGTTGTCTTTTGATTTTCAACACAGAAGACAATATCCAATCATCAGCCCTCTCTCTTGCCAAAGCCGTGTGTCTGAGAAAGCAGCAGGGCAGTGCACACAGAGCCTGCACAGGTTGCCAGCAGACAAAGAGTTGTGACCCAACTGTGCTCCCCAAGTTCTTCCCCACAGCTCTGCCCTTATGGAAGGATTTACTAAAAGAATGAGATTTTTTGGACAGGCAATTACTGTTGGAACACAACCTTCTCAAGGGTTAAGTGTAAATGAGTCCAAAACATGTGGCTTAAATTTCCCTCAAAATTGAATTCATATGGACTTTGACACAAAGGAGGAAAACTGTGCTTTCCCAAACATGGCTTGAGTTTTGAAAAACTCCCAAGTGCTGGGAAAACGGCATAGGTACTCAGCTAACCTTTAAGTCTGACCACAGTCCCTCATCTATAAGGTGGCCAAACGTCATCCCATGCAGTCATGTGTCATGAGCAGAGAAAACTGCCTGCACAGAGACCCAAGACCTGCATGAACAATTCTGCAGAGTCCAACTCCCAATTCATAGTCCCCACATGTGAGCGAGACAGCCGAGTCCTACCACCGAGCAAGCACATGCGTTACTGGGACATCTACTCCATGGGGCTGACCTGATCATTCATGAGTCACACTCCGAGTAGCAAAAATTTAAGTGATCCTATCTGTATGCCATAATTCATCACACAGGGTCACATTGCTCTATGCTACATACTCTGGGCTTCCTAAAATTCATATTTGTTTGTTGGTCTTCCATCAAAAAAAAAAAAAAAAAAACAAAAAACCCTAAATCACATGAGTGGGACTCAAAATTTCCTGGTAAAAAGGTATAGATGATTGCTGTGGAATTTACATAACAATGTGCAGTAATTGGAAGTAATGAGTAATGTATTCATTATTACACAGGGAACAATGAGAAAACAAATAAGAAACAGTAAATATTCAGCGCTGCTGGCTCTGCCACCTCCTTATGTTTCACTCCAACTGGGAATCCTTTCAGGAAATCGTACAAATCACTTCAGACATCGGGTTATTGCCTGTTTTGAATTCAATTTCTTCTCTGTTTACCACATGACTAATTAGTCAGGAACTGGCTAATCCTATTGCAAGCATTAAATCTGCACACGCACACCCGATTTTTCCCAAGCAGCTCTCAGGTCCTGTGAAGACGGGACTGAGCATTCCTGCTCTGGGATAGCCCAGAGTTCTTGGACACACTGAATTACAGCGTGCCCCTTGCGTTGCCCTGTGGGGTAAACCGCAGGTCTTAGCATGCAAAGAAGAACGCTCAGCTCCAGTGTGGTGTCCTGGGTCTCAGCGGAAGTGGCAGATTCAAGGATGAGCCAGGTAAGAAAATAGCCAGTGTTCTAAAGAACTGCTCTAAATTTATCAGCAATGCTCCCACTTTCGATACCTGAAGCTCAAGGGGACCTTGCTAATAGGACCAGGACCATTATTGTCCTCCTAAGTAAACAGGTACAGACACTCCAGGGCGGAGAGACATGGAGAGGATTACAAAGCCCCAACTGCCAAACCATCACCCCACTTATCCAACACATCTGATTGCTTCTCTAAGATCCGGCAGTCCTGGCTTTGGGGCTTTACATACTCTGCCACTGAAGGGGTCCCATGGCCACTGCTGTTTATATGTGAGTATTCTGGCAAGCTGAACGTAAACAGCCTTCCTTCTCATGGGCCAAAAAAGAAGGTCCTTAGGAACTGTGTCTGGGTTGACAGCTTTAAACAGTTCATGTGAGTACCTGTCACCAGAGGGCTGTCCCTGGCCTCTGCTGCGCCCCTCAGGCAAAGATGGGAATCACTTCCTCCAGCTGCAGGCTGGTGAGGGTGGCATGCCTCAGGGGCTGGCTGGGTCTTCACCAGCTATGTCATCATGCCCAGTAATGCTCTGACAGGACTGTGCCCAGCTGGAGACGACCCCCGTGGACCCCCTGTTCTGTAGGGCTACACAGAGCAATTTTCACTTACCTAATTCAACGGGTAAGAATAAGCAATTATACGCATTAGTTCCAGGCTAGGCTGTTTAAGTGGGGTGCAATTTTCCCTCGTTTCCTTTTAGTAAAGAAATTTACAATCTAGTTGGGAAGACGCTGTGTATAAGGGCAGTTAATAGTTTGCAGACACAAGTATATTAATGCAAGATATGTTGTAAAGCGGCATTAAAAGCAAGAGAGGAATGCTTGAGTTACACGCTGAAGGTCAGACCCCCCCCACAATGCATGAAGGAAAAGGAGGGAACAACCTTTGGAAGTGTGGGCTCATGCAGCCCTGTCGTTTAGGCTATAGTGGGCCTAATATCAAGGAGACCTGGTCAGGCGAGCATTTGGATTGTGGTACTTAGGAAACCAGTAACTCAAGCATGAGTACTGCCCAGTAGACAGAGTTTAGACAATGCTCCTCAGGACTTTGAGTTCCACAGAGCTGCTCCTCTGCCTCAGGATGCTAAACCAATCCTATAGATCAGGCAAGGTGGAACACTCCTGCAATCCCAGTTCCAGGTGGAGGCAGGAAGATCCAAAGGCCAAGGTTTGAAGCCAATTCTGGATACATGAGACTTTGTCTCAAAACAACACAAAACCAAACAAAACCAATTAAACATACATACATACATACATACATACATAAATATGCACTCAGACCTAAAAATCTACACTAGTCCAACAAAATTCTTTATCGGTTTTATATGTTAAATTTCACTTGATCTTAGCCAAAAGGATGAAATGTAATATATGGTAAGTTTCTAGATATAATTTTATTAGAAATAGAAAAATGATGTCTAGGAACTGCTTTTTCAGTAACATAGGAATTAGTTAGCTTAGAATAAGTTTTATAATAAAAACTCAGTCCATAACTAACAGTTCACTGTATTTTTAAAACAATACAAATTTGATACTTGGGGCCTCCTCTTCGTGTCATGGGAGTTTATCGCTGACAGCACTGTGATTACCTAGATCACTCTGCCTGCATCTCCTTCTATGATGAGAGCTAATTATATTGGAGCATGCAGCATTACGAGATTTACCTGTGCATGGTAAAGAACACACACACACACAGGTACACCTGCACCCCACGTCAGCTTTCTAGAGAGCCAGACAGGGAGCAGAATGGGCTGAGGAGCACTCCAAAGAAAGACATTCATGTCTGCTTCCAGCCTGTTCATAAAATGGCCTTGATAACTTGGGAAAGCCCAGTTCAAACATTCTGCTACTCTGTGCGGTGTACACCTGTGTTCTCGGGTGTGTCTGACTGAACAAAGCCTGTCGGTCACAAAAGATATCAAAGATAAACTTAAATAAGCTTCCACGTGCCAATGCAGGGACCTGGAGGCTTGATTGGAAATATGCACATTTTAAATTGCCTACATGAGTGCTTGATTCAAAAGGTGCATTAAGCAATTTCATTACCACAATCACATAAAATATATTTTCACCTGGGGAAAAATATTCCTTGGGCAAGCAAAATATTTTTTTAGACATTCAAGGATCAATTTAGAGCAAATGAGTACTCTAGCTTCTAAGGAGCCTGATAAAATAATTTGCCCTTGTATCAGAAGGCTCGTAGGAGTATATGAGAGCTATAGAAAAAGGTGCATAAAACAATTTTATAGCATGATGGAGATTTTTAAAGTAAGATTGTGTTAATAATTCACTATTCAACGCCCACATGTGGTTTTTTTTCCAGAGCCAGGGCCCAGCAACCTCAGTGTGTCCCACACTCAGGGACCAGCGACCTCGGTGTATCACACACTGTCCTTGCTCTCCCTCGTAACACATTAAGACAGCTTCACACAGTGCCTTCCCTTCCCAGGATTCTCTGCAAACCGGAGAGAATGGAGATGACACAGGAACACCGGGTTAGAAGAGTTCAGATGTTTATAAGAAGTGTTTCTCTGAAACTTCACGTCACATTTGAGCTAACAGTCATTATTCTCTTTTGATAGGTCTCAAAATACAGCATCATTCTTTCAAAGGAAGCCACGCCCCTGCCACTGACGTCTCCAGGCCTGGGTGCATTCACAATGTGACAGCTGCCACTTCTCTCCCTTCATTCACAACCCCCAAAAGATACATAGTTGATTAATTTAATTTTAGTTCTAATAAAAAATATATATATATATATAACCATGTCCTGTAAGCAAATGGCAGGCATGGACTTCTAAGCCAAGGGAATGCAAAACAGGGAACTGCAGCCTCAGTAGACAGTGCTGTGTGGAGAAACTTCAGCCACGTTACCACGTTACCTCGCATGGGGAGGGGAGGGCAGGGAGCCTGGGAGTTACATCCGCTCAAGGGCTTGTTAGGAGGAAGAAATTGTGGCAGCAATTAGTTACTGGTGGGCATGGATAATTTGTTTATTGTTCCCAGTTTAAGGAAAGATTTTCTTACGTATTTCCAACCAAAATAATGGCCCCAGTGGTGCTGCAGCGTCTCTGGGGTGCTCCTGCCACCTGTTCTAGCTGCAGCCACCCCCTGAGCCCAGCCCGCTGCACCTGCAGAGCCTCAGCCTGGGAAGCAGCCTCCACTTCTGGAGAAGGGAGGGACTCCAGAGTGGTAGAGGCTGCTGCAATCAGACCAGAAAGTGACTTCAGTGAAAGGCAGAAAAGGGAAGAGGCTTATGGGAAGGAAGGGCCACTGAGGAGAAGGGCCAGCCAATCACAAACCTTCACAGCAAAGCAACCGAGTCCCTGGCTGTGGGCTGGGCTATTATCCAGGGGAAGCCAGGGGACACAGTGAAAGCTGTTTTCCATTGTGAAATCCTTCCTTAAGAAGAGTGGAGTGTCCACGTGCTCACATGTACCTGTGTGTGCACAGCCATCTACGTTATTATGAATATGTAACTTAAGGACACGGACTGCAACTCAGTAATACAGTGCTTGCTTGCCCCGTGTGAGGGCCTGGCTTCTCTCCTGACCGTCGCACACACACACACGCACACACACGCACTGGCTAGTGGATGCAGGCCTAGTAAAGTAAGGAGGGAGTGCCAGGCTCCGTGTTTTAGACCGATGGCGGCTAGTTCAGATGGTGTGCAGACCAGCAGGGAGTAACAGCACTGCGGCCCTGACGCGGTTCCTGAATCGTTAGTCTTTGTGTTGGAGCATACTGAGTCCATCTTTCAGAGCCGGGATTTTCATTCATAATCCGGATGGAGACGAAAGATTGGAGGCACAGCCCCACCCGCCACTCTCATACTGTATCACCTAGACAGAAAACGTTTAAGAAAGAAACTCTGCCGCAGTCCACATTATTTAAAAAAGAAAAACAGCTACCTTCCATCCCTACCTATCTGGTTTTCCCTCTGGGTCGCTTTCTTTCAAGCCTGACCTCTCTTTGATACCCACTGTCCCTAGACCTCCACCCGCTGGGCAATTAGACCATGAGACCCACTTTCTGACTTCAAGAGCAAGGGATGCCCTTGAAAGGGCAGGAAGCCTGGGCTCAGAAACATCGCAGGGGCTTTAAAGAATGATGCCACAGCGACCCTAGAACATGGGGGTCCTTGCTTTCCTGGGTCGCCATAGAATCTGAAACAGCCACTTTCATGCAGGGCTTAGACTCCCAATCACCCCAATTCCTGTGAGCTCTTTAGCCCAGTCCACAGACACACTTGTAAGACAGTATAGCCTAAAATAAGCTCATTAGGCACTGAGATTCTCACTGGGTCAGCTTCAAAACGCACAGTCTTGTGTTTGACAGAAGACAGCAAAGCACAAAGGCTACAAAGCTCTGAAAGTTCATTCATTGGGGCGAGCAGGTAAACAGCCACAGAAACGGCACGATGCTTGCTGTGCAGCACGAGGGGTTTGAACCCCAGCACCCACAAAAAGCCAGGCGAGGTGGCATGAACCTGTAACCTCAGCTGTGGGGGAGGCGGAATGGCCTTGGCCTCAGTGACAAGCCAGCCTGGCCTTCTTGATGATCTCCGGGGTCAGCAACCCTGTCACAGAAAACAAGGGAGACTGTTTCTGAGGAGGATATGAGGTTGCCTTTGGCATCTACATGATTGTGAACTCATGTACACATGCACACATGTAGGTAATACTAAAAAAAGCAATAAAATAACAATGTTCCTGATCTGTAGCAGTATCTTTTAAGTGTTTTTCTTTTTTTTTTTTAAGTCCGGTCATTAAATTGAAGTCCTTGAAGCTCATGTGCTCAGACCAGGATCAACAGGACACTGGTCACAAGAAGGCAGAAGCCCCAGCCTGTTGATACAGTGGGGAACACTGGTCCAGTCAGCAAAAGTGCTTCTGTATGTCGTACTCAAGATCAGCTATCTGTGCCGTGGTGTTCGTTTGCAAGGTAAACGTCCCAGCTCACTGAGGTGTGGGAAGGGCCTTCCCAGAACAAAGGGAAGGCAACATGGCATTTCTGTGAGCCGTGACCCCATGGCACAGAACACCAGCCCCGGCATGTTACCAAGTGAGGGAGACGAAGGGCTCAAGTCTAAAGGTCTATGCAGTCCCATGCCCTGCCATGCTCAGGGGTCACCTGTGGGTGTGACTTGCTAGTCCAGGGGCAGCACAAGCACTGCTTCCTTGCGGGCCTCAGCACGCCATCTCTCTGCACAAGAATCCCACTGATCACGGGGGGAACTGTCTCTTTGGTCTGTAGTCAGTCAGTAAGTCACACCACAGGCTAGGCTGGCTCTACTGGCGAGTAGTTTCCAGGACTTGCTCAGCTCACAAGGAGCTCCAGAGTGCCTGTACATGCAGCGCTCGGGGAAGCCATGGGAACACAGCATGCCCCACCTTCAAATGGGCAGGCTTCCCAGGACACCTATTCATTCACTCTTTCTAACTATCTTGGAGGGACAGCTGAGCCATCCCAGGTGACTTGGACCTGCACATCAGTATTCCAGGCCTTAGGATCCACCTGCCGCCACCCCAAAAGCTGCTCAACTTGTGGAAATGAGATCGAAACACCCCCATCTTATGAGGGGATGGGGCACAGAACTCCACCTCCTGGAATGTTCTCTGTGTGCTGTGCCGGGACGGGAGGGTCTAACCCCCCTGAGTCACTCACTGTGCTCATGTTGAGGCCTGCAGCTGCTTCAGGTGCTTGAAGGTTCTGTGGTGCTCCCGACCCTGCTTACACAGATGCTGTACAGGAAACTATGGCTGGACACTGGACACCAGCATCACTGTGGAACCTGGACCCCTGCGTGTTCTGCACGTGACCTGGATAAGCTTGTCATGGCCACATCAACAGGTCATTTTGGCTTTGACACGTTCATACCCTTTGAACTTGGGAAAACAGCTGGGAAGTGACATTTGACCTCGGAGATTAGGCTTCTGTGTTAAAGAACACACGGCCGTTCACAGCAGGCCACAACTGTGTTCCCAGGCACCTTACTGCCTCTGCAGGTTTTCTCAAATTAGTCTTCATATGTATTAAAAGACAGAATCGGAGCCAAGAGATGGCTCTGATGACAAAGTGCTTGCCTAGTAGACATGATAAACGTAAAAAGGCAGGACTGGCGACCCTAGACTCTAAATCCAATGACAGCAACGTGGGAGGCAGGACAAGAAGCCAGGGAAGCTCAGGGCTCAGCTAGCCTGGCCTGCATGCAATGTTCTAGGGCAATGGAAGACTTTCTCAAAGAAAAGGTAGCTGGGCCTGAAGACTAACGGCACCTAAGATTGTTCCCTGATCTCCCCATGTACACTAGGTAAGCATGCACCTGCACTCACACATGAGAACACATGCACACACACACACTCACATGGACACACAGATATATACACATAAACACACACACACCCCCTCAGGCATCTCCGTCCACAAAATAAAACCAAATCAAGTAAAACCAAACCCACAGAAGAAAGACAAGGAGATGAAAAGGAGAAGTCATTGATGAGGTATTCCTTAATCAGTAGATGATTATTGAATCTTGTGTGAGTGTTTCAGATAACTCACTTTTATGCTCAAAAGCTGTTAGTAATGAACAGGAAGGTCAGGTGGGCAGTTAGGGCTCCCACCAGAAGGGTGGGGACAACACCCCAGAGTCAGCAGCCAGGAGTGACAGTGCTCTGTGACTCAGATGTGTGACACATCAGGCAGCGTAGAAAGCGCTTTGACTTTGTCTCGCTGAAATGTCACCCTGGAGAAATATGTACCACGCTCATATGAAAGGCAGAACTTCGGTTCCAGGCACCTAACCAGCCACAGCACACAGCCTGGAGAAGCTCAGGGCCTGGAGAAGCCTCCCTTTCCACCAGCTGAAGCTCAGTCACCACACTAAAGTCCCTAGGGAAGAGGCTACACACCGCGCCATGCCCACAGTGTTTTCACGTGCAGTTGCTCCACTGTGCGAAGCTCCACTGGGGCCCTGTGCCTCCATCACTGAAGGAGCTGCTCCTGAGAAGCATGGTCAGTCCCATTCTGTCTGAACCTTCCCAGCTTCCCTGACCAGCCCAGAGCCAGTCGCTGTTTCTCAAGGATGGGGCTGGGAAGAGCAGTAGGGCATACACAGCAGCAATTGCTGAGGCCCCATTAGGCTCTGGGCCTGTGACCTTCCGGGGACACCCAGGTCCTAAGCCACCCCGGACTGCCCCCACTCCTTCCCAAGTGAGGCCCTCCCTCCTGTGCGCGCAGGGGCTGAGGCCTTGCCTCCTGACTTCAACACGTCAGTATGCTTGATTGTCACTGCGGGGCTATTTCCAAGCTAGGTAGTCTAGAAATGCTTTCTAGTCCCTTCTCTCCCGCCCACCGTTTACCTGACAGCGTACTGACAACAGCGCCTACTGATACCCAACACAGGATGGCTGTAAACCTTGAGGCCGAGAGAGATGCACTGTGATGCCTTTTGCCGTTTAGGCCTAAACCCTCAGTGGCTGAGGAGAGGGTGTGTGGAAAACACAAAAGAAATATACTGTCTTTTCTATCAGAGGGTTCAATAAGGTAAAACTTGGGTTCTAAAAATTATGAAATAGGTGGGAGATATTCAGATTTCTCCAAGAATCTTGAAATCGAAATACATGCTCAGGATTGCTCTCAGTGCTAAACCATCAGTTTAAATGAGTCAGTCTCATCTAACCATTCAGACAAAACTGAAACTGAAGAACCAGTGAGACTCCTGAGAACTTTGCCCCACTGAAGTGCTTTATTTACATCGTGTGGTCGTTTTCTCTGGGCCCCAGACCCACTTCAAACAGCCAGACAGTCAGCCAGACAGACTGCTGAGCTCATAGCAGCCCCACCCGGTTTCACTGCAACAGCAGTATGAACCCTGTGCGAAGCAACAGGCCGTGCGGCCCGGAGGAGGGCTGGCTTCCACAGGACAGCCCAGGAGGTCACCACCAACAGCCGGCATCTGCTATGCTCCTGTCTAACGTCTTAGGCCACGGCCCACACACTCCTGTGCCCTACAGGAGCAACTCGGCCAGACGCTTGGCAGGCCGCTCGCAAGGGCTGCAGGCTCACTTCCAGCAGGAGTTATTTCCCTCTGCATCTCTTCTTTCAGGGGAGCCAGGGGAAACAAGACCAAAACACAGCACTCACAGAGATACGGCCTAACAGGGCGAAAGGACAGTCCCGGGCTAGGAAGCCGAGACATAAATAAGACGAAGCGCATCCTCACACACGCGACATTGGGGGAGAACCACACACACAGCACTTGAAGTGCTTCTCGTCTCCCGCAGAGCTGAGGTTAGTGCACATCCCTTCTCCCAGCACAGGGTTGATTATGTTCTCCAAAGGACGTGCACAGTACTTCCTCTGGCAGCCATTTAGCTAAGTCACTTTGGACCAAGGTACACAATGGGTTTGGTCTCCACCATAGGAATGAAGGAAGGCCTTCCATCGCCCTGGCCAGAACAGAAAAAGGTGCCTGGATAAACATGGTAGAGAGAGGAGTCATCGCTGCACACACTCCAAGTGCTTTAGAGTGCTTGACAATTGATTTCAGTAGCTCAATTGAAATGCTCAGAATAACCGTGTGTGAGCATTATCTTCTGAAATAAGGGCTGAGAGCATATTGATTAATAATTATTTGCACTAACAGACTCAACTAAGGCAATATCATCAATTACTTTAAAAAGTGACGTGGGTCAATCACAACGGGATTAGCTGGATCCTCTGCTTGGCGTTTCCAACAGGGAGGCAGACTCCTGACGAGTCCCGCGTGGGCACCGCTGCTCTGGACAGAGGCTCTGCAGTGACTTCAGAGCACTGCACTGATCGAGACCCCTGAGCGGAGTAATGAGTCCACCATGCCATGGCAGGGTGCCTCTCCATGGTAAACAAATGTCACATGATAGCACGTACATTCACATTTCGTGTGTGTGTGTGTGTGTGTGTGTGTGTGTGTGCCCTGAACTCAAAGCAAAGGGTAGAAGCAAGCATTCCCATGAAACAGTGCTGCCCAGTTTACTTCACAGTTGAATGTGATTTTTAATAAAATCACCACTCCCAAGTGCTTAAGAATTTGGGAATTTGGCATTTAATCATATCTGTTTATCTGATGACAACAATGAAACAAGATATGTGTATTTTTGAGACAAGTTTTCATACAACACAAGCTGATGGCCCTGAAACAACTCCCTCTTCTCCCTCCCTCTTCTTTCTCCTCCTCTTCTCCCTCCTCTTCCTCTTCCCCTCCTTTATCTAATGAGACAGGTTCTTACTGTTTATCTCTGGCTGTCCTGGAACTTGCCATGTAGATCAGACTGGCCTCAAACTCACAAAGATCACCCATCTCTGCCTCTGTAGTTCAAGCCATGGCCTTGAACTTCTGATTCTCCCACCCCTTACCTCCCAGGTGCTCAGATAACAGGCATATGCCACCATGGCTGATTTATCCATTGCTGGGGACAGACACCAGGGTTTTAACATATCCCCAACCTAAGATTTATATTTCTAGCAGGGACATCCAGTTCTTATTTCCCAATGCCCCAAGGAGACACTCTGCTCTCCTGTCACTGTACTCACTATGCCTGACCCCATACCTTTCATTCCTTAACCCATTCCCGGGCCAACCTCCACAACCTGGCCTAAAACGCCTCTATGTGATGCTCCACCAGCCCCAAGATGCTCAAAGTGTGGCCTGTGTGTATCTGGAGTTTTGAGATGCCTTCTGAGCACGTGTGGAGTCCAAAACACTTTACAGGACTCCAGCAACCGGCTCCACAGACAGAAGGTCCTGCTAGGAGGCCAGGAAACCAGCAGAGGCTCGTCTGTGTCAGCGCAGTGTGGTACAGGCCGCAGTGGGGACTGTTAACATCTTCTCCTGCAAGCAGGTTCAGCTAAAACAGCACTAATTTCTGTGCATCTTAACCCCAAATAAACATTTCCTTAGGTCTGTCCTAGAAAGACAAGAGCATGTTTCTGTCACACAAAATGCAATGCTGGCCTCCAGCACAGTGTCACTGAGCTGCAAGGTCAATGAGCTTCATTCCCCCAGGTTACTGTTTTATACCAAAAGAACAGCTATTTAAAACAAAAACATCTTCAGACATGTTGTAACTATTTATCAGTTTCTGTTTCCAGTGACCTCTGAATGTTTGAGTAAAAATAGAAAGCTTGTATCTACCACGTGAGATGACAGCTTAAAGGTTTCTGCTCTGACTTGTTACCACAGAACACACCATTGCTTGGAAAACTCGTGGTGACTCAGTGGGCCTGTTCCTTCCCAGGGGCAAGTGCATGGCTAGGCCGCAGAACACGCAAAGTGCGAGACAGCTCAGCGCCTGTGGTGAGCGCACTGCGGTGGCTGGGGTCAGGGCTTCAACTGGGGTTTCTGACCCTATATGGAGTCACAGTGGGATGAGGGGAGTGAAGAGGGCGACGGTAAGAGGTTTCTGAACTCACATCAACCAGAAATTAGTTACCAATCAAAAGCAATGAACCTGAGGTATCTCTGGCACTGGTTTCCCATACTGCATCACATTACATAAACTCAGCATTGGTCCTGAAAACACGCACACACACACAAACACAGAGTACATTTTTCACAGCACCCACTGCCCGAGATGACCTGAATTGCAATGCTTTTGCTGTATACACAAAACTTCCTGCTCTTACGGAAACTCAATTATTTAATTGTGTAAAAACAAAGATGTTTACTACCATCTTAGTGTGACTCTTCAGCATGAAGGTAAGGAATTAGCATGGGTTTCCGTTCTATTGTAGCTGCATGCATTTCTGCCAAGAATTTCATAAACAATTCCAGCTTGGAACTTCTGAAGTAAATATATTTCTGCCATTTCGTGCCGTGTGCTTACATGAAACGGCATTCCCAGCATTGATAATTATAAATATCTACTCTGAAAAACGTTCAAGAGATTCTATATGCTGCAGTTGCAAATGCTCAGTCAAGATTTAATTCTTTATGGAAAATCAACAAGATCATCCATCTCCTTAGTGTGCAAATTGTTTTCATCTTTAATAAATGGTAAAATTATGAGTATACCAGAGAGTTGTTTTAAAACAAATTTCTTCCTGACTTACTGCGAACGTTTGATTTGTGTAGTAGCATCACATCTACACTCGGTAGGAGGGCTCCCATATATAACAAGGCGCCAGCCTTGGCTTGGGGATGTGGCTCCTAGGGCTCTACGTCCTAAAGGCTTGGTTTCCGTGTGCAACTTTTATGGTTGAGGGGGCGTTAGGAGATGCTGGGAGCGGTGTGATAGCAAGGGGTGTGCTCCTTGGTGACAACTCCGTGACCTCTGCTGTCTCTTCTCCTGACCTGGTTTCTGAGGTTGGTTGGTTGGTTGTTTTTCTGCCATGAATTTCCACTGTGGCCACTACCTAACCACAGTCCAAAGTCACAGGGTCAACAGGACACAGAATGGAATCTGGACAAAGTGAAGCAA
The DNA here is from genome assembly GCF_030254825.1 of Meriones unguiculatus. Taxonomy (NCBI): domain Eukaryota; kingdom Metazoa; phylum Chordata; class Mammalia; order Rodentia; family Muridae; genus Meriones; species Meriones unguiculatus. The sequence goes on from NC_083358.1 coordinate 1,469,437, forward strand.
AAGAAACTCTTGTTTGTGTAGGTGAATTGTCTGGGGTGTTTTGGGATAGTAATGAAAGCTGACTAGCATACGTGTGCAATGTTTATCCCCAAGGTTTCAGAACTCACTTTACATTAGAACGTCAGAATCTATCAGATGTCAGGACTTAGCGCCACCAATGAAAAATCCATAACCAGGGGTTAAGCACTGCAACCAGCTGGGCTGACTGCAAAAGCAGATGTAACAATCTGCTTCCCCTAACCAGGCAGCACAGACCTTTACCATGGCCATACTCGTCTCTGGGAACAGCTTATTGATACAGAACCATAGACTACCGACAAAATTACACATGTTTAGCATTGTTGGTTTTTAAAAAGAATTCATTTTTAATTTCTCTGTGATTTTGCAAATATAGTAAATGTCTGATAACTGGGTCTTTGTCCAAATAATAAACCAAAAGCTGGGTTAGGGTCTCAGTAAATTCTGAGAGTGTAAAGTGGGGAGAAGAGGCTGGAGAAAGGGATCAGTGGGTGAAGGGCCTAATGTGACAGCCTCAGTTGTCTCTAGACCCACACAAAGCCAGTGGCAGACATGCACACCTGCACCCCATCACACGTCGATGGTGAGATGAGTGTGAGAACAAGAAAGCCCTGGGCGCTCCCAGGACAGCCTGGCATGTCCAGTGTCCAGAGAGACGTTGCTTCAAACAAGGCAGACGGCGAAGATGGAAAGCTGAAGCTGTTCTCTGACCTCCGCATATGCACTGTGGCACACACGGGCCTCCGCACATGCAGTGTGGCGCACACGGGCCTGCACGCTTACACGCAACCGTTTTTAGTGGGCACACAAAGGGAGCCTGAGAGCCTGAGGAACTCCCCTGCTTTAGTCTCTATCTGGACACTGTTTCATCCCCTGGAGCTGTCACCGGAGCTACGGCTAAGCAGTAACCACAAATTGGCCGTTACACTCATGAATTCACAGTAGCTGAGTTACCTGCACAACAGACCTGTGTAAGGTCAAGCTAGGTGGCGTGGGCCTTTAATTCCAACACACAAGAGGAAGAGCAAGAGGCTCTCTGCGAGTCTCAGGCCACCACGACCAGTGAGAACCTTAAAGAAAAAGGGAGCCGGCAGCCGATAGCATCCGGGGAAGGGAAAATCGTTCTCTTCTGAGGGTGTGGCCGCTGGCAGGTTTCCCATGCTCCAGTGGGGGGGGTCCCCACACCCATGCACCTGTGAGCTCAGTGGCTGAGCTCCCCACAAAAAGACATGATTGTGGGGAAGAGGATGTTCGGGAGAGAATACAGAGTTAGAAGGGGGTAGTGAGGAACAGATATGATCATATTTCATTATCTACGTATGTGAAATTCTCAAAAAAAGAAAAATGATTTTTTTAATTTAGGAAATGTTAACTACAATATCAATCCCTTCCTCTGTCATAAAAATAAAAAAACAACCAACAAACAAATCCTAAAACAACATCTATTTGTATGTGTGAGTGTGTGTGTGTGTGTGTGTGTGTGACCAAAGCATGCTTGTGGAAGTCAGAGGACAAGGGGCAGGAGTCACTTCTCTCCCTCTACCATGTGGGCTCCAGGGATTGAACTCAGGTCTTCAGGCTTGGGGCAAGCATCTTCAGCCACTTTGAAAACTAGCATAGTCTATCTTCTCGATTGTGTTCATCTGCCCTGCAGGTTGCTGTGTCTAGAAGGGAAACAACACAAACCTAACAGAAGAGATGAAAGGTTCTCGGCACAGAACAGTGTTTAATGGCGTTCCCATTGCCCTATACTGCTTTGGTTTCATTATGCTGCCATGACAAGCACAATGACCAAAAACAGTTCAAGTAAGGAGAAGGTTTACTTCAGGTTATAGGCCCATCCCTGAGGGAACTTAACGCCAGGCCTGCCTGCTGTTCCACAGAGCATTAGGCCTTCTACTTTATGTTTTGGACATGTATTACTGAGTGTTAAGTGTACCCCCATACGCCCTCCTGCTGGTGTAAGGTTCTTGTGGAATGTACACAATTTACCCTTGTTCATTCACATGCTGATTTCTCCACCCCACTATCTGGTTTCAATCAGGACACTGCCTTATGATGTTTATTCTAAGCATCACCTGTGTCAAGTCTGTGTAAACATGCCACCATTTGTTCTCTGTATTTTCAATAATACAACCAGCCAGTGCTGAGCAATGGAGAGAATAGGGTGGGACATCCTGGTCCTGAGAGGAGGAGAAGGAAGCAAGTAGAAGGGTGGCAGAGGAGAGATCAGCAGGACAGGACTTGGAGCCATGAGGAGAGATGAACCGGACCTAAGATATGGCTAAAAGCAAGTATAATGTAGGAAATCTGAATGGGAGGAAACTATGCAGGCTTGGAGGTTTAGGATGAGTAACTGTTGCCCAGCATTGTGCTCTGGGTTAAATAGATACATCCTAGTCTCTGTGTGGTGATTTGAGTATGCAGCTGGTTTAGGAATAACCGCTGCTTAACTAAAAGATAAATCAAATAAATATTAATAACGAACAAACCCTCCCTCTCGGACCCCCGCATCGTCGCTCAGTCCTTTCTCCTCCCAACCTGTTTTATTTCTATTTCATATTATATGTGCATACACATATTTTTATCATAAAATTTCAGTACCACAGATAAGAGCAAACATATGCTATTTGTCTTCCTGAGGCTGACTTAAAGCTGAGGTTAGACCCAGCCTGAAAGTTAAGTGGTTTTAACGCAGCACCTAACGCCGAGTTGTGAGTTGTGCACAAGCCTCCCCTGGTTCACACAAAACACCTTCTGGAGTTAAACAAGTAATTCTTCCCACTCAAGCATCTAATTTGAATTTAGACATTTCTTTACACGCTACCTTAATTAGATGCAAGTTCCTCTCAGAATCTTAATTTTATGCATCTTCCACTTCTCAGCAATACTAGCAAGGACCGCTTATTTGCATTCATTTACATACAATTTGCAAGAAATGTTGAAAAACCTAGAAAGGGAGAGATTGTAAATTTATGGATTTTTCTCCAAATAAAAATGTCAGTTTTATGAGGAAACAAACAGTAGGTTCCCCCACCCCCTTGCCCACTGTGGTATTTTCAAGGCGATTTTTAATATGTGTATACATAAAGGGATCTATTTAAGGAATGCTGGGATAGGAAGATTTCCCCTGCCAGTTAACAGCCAAGAAAAGGCTCCAAACTCTCAACTGCTGTAAGATGAACGTACAAGCAGATACCTCCCAAAATACATTATCTGAAAAGTGCATCATCCTCCACGGTAAGGACGCATTTGATCAAGTCTGCTCTAAAGGTGCCTTCCACTCTCCCTCATATCTTACTGACGGGCAGTTCATTTGTGAGACTTCCAGCTATGTTAATTGCATTTTCTCCATATCTGTGTATCCTCTTGAGCTTGGATTTGTATTCACAAAAATCCTGGCCCATGCTTGCAGGAGCTTCTTGGAGTGGTGCTGAAGTCTGGCTTTTCATTGAAGACACAGGCAGTTGGTACTTCACAGGTTTTCAATGCCCTGCATTTGAACTGACATCACTGTCATCAGTATTCCCAAGGCATGGTCTCAGAGACAGCCCTGGAGATGGCTGTGAGTGTGAGGACCATGGAGGAACAGAACAGCAGAACATACTTAAAACATAAGTGCCTTCAGTGTTAAAATTTTATCTTTCTCATTTCACTGAGCATGGGGCAGGGCTCCCGCCGCCAAGCTTCATAAATAACCATTCCACTCTCCGAATGCTCTCTCCTTTACATAGTGAAAGCAATTTTCAATTCCGGCTCTGAAGCAAGCTGCTTGTCCAAAATAAGACACACTCAGCAAAATGTGAGTTTTGACATGCTTCGAGCTGAACAGTCATGTTTTCTGGCAGATGGAATCTGTTCCTGAAAAGGAGATGAGGAGCCAGACATGGCAGCTGCCCTGCTGGGCAGTGGAGGGAAACAGAGCCTCAGACACCTCTGCTGCAGTGGTGCCTGCACGGCAGGTGCCCTGGCTGCCCATGGGGTCCACTGCAGTCATGCGGCCTCCTTGCTCCTCCATCTTCCTACTGAAACACCGAGGCTTCTAGAAAGGACAGAATCAGATGCTGCCTGCATATGCTCTCTGTAAGGAGAACGGGCCCGAGGCAAATTCAAGCCCTAAGGACTGAGGTGTCTGAAATTCTTCAAGAACATCCTCTCACATGCCAAGGGTTTTAACGTTTAATTTTTGTACATAAACTCTTGTTCTTACATCTTCCGGTCACTACAGGGTAGATGACGGAGACAGGAACTCCGAAGAAAAGAGTAAACATGTCTCAAATGACGACTGATAGGCCCACAGGGGATCAATGAGTTTGTGTTGAGAAAAATACCATCATTTCTACCTAAGTGCTTACAAATGGGTGTGGCAGACTGACAGAGAACTTGGCCAGCACACACAACAGCACGTGGACACTAAAAACAAATAATGCTGGAGATTACTCACCACTGATCACTCACAACTTAGTACACTCGTGAGTTATTACAGAACACGTGCTTATGGTCACCAGAAATAGGCGTTCTACAGCAAGTGTGATGGCATGCCTCAGAGGAAGTCAAGTCTGATGAACAACACTCATTAGAATGTCTGTAGAATGTCTGTCTGTGTTACTGAAACCTGGGAACGCCCTCACTCCAGTGTTGAATGATCAGAGACTGTCTTTATCTATCTGACCGTAAACCAACACAGCTTTTCCACGTGAAATCAAGAATAACAAACTGCTTCACTTCACAAATAAATATGCTAAACAGTGACTCCTGAAGGAAAGCACATTTATAATTAATGAATAAAATGAGCTGGCAAAAAGGCTCAATACAATTTACTCAATGTTTACGCTGTTCTTGAACTTTTATCCTATGTAGTCCTAAATCTCATGTGTATATGAATGTGTGTGTAAGGATGTGTGAGTGTGTGTGGAAACCTGAGGCCAACTTCGGCTTTCTCACTGGCCTGGAACTCACCAAGTAGGCAAGGCTGAGATTAGAAGGATGTGCCTGACATGGTTGTGGTTGTGGAATGACCTCTAGTTTTCACATGGACTTACATACACACACACACACCCCTATGTTCCAGACATGTATAAAATGTCTTTAGTCATGTAATGGTGCATGACATGACCAAACAGACAGGCTGTTGTCATTCACACAAGCACAGATATTCCCCAAACCACCTGTGCTTGCCAGTCTCTAAACTGTCATTTCCTCATGTGCCAACAGGACTAACAGGGAAGGGTCTACAGAATTATTCCAGATGTGCAGTGTAACAGGGAAGGGTCTACAGAATTATTCCAGATGTGCAGTGTAACAGTGAAGGGTCTACAGAATTATTCCAGATGTGCAGTGTAACAGGGAAGGTTCTACAGAATTATTCTAGATGTGCAGTGTGAAATGGACTCTACCGAAAGCTGCCTGGTGTGTGCAGTGTTCATTCCAGAAATATCAGCTCTAACAGGTGTGGTGACAGTCACAGTCAGCTAATTGTTCTGATAAAGAGTGCAGCATTCTACAGCACACAGGAGCTCCTCCCAGGTGAGTGATGTGATATCATCAGGCAGAGCTCCTCAAATACAGATATTTTAATATTGTATCAAATTGGTGGCGCGTACCGTCATTTGAGGATCACTTAAAAACAACAACTTTTTTCTTAAAAAGTCTTTCCTGTTCTTATAGTGAAGAAAAATGGCTTACAACTTTTTATGTAGCTCAAAACACCTAGTGTTTTGGTGACAATTTCTGATACAACACAGGTCTGGCCCCACCTCCAATCTTAAGCAGAAAATAACTGAGATAAGTAGATTCCCCTTGGGCTTAGAATCCTTTCTTGACATGATTTTCTTTAATGACACCTGCACTTCCTGTTAATTACTTTTGACCTGCACAGTCCCTGTGTGTTAAGATTATTTTGTATCCTCTGAGTTGAGATGACTAATGCAATAAAAGGGAGGCCAGACCTGAAATCTTCATCTCCCACGCCTTGACACTTCAAAGGGCACCACTGACACCCAGCCTCCGGTTCCTGTGATACTAAACAGCTGTGCTTTGTCTACTGCGCTGTGGAAGAGCCGGGCGCGCCTGGATGCAGGCGGGCATCCGACCTTCCCATGGATGAAGTGACGTGAATGGGAAGAGTACCTTAACCCCTGCTCTCGGGGTGAAGCATGTGCAGGGCCTGCGTCCATCTACTGACAGAAGAATAAGAAACACAGGGCACACATGTACGTGGGTACCACTCAGCCTGACAAGGAAGGACTTCAAGTTATCCATTTAAAGAGCTCGAGTAGACCTAGAGACCACTGCTGGGCGGATTCACAGACGGAGCACTGGAAGCCTAACAGAACTTGAGGGGGACGGGGGCTGTGAGAGTCCAGGGGACATGGTGGGGAGGAATGGAGGAGGAGGGTTGATCCGTGGTACTGAGCCATGGTTCAGAGTGAATGAGAGGGGCTGGGCTGCAGCATGGCGGAAGGAACAATGCATTCTGCATCTCAAAGGCTGGACGGCCTTCAATGTTTTAAACAGAAGAGGACGATAAATGCTTCTGAACACACATATTTTAACCTGATTTCAAAACCATGCAATAAAAATCCATCCAAACATCTATAATATCCCCTTAGCATGTAGAGTGTTTCATAGAGTATCAGTGAAAAAACAACTTTCAATGTATAGGTGAGCATGTAGACACATGCATGCTAAGTGGCCTTCATGTGTTTCTCAACATACGCACGTGTGAGCATGTGTTAGTGTGTATGAGGACACGTGTGAATATGGTTCATGTGGCACCAGTGTATGCACACAGAGGTGAGAGCGCACTCTCGGGTGTTGCTCCTCAGGCTCTGACCACCCTGTTTGGAGTCACGTCTCTCATTGGCCCTGGCCTCATCAATTAAGCCGGACTGGCTGGCCAGCGGGCCCGGGGAGTGACCGAGGTCTGCTCCAGCCCTGGGGTGGTGTGTGCCACCTCAGCATTCGCACTCAGGTCACAGTCCTCTGGCAAGCTTCATCGACTCGTCTTCCTCCCCAGCAGCTTACAACCTTCAGCAGCTCTGAAGAGACCACACGCCATCCGCTCTGAGGAAACCCCATGCAGCTGATGCCCGAGTTCCCCTAGATGGTCTTTATGCTTTAATTACTTGTTCCGATGGGCTGGCTACACCCGACCTGGAATTAAATTTCCAGTCCCCTGCTTTCTATCTACTTAGCTCCCATTTCAGATCAGAACTAAATATTCTTTCCCTCTTAGATCCCAGAGTACCTGCTGACTCCAGCGGACCAAACCTCCCGACACAGCTCCAGAATCTGAGTCTAAGCATGGACTTCTCCACGTCACACCTCACAGTGTAAGCTCTACAGTTTACTTTTAGACACAGCCATGGCTTTTGCCTTCTTTCTTGCTCGGTGTACTTAGAGTGCCGGCTAATCGTGATGTTTTCATTGTGAGCCTGGCCTTCAACGGTCCTGTTAGATGGCTAAGCTTGGTTGTCAACATGACTGAACCCAGAACCAACTAAAACAAAAGCTGCAGGAACTACTGTGTGAGATTCTCGTGACCAGATTGTTTGACAAACAAAGACCCACCCTAAGTGTGGACGGCACATCTTTGTGCTACCTTCTGGAAGCTGCTTTCTACCTGCTGGACCCTCACTCTGGCTGACAAGTTCCTCTATCTCCTTGCTGTGGCACTCATTCACTGACTGACCCTAGAACCATCTTATTTGGGATTCCAATGTAGGCTGCAGATAAGCAGCTATCCAGGATCTTTGAGGCCTCCTCTAGTGTGAGACATCCAGGGCTGAGTAACTGCTGGATTCTCGGGCTCTCTGCTGTGAGACAACCCAGTCTGATGAATCCACCGTGTGTGTGTGGTGTGTGTGTGTATGAGCACACATTTGTGTCTGTGAGTGTGTGTGTGTGTGTATGAGCACACGTGTATGTCTGTGAGTGTGTGTGTGTGTGTGTGTGTATGAGCACACATGTGTGTCTGTGAGTGTGTGTGTGTATGCTCATCAATTCTCTTCCTTTACAGAAACCTGACTCAGTAAATTAGCAAATTCAGGGCTCCACGTAAACTTCAATTTTTTTAAGATATGTATTTACTAGTTCTTCACGTGAATCCTCTGCTGTGTCTGGGGAAACCTTCACTCCTACGGTAGGGTATGACTTCGTTGTAATTTATGAAAAGAATAAAATGAGTTATAGACCTGGTGTGCTAGCATTATGATTTGTGAAAATCTTCTAGAAGCTAGTGTCCAGATTAAAGAGTGTGAAATAAGTCCGAAAGGCAAACAAATGAAAGAGTTTTAGTTAAATTCAAAAGCACTTTCCTTCCCAAGTCTCAAGGGACTGATTATACACAGATCGTAACTTAAGGGTTAAGAGAGTGGAGCTGGGACTGGCTTGGCCGGCAGAGAGCCTGACCAGCATGCGTGAAGCGGGCGCATCTCTAACACTGCATTTAGTAGTGTGCTGGAAGCCCAGCACTCGGGAGGCGGAGAGACACAGGTCAGAAGTTCTAGGTCAGCCTCAGCTACACAGCAAATTCAAGTCCAGCTTTGGCTGCATCAGATAAAACAAAACCAAAAAAGTAAGGAAATGAAAATCACTCATAAATGTGTTGCTTAGGACTTCCACATTTCTGCCTATTTGTTTGGTAATCAGTCAACATACAATTTGTAACTCTACAAATGATGTGTTTGTAGTGTTCTAACCGCTCCATCTGGACACCAACCTCAGCAAATTGATTATAGTCCAGCAGAGCATGCCGGGAATTGCTGACGGTCGTTTTCGGACAGAAGTACTTGAAGGCCAGGCCCCAGCTGCCAGTCGAACATGGTGTAATTTTTCTGTTTCTCTATATGCTTTTCTGTATTTAAAGTTCTCCATAGTGAATACTGTTCTTATAATTTCAAAGTTAAAATTCTTCCATTTTGGCAAAATATTTTCACTGGCTGTTACTTTAGTTTACAAGAACCATCAGAACTATAAATACTCACCACTCCCTCTTCACAGGATTACAGATCTGTCAAAAATAGTAATTCCTTCTGAAAGTAACGGCTGAGGGGCAACCCGGCAGTTGGATTTTCTGGCTGACTTGGCTGACTGTTAGGGCCAGGTTCCTGTTTCCCTACAGATGGAAGGCCTGAAGTCAGGATGGCCTGAGCTAGGAGAAGCCATAGCTGCCCTAGCTATGAGAAGGCCCTGGCCAGAGACCCCAGAGCAAGGGCAACGATCCCGCTTCTGAGCAGAGACTCCCACTGGCCGTAGGGAACAGAGCTGATAACCTGAGCTCTGAGCTCAGAAACCAGTCACGTGTATGGTGTGACGGAGGAAACGCTGCAAGCTCTGAGCTGCGAATCCTACTGGTTAGCCAGCAGAGAACCCAGAACTAACATGTTCATAGCCGGGTTTCACACAGGTGTGGTCTTCCACATCGCCCCCGACCTCAGCTACTGTCATTGAGGACCAGCCCGCCATAAGGGGGAGTGAGAATAAAGAATGGAGTGCTAAGCAGTCACATCCTACCAGGAGACCATTCCCAGCACCTCTTGACAGCCTTCTGCAAATCAGAGTGGGACAGAAGGCACTCAGCCACAAAGAAAGGGCAAGCCTCTAGTTAGAAAAATCACCCTCCTTTCTCTCTCTCCCCAACTCTGTCTTCCTTTGCTCCCCATCTTGGAGACAAGCTCGGATCAGAGTAATTAATTCCCCTGCATCCACCCGCCTACAGAGGGGGAGATAGAACCAGGCCTCGTGCATGCTAAGCGTCCTATGCTGCTACACTTCACCTCCTGGTCTAGGAATACCAATGTCTGTTTGGCCTTCCAAGTCTTGACAGCAAAGACTATTGTTCAAGTGTGAGCTGCAGCAGTCCTGCCTAACACACGGTGGGATACTATGCTCATGGAAAATGGCGGCATGATTTCAGGATCTTGAGATGATAGCTTAAAGCTGACGGAGCCAAAGGACGCATCTATGCAGCCAAAAATGAGACTACTATGTGGACATCAAATCAAAGCAGACAGAATTTCAAAAGCTGATCCAGAGAGGTAGGGTGCTGTGGACCACAGTTAAAAACGACGACCACAGCGAGGGCTGTTCTTGAAGGCTCCTTCGATCCTGAGAACCGCACCAGGGGAGTGAGGGTTAAGTCGCTGAGTGCACACAATGACACCAGCATGTTCAGAGACAGAAAGACTATCCATCCCAGCACCAAGGAGATGGAGAAGTGGATCCCTGGGATGACAGGCATGGTAAGCAGCAGGCCAAAGAGAGAGCTGCTGGCGGATGACGTCCAAGGTTGACCTCTGGCTAGCACATGCACATGCACACCCACACCCCCCCACATATGTATGCATGCACGCACACACACAGAGAAGCATACACACACAGACATATACACACACAAAGACACAGACAGACACACACATACACACACAAACATACACCCCACAAAATGAAGCCTTGCTGGGAATACAGACATAGAGGGTTGTCACCCCCGAGCCAGCAGGCTACTGGCTCTTCCTACACTAGCTTGGATGCAGACGCTAGGGCTGTGAGCAACAGATAGAAGAGGGGTCAGCTTGCTGGGGCAGTCATGTCTATGTACGCGCTACTCCCACCATGGCCTCTGTCATTTCAGGAGCAGGGCAGGCTCACAAGCCCACAGGAAGCTTCCAGGTAAGCCTTTTCTGGCCCTTTTTCTACCACCAACGTGTGTGGGTCGCTCTTGCCAGATTAGCTTCAGAACCCTGGCACTCATGCTGGGCTCAGGGCTCGGGGCTCAGAGCTCGGGGCTCGGGGCTCGGGGCTCGGGGAGGCTCTGCGGCATGGGGAGGATGTAGCATTTGCGACAGAGCTGGATTCTGATCCCTGTCCCCAGGGCCTGGGTGATGACTGAGGCTGTCTGCTGCCTCGGCTGAAGGAAGGCATAGTGTGGGCTTCTGGGAAGGGGCAGAGGTAAAGCTAGAGGCCTTCCTGCAGCCACGAGCACCATGCAGCAATGCGCTGGGAACAGCAGGTCCCCAGGACACACATGGAGACTGGTGTTCTCCCAGGCACGGCAGTGTGCCCTGCCATCTCAGCTTTAAGAGCACGGAGGCTAAGTCAGAGATTCAAGGACTGCCTCCACCACACAGCGAGTTCCAGCCAGCCTGGGCTGCATGAGGCGCAGCCACAGCAAGACCTGCTGAAATAAGGCATAAGGTACATCTGCAAAAACAAAGAGAACAAACAAGGAGAAATAACACAGAAATTGGGAAGAAATGAAAACCTCCATCTGGAAGGGGCTGAGGGTGCTTTTGAGCGAGAGACACGTCTGTAGAGACAGAGGGCAGCACCTTTGTACAGAGGTGAGTGTCTTCATTTGAGTTCTGACTGAACATATGTCGAATTGACTTTTGAGGCACAGCTTTGCACCTAAACCTACAAAGCCGTCCACCACGAAAGTCAAGTGTACTGTAAGACAAGAAACAGACTGAAACTGGGGAGGAGGCTCACTGAGGATAAAGCATGAGGACCTGCTTTTCAGTCTCAGAGCTCAGGAGGCAGGAAAGGTAGATAGGAGCTCACCGGCCAGCCATCCAGTCTGTGTGGTGACCCCTGAGTGACGAGAATGCCGTCTCAGGAAACAAGGCTGCAGACATGGCTCAGTAGTGAAGGGCGCTGCTTCTGCGAAGCCCCCACGTTCAGCTCCCAGCACTCACACTGGACGACCAACAACAGTCTGCAGGTAAAGCTCCTGGGATCCAAACCCTCTTCCTGAGTCCCGGGCACCCGCACTCTCATGTAGAAACGCACACACCGCTATTTATGCATTCACACAATTCAAAATAACAAAGATAAGTTAACTAATGACACTAATGATGGAAAGCCACTCTTGGGAAGATAGAGACGTTACTTCCTGTCCACGTGTCCCATGGTTTAAACAGAGCAAAGAGTCCGGAGCTGAGGACTTAACCACACTGTACAAGGTGAGGGGCCTAAAGTCTCACAAACCTCAGCACAAGCAAGTTACACTGTGGAGTCCGTTCTCTATGGGTTATCAGTGACGGGCATGTGTCTGCTGTGCTACCTTCCCTTTAAGGGATAGTCCATGAACATGTCTCTTCCTGCGGCACACAAAGGGCCAGAACATAGAAGCCCAATACTGAGCACCCCTGGGTGCGCTGTCATCCACGCCGAATGCCAGCTGAAAGGCCCTGCGGCTCTACAGAGCTCTGTGCATCAGTGTGGACAAGGGAATGCCAACCTTGCCCAGTGCTGCTGTCCTGCCGCTCAACCCCGAGCAGCTACAGTGCAGCGTGCTTTCTCTTCTTCTGTCTGTGTCAAGAAAACGTGACGGCTTAAGTCTGCAGGTGGGTTGCCTGCATTCTGGAGGGCAGAAACCAGGAGAGCTGCGTCTACCTGCTTCTGCAAACACAAGGAGAAAACTGTTTCCGTGTACAGGCAGAAAAGCTAAAGCAGAAAGGCAAAGTGGATCAATCCCCAGCAGCCCGGACACACTGAAGGGCCAGACTGGGGCTGGGAAGCCTCCAACAGCTCTGCATGCTCTGGGGGCTGCAAAGGTTTCTACAAACTCAGTCAGACAAAAGGACAGCCTGGAACCCACACACCGAGGTTCTGCTGAGGAGCGTGCTGTAATGGAAACTGCACCCAAGTTAGGAAGCAGATGGTGTGAGAAAAGTTTTGCATATGCAAGCAAAGCCGGGGAGACACCTGAATTCTTTCAAGGAAGAGTCTAACTGCTGGGAAGACACACCTGATGATTAAAGGTCAAAAGCAGCGAAGTTGTACTTAGAATATCCACAACCCAGAATCTTAACACATGATTACAGAGGGTTCTAAAGAGTTAACCGGTCAGCTAAGTCCACAGCAGTTTTAGAAAATGGAAGCCGAGCACCATGAGACGGCTCGGCCAGAAAAGGCACTTGCAGAAAGGCCAATGCCAAGCCTGCCCGCCTGCGTTCAATCCAGCCTTGGGACCTTCACTGTACAAGAACTGGCTTCTTTCAGCTTTCCAACTCCCACAAATTCTCCTTTGGGCTTAACATGCACTCTGTGACATTACCCACATCCACACACAAATATGTAAATCTAATGAAATGTTCTAAAGAGGAAAGCTAAACACATATTTATTGAGTTTTAATAATGATCAGGATTACTTTTAAGTGAAAGTTTTAAGATCTCAACTAGTTTTCAAATAGTCCTTTTTGCTTGTTTGTTTTTGAAAGTTTTATCGATGTACCCTGACTGTTCTGGGACTTGTTCTATAGACCAGGCTGGCCTCAAACTCAGAACCCACTTGTCTCTGCCTCCACATTAAGGGCAGGTGCCACCACCACCCAACTTAGTCTTCCTTGGTGCAGACCCCAGACAGGTTCAGCTCCTGGGGTTCTGCTGTGTATCTAAAAGCCTCCCGTGTAGATATGACAACTTCAGAACTTGAACAAACGTTATTTTGGCAAACTTCACATTTGTTGCTCTTATACCTAATTATAAGCTCATTAATTTTTATAATCACACTAAAGACCTCCAGTAAAATTTCTAATGACTCAAGGGAAGGTAGTTTTAGTCAACCACAATCAAGCAGGCTGATCACACACACATCCTCACAGCAACTGGAAGGCGTGTGTCTTGATTCTGGGGATGATCATCTTCCAAACTACTGCAAAGCCATATGGCAAACCTTTGTGTAACAAGCACATTTCGTGGAGGGTGGCCTGGGGAGCTGGGAACTCGGCTGTGTGGGTGACACATTCACGATACAAGAAAGCCTTCATTTCGTTTTTCTCAACTAACACATCTGACACTAAAGTCATCAGAACTGTCAGGTGTGAATTTGCAGAGCCTGAGCTCTTTCACACTTATGTGATGAACCTATCTGATCTCTTTATATTTAGTATCTTAGACTGATAACATGGAAATGTGGAAAGCCATCTCTGCAGTGGCCTAGATTGTCCTAGAATGATACCTGGAGCAGGAGAAAATATTTTAATCCAATTGAAAATGAATGTGTAAAGTATTTAAACATCTCTGCAGAAGTTTTGAAAATAACATTTAAGAGGTGGGCTGTAGCTCAGTCAGCAGAGAATTTGTGCGGCATGTGCAAGCACTGGGGTCAAGGCCCAGCCCTGCATAAACAGGGTATGGAAGGCTAACTACGCTTACCCGTCCATCGCTGGAGCTATGGAAGCAAAGGAGCAAGAATTGCAAGGTCATCCTCAGCTGCATATCGGACTTAAGGCTAGCTTAGATTACATAAGACCCTCTCTCAAAAACCAAAACCAAAACCAAACAATTTAAAAAGAGAAGACCCTCCCCAAGCCTACTCTCATTCTTTGCTTTCCAAGGGAGACATGCAGAGTTCTCCGGCTACACTGTGCAGGAAGGGTCTGCTGCAGAGGCCACCATGGCCAGATTCTGAAGGATGCTGACCTACAGAAAGGTGAGTGAGCTCAAGAAAAGCAGGCGGTGAGGCAGCTGAGAGCCAAGACCTCGCATGCCAGAAAGGAGGAGTGGGAACAGCCTTCCTGTGCCCTGGGAACCCTTCTTGGGCTGGGAGGCCAGGCAGCCACTTTGCAGCAGGATGGCAGGAGGGAGATAAGCCCATTCAACATGCATGATGCACTAGTCAGTCACACACATCATTTCACAGAACAAGCACACAGGTGCCGGAGCAGGGAGAGGAAGAGTGAGAACTTTGCTAGTCCGTGCTAAGACTAAGTGAAGCCTTGGTGCACTGACAGGCCTTATGGCCCACGGCTCTGCAGCTGGAGGTCTGGGCATCACTTCCCTCAGAGGCAGAAGCTATCAACAGTTAGCAGGTGACACGTTGGCTGCCAGTGTCTGCCAGTCTGGTCTGCTTAGAACTTTCCCTACTGCTGAACCTGGCCTTCTTCCCAGTCAGTAACAGGGATCGACACTCCAGTAAGGAAACACTGATATGGACTCAACTGTGACTCCACCGAAGAGCAGCGCCCAGCAATCAGGGGCCCTGGCCTGTCAGGACGGAACCTTGTCTGCTGTGGCAGGTGTCTTCATGGGTCACCTGAACTTGAGTAGGCAGGCCAGACTGAGGTCTGTTCCTTCCCCCCACCTCCCTTCCTGCATCTCCTGTAGCCCAGGCTGACCTCACACTCACTATGTAGCTGAGGGTTTCTGAGTTCTTCATCCTCTAGCCTCTACTTCCCAACCCTGGGACTACTAGAACCACTGCTGGTTCACGCGCTGCTGGGCCCAAACCTTGTTCATGCTAGGCAAGCCATCTTCTAACTGACCACATCCCCAGCCCCTTCCCTCTTGGAGTGCCAGCAGGGAGGAAGAGTTACTGCTCCTCACTAGCAACTGATCCCTCAGATGAGCCTCCTTCTATTCTCTGCCAGGGGCTCACTATTAGATGTACGTCAGGCTCGCAGCCTTCCTCCATTCACATTGTTTTATAACCATGGCGGAGGGTGGAGCAGAATATCACAGATGCACGCAATGCCATGCTCTTTCTCTTTGTTTTCTGAGCCAGGAGTTAACACTGCAGCATAGACTCGTCTTGCACTCTTGAACCTCCTGACTCAGCCCTGTGGGTATGTGGCACTGTGCCCCAGTCTCTCTTCTATAAACAGCATGGATGCTAACTCCCGGAGCTGACCTGACCACTGCACGACCATCTGAGGTGAAGAGAGAAGGAATGATGATGGGGTGACAGTCAAAGCATCTGCAGGGCTCAGGCCGAACAACTGTCCTTCTGGGATGGAGGGTCAGAGGACGGGAGCCAGAGGAATCCCTCAATGAGGGTGTAAGGAGTAAATGAACTCCTCAGTGAATTGGTGACATGGAAACAGCCATGTCTGGAGCCCTAATGCTTCCTGGGGTCCATGTGAGTGCTTACAAATGGTTGAGCAGAGTGTGTTAAGTCTATCAGGCCCAGCCTCCTCCAATGACTGCAGCTGGAGGAGACTGCTTCCCTACAGAGATGCCTAGGAGCTAGCCTGCTTCCTCAGCTAAAACCTGTAAAGAAATGCACTCATTGTTTTGGGTTGCTATTGCTGTTGGTGCATCCCCGTCAGTGCACGTGGCCCAGCTGAGCCCTGCTTTTATCACATGCCAGTCCTTCATTCCCAGTCAAGTTTCTAGGACCACGCCATGCAGGCTGTGGTGGCTTTCTTTGGAGAAAACGTGTCCTGCTAAGAACATGCCTGAGTCTCCCAAGCTGGGCTATTCCCTGTGGTGTAAAATGACTGAAAGTACTCTTAGCTCATCATTATTATTACTACTTCTATTATTTATACTCTTGTTTATCATTAAGGAAGCTGTTCTTAGCCACCAATAAGAACTGCCCTGGGGTCACAGTAACAAGCGTGTGGCTTACTTATTTCATGCTCTCCCTTGGTTTCCAGTGAAGACTCACGCAGCCTCATGCTTTGCTGGCTTCCTGTGAGCTTTGCTTTACTTTGTGGAGAACCAGGAACTCTAGGCAAGAGCAGTGGCAGAGTGTGAAGCCACGACCCTGTTGTAAGTGTGCATCTGGGTCACTGGGACACGCAGCACTGGCCATATGAGAGTGTCACAAGGACCAAGGGCTGCAGCAGGGCTCAGGCTGGTTCATATTGGTCAGGCCTGAGTTAAACTCTGAAGTTTTGAAGGCCTGTGTAGTTATCAAGGGTGATGTGTGGTGTCAGATACATGCAAATCCCATGCTAGGGGCATGGGAACATGAAGATCCCTCGAGCACCCTGGCCAGCCAGCTGAGCCTATTTGGGGAACTCTAGGCCCATGAGGAACTGTCAGAAAAGGTAGGTAGTGAGCGAGGAACGGAACCTGAGGTCTTCCCGACTCTGCTTGCTTGTGTCCACACATGCACACACAAGCATTCTCTCACACACAGTAATAATTATTAATGCGGGTACTTCAGTGAATACTAGATGTCTAACTTCTTTGCAAACACACATATTACAACTTCAGTGATTTAAATATCTCAAGCTTTTCAAACTTTTACAGATACATGTGAACGTTTCACACACGCAGTGGCTAAAGGGGAAAGTAATATTTGGGATGATTTCTGAGTGCAAACTGAGTTTTCATATAGGATACTTAACTAGGAAAGAAAGTGAAATAGCATGCAATTTAATCTTGCTGTTTTTATGTTAGTCAAACCGGAGAGAGCGACTTCAGACTTTCTACTTTAATAACTCAGGTCTCTTGTTCCTTAAGATCCATTCCTTGCGTCCAGAGATGAGGTGCTTATGAGAACACGACTTGTTCTGATGAGAAATGAGCCTCATTTCACAGGAAACGCTTTCCCATTGTGAGCCGAGCGGAACTCAATGGGAGGATTCTCTGATCACGAGGCACCCAGAGGATTCTACATTATTTAGCATCTTTTAATATGATGCCATTTAGACCTTCGAGGAGGGAAGGGTGGGGCATGGAGACAGCACCAGGGGCAGCACTGGGCTGCGGTGGAGCCCTGGAGAAGCTTCATGTCGCCAACTCTGCCGCTAGGAAGCCGATATTGTGGCGGCTAGCAAGGCGCTGTGGGGACAGCAGAAACTCAGCATCGCTTGTAAAACGGGGAAGCAGTCTTCCATTTAGATTTTCTAGCTCTGTTACACACCAGCTACGGGGTCCTGGCTGAATCACTTCTTGGTGCACTCTGAGGGTAACCTACGAGGAGGGCCCACCTCCAGGCATAGTGTGAAAACTAAACGAGAAAATGCAGGCAAATCCTTGCCGGGGAAAGCATGTAATAAATGTTAACTATTATTAGCTGTAATTAACACGATTATTTTTATCACAAAGTCATGGTGGCTTTAAAACTCTGTCAGAATAAGATATTTATGGGTAGAAACCCAAAATAGGTTTCTGAATATCATTCACATGGAAACCCATCTTCAGCTACTAACAAATCCCTGTAGAGACTGGATGCCTTGACTTTCCAATAGTTCTGTAAAGTTCTCCATAAATACATCTCACGGGCAGGGAGAGTTTCCAGAATCCACGTCCACTGTGATCGAGGCCTACTGTGCTTCTGCAGTGGGTCCAGGACAAGGGCCAGGACGGAGGGTCTACACACACACACACACACACACACACACACACACACACACACACACACACGTGCCAGCTGCAGCTCCCCTACCTCCACAGACAGGCGAGCTTGACATCATGCTTTGACAGTGGGAACCAGAGGAGCATGGGAAATATCTGGGCTGGGTTTCTTTCCTCTGGTCAGTGAGGTCCTGTGTGCTTTCTTGGTGTCCTCCACAGCCTCATTTCTCTGGGAGGTAAGCCAGTCACACCAGACAAGAGGCAACAGGAAGTGGTTGCAGAAGGGCCTGGGCCCAGATGGGACCATCTCACTTTATTGCCAGGCAGGACTTCCTCTTTCTTAAGGCACCTGTTCACCGGCGTGCTGCTGTGTAAGGCCACAGTTGATGTGGAAAACGGCTGAGCACTGGGAGAAGCTCTGTCTGGGAGGGAGAACGGGCACAGCAAGAGGCAGAATGCCTCTGGAGGACAGGAGGTGACACTTGGCTCCCTTTAGAACCCCCCCCCCCCAGCCTCAGTGTCTGTCAGCATCTTCCTCTGGGACCACCTGGCTTCCAGAATGTATCCTGTAAAAAGTCGGTGAAGGGTTTTGGCTGAGGACATAGCCTCAGCATGTGTGAGGACGTTAACTGTGGCAGCACACTGCTGTCTTTTCAGTTCCCATCTCTGCACTCTATAGTTTGTCTCCAGGAGCCGTTTATCCCGACCATCCCCAGGTTGACTAACTGAAATGTGCTAATTTCACTATTACCCTAAATTAACTTACGTAGATTTGGAAAAATCAAACATAATTACGATTCTTCTTGGTCTCTCACTGACCTGGGGGCCCCAGAGACAGAGCCTCTATCTCCCTGATAGACTTACAGACATACACCACCATGCTTTGTTTTCTTAAGCAGGGTCTGAGGACGGAACTCAGCTTACTGAGCATCTCCCCAGCGCCTCTCTCCACCCTCATGTTTTAAAAAGTTTTTTACATTTCATTATTGTGTGTGGTACGTGTGTGTGTTGCATGTGTGTGTGTGTGTTGCATGTGCATGTGTGTGGAGCTGCAAAGTGTACACGGAGGCCGGAGGACAATTTGGGGGAGTAAATTCTTTGCATCCACTATGTGAGTTCTAGTTCCATGAGACTCAGGTTCTAAGGTTGGTGACAAGAGCTTTTACCCAGGGATCCGGCTTGCCACCCCCCTTGTCTATATTTTTAAAAGAATAGGTAATAAAATCAAACCTGAACACGAGGTCCTGCTATCAACTGCAGGACCTCCCTATGCAGGGCTTTCCTCGTGCTTTTCTAGGCTTCTCTATCCCTAGCATCATTTTGTCTTTACTCCTTCCTAGTACCCCCAGTGTCATTGCTCCTCCATCACCCCCAACCCCGTTCTGTTTCTGTCACTCAAAAGGCAGGAGGTTGCTGGACTTTATGGGCAGCCGAGAAAACCAGGAAAGGCCTTTGTTTAGGGACATCACTCCCAGTAGGTCACCACTGTGTCCACATGTGCCCCAGGGAGCAGGGCACATGGAGGGAAGTCAGGGGGTACTGTGAGGGGGACGGTGAAGCCAGCACTATGGCTGCAGGAAGCTTAGATATGACAACTGATGAATCTGACAGTTTCCCACTGAGGTCTGGGATGAAACCTGTGACCTCAGATTAGCTAGGGACTGGAGCTATGGCTCAGATGGTATGGTTGCCTGTCTACCCTGTACAAAGCTCTGGGGTTTATTTCATTTCCAGCACAGACTTCAGCACCTCAGGAGGAGGGGCAGGAGGATCAGAAGCTCAAGGTCATCCTGGGTAGGAACTAGAGAGGCTCCAAAGCTACAGGAGAGCCCAGCTTAAATTTAAAGGAAGATAATCTAACGTGAGCAGCCTTCGGGTGTTGGGCCAGCCGGAGCTCCTGCATGGCTGCCACTGCCTGGCTGTCCTGAGGTGTCTGTCTGCCACTGCTACTGCGGGTAATAGCTCCCTGTGCCAGTCAGGTCCCCTAATGTATTGGCATTCCAGGCACTTGCATAAATCCTGCAATAAACCAATTAAAATTCTCATTAAAAGATAAAACCTAAAACTACGTCAATAAATGCTAAACAGGCTTTAACTGTGTTCATTTCATGCCCAATTCTAAAGGTATAAAAAAGGAAAAGAATGCTGTGAATGCTGTGAAGTCCCTGGGGGGGGGCTCCACCCTCAGGAGGTCAACTTGAAAAATGCAGCTAAGTCACTAGAGGTCCCCCCAGGCTCCTGCTGTCCTGCAGGACTGCACGTCCGGGTTTTCCTCATTTTCCACTGCAATGTGTAAGGAACGTGCCTATGAGATAAATGTGCACTGCAAACACATTTATGATACATAAACGCTCCAGTATCACCCACAAGTCTTCACCTGAGTCTCAGCATGTACTTTTCACAAGGAAGGCAGGAGTTGGCTCAGGCACTGCACAGGCTTGTGAGGCTGCCTCTTCAGCAGGAAGCTCGTGCGTGCGTACCTACTTGAAAATGCTGACCCACTGAGATTTCAGCCAGCAAGACATGAAAGTGCCTGCCCATAATCCCGACACCCAAGAAATCCAGGCAGGAGCCCTGCTGCCAGTCTCAGATCAGCCTAGGCCACACAGTAAGGCAAGGTGTCCAACACACAAAGCAGCAACAACTGACAAGCTGAACTCACTACAGAAATGCACCTTGGTCACCCCCGAGGGAATACACGAACACACCCAACCTGCTCTTTCCAAAATGACTGCAAAAGGAAGGACAGTTCCAAGGAAAGCTAACCAAAATCAATAAAATGAGTCATTTCTATTGTCAAAGGAGTTTGGCGTAAAGAAGTGTGTGAGTGGGTATAGAGGGGCTTCCTTAAAACATCACCTAGCTGAGTGTGGCACACACCTTTAATCCCAGCACTCAGGAGGCAAAGACAGTGCATCTCTGTGAGTTCTAGGCCAGCCTGGTGTCTGCAGAGAGTTACAGGCCAGTCAGAGCTACAAAGTGAGACCCTGTCTCAAAACAAACACTCACATCTATTGTTAAGGCAGCCATGTTGTCATGGATAACCGTCCACCTGTAGTCCTGTAAGCACCTCTGGAAAAATTGAGCCATAAATCAAGCCAAATAGAAACATGTCAGTGGAAGAAGGAGGGGCAGCTGGGAAGTACGGAGCCTGGAGAGAGGGTTGAGAGAATCCTGGCCGCTTTTCCGGAGGACCCAGTTCTGTTCCCCACACCCAGGAGGTGCCTCACGCTGTAATTCCAGTTCCCGGGGACCTGGGGCCTTCTTCTGACCTCCACAAGCACCATGCAGGCATATGGTACACATTCACATATTCAGACAAAACACTCATAAACATAAAATAAATAAGAAGCATATTATATGCCTGTATAAAAAGTCTTAGTGAAATCCATTATTATATATTGTTAATATGTTAATAAAAACCTTTTAAATGCAAAATCTGTATTAAATTATTAGTGTAGTAAAATATACACAAAATAAGTTGCCAACTTCCTTTGTGTTAAAAACAAAGCTCTAAAATACTTGCATCTAAAGTATTTTAGAAGCAAGTGATTTCTAACTTTATTTCTGTATTCAGCATCCTTTTTACAGAACCACTTTATAAATCAGGCCAGCGACAACAGAGAGTGAATGTCAAAGACGCAGCCCACTGGCTAATCCGCCTGGGGGTCTCAGAGAATGAAAACAAAAACAAAAACCAGTGCATCCAAGTCAAGTGGCTTAGGTCCTGCTCCTCATTACCTGTTTCCCTCCTTTGAGCACAGGTCCTCCATCTAATTTCATACCTGTCTGTAAATGTCTAAAACGTACAAAGCAAATTGAGTCAATGGGCCTCCCTGCCCTAAGAGCAGACATTCCTAATGCTCTTTGTGGGCCTGATACAGAGCAACCCCGGACGTGGTCATTGGAGGCTGTACTGGTCGGCCGCTGTGAAACTCACCAGGACTTTTCAGGGGTAAGCACACAGCCAGGATGTCAGTGCTCTTAAACACTGCAAGCAGCCTAACCTTATCTTCCACTACCACTGGCTTCCTGGAGGGACCGACGCCTGGAGTCCGCAGTTCCACATCAACTAGGCCGCTGGGTTATTGTCCACAGCCAAGCCACTGCTGGTTCAGACAGGAAACTGTGTGGAGCCCAGATCAATAGACACGTCAACAGTAAGCTGCTTAATCTAACTCAGCCTGCCTCACCCGGGCCAGAGTTTACAGTCTGCTCTTACGGCCTTCTGCAGGAAACGCTTTGGAAGGTTTAGTCTTGGAAAGTCTAAGGACATGCTTTTCTCGGTATAACTGAGGCCTCAAATGTCTTTTAAATGGTGGTGATATAAACAGGGCATGTCTGCCTTTCCTTGTGTGGAAAACTGAACCGTGACCCCACCATATATATATATGTATTATATACATTTTTAGCAATTTTTTTTTTTAATTCTTTGAGACTCTCACATGTTTTCTGAACTTACCTCCCCTGCCTCCTTCCTGACCTTGAACAGGGGAAACTGTTCTGCGGAGTCCCTGCCTTCTGAGGTTCAGCATTAACCCCATCCTTAAACTCTTCCCCTTCCTATCTCATGGCAGCTTTCTGAGAAAGGGCCCGTCACTTAAAATAGTGTTTCTCTCCTCTTGCCTATTTATGAAGTCAGAGACCTTCATGAAGTTCACACCTGCCTCCTCACAGTAGCACACAGTGAGGAGTGGCACCATGGCTCTGCAGATTATGAAATCCACCTAGCCTGGCTGTGCCCAAGACACTGTCAAGGGCGGGGTGGAGCAGGCCTGTCTGCCGGTCTCCCTCCTTCCTGCACTCCTCATTAGCGCCTGGAGGATGGCACGTGCTGTCCATCACCTGGGTGCCACTGTTAGCAGCAATGGGACAAAGGAAGGGTCCACCGTCACTTCCCACACTTGTGAAACACCCACTTGAACAAGACCCAGAGCTGTTCTAAGCCTTTGAAAAGGTGATTCTTTCACGTGATTTCAGCAGGTATCCCTGACTGTGTGACCTTACTGAGACCAAAGCACTGTGGGAAGGGCCCGCTGAGACCATGCCAGAAGCGACTATTGATGGGTGAAGCTTGGCGTGGAGGTGGCGAGCTGGGGAAGGCACAGGCAAAGCGACACGGAAGGAAAGTTTACACTAGGGAGTCTTACGGGGGCAAGCCTGGAGGAAAAGAAGCAGGTCTGTATTCCATCCCACACTAGTGTGGTCACAGCGGCAGACATGTTGGGTTTGAATGTGAGATACCGAATTCCCATCTGAGGTCGGGCTCTGTTTCAGGCACCAGATCAGGCACCATCCTGCCACATGGAACCCACAGATGCAAACAGGGAGGTAGAGAGCCGGCAGGAAAGAAACGACATGGGGTCAGAACATGCCAAGAGCTTTGAGGGCAGAGCACAGCTATGAGCAGGTGGGATGGGGACTGAAGAAGTGGCAGCGGGGCCAGGTTTGACACATCATACATGTAACCTGCCTATTTCTTCCCGGTGCTGCTCCCCGGAGCTTCACCTGGACAGCAAAGAGCAGGAAAGACACCAAACACAGGTGACTAGACTCTTCTGGAAAATTCTATGGCGCAGATATGGCTTACTGGAGTTTTATTCTCTGGGGAAGGACTGGCACACACTACCACATTCTTGCTGTTCGACGGAGAAGTGGTTTTACAGAATGGAAGACAACAGCCCTCGTAAGAAACCTGGGGCCCACCACGGTTCCGAAGGCCGAGTGCCGCCCGCACCCTGCCCCTGCACAGCTGTCCACCCACACTGACTGCTGGTATGTGCTCGGCTGTTGGGTTCAGGCGGTCCGTGGTGGGTCTGGGTGGCTGGGACTTGGGGTAAGGAGGGCCCTGTCACCATCTGCTGTTTCCTCTGGAGAGCACAGACTAGTGGGGGACGAAGAGCTGCTTCAGCTGAAGTCCTTGTCTGGCCCTTCACGGCATTTGCCAATCATTCTCATATGCACGCAGACCTCCACCCATCCCCTGCAGACACTACTACCACAGGTTGACAGTCATGCCCGGTACTAACAGCAACGAGGGCCACTGCTGGGATTCAGTCACGAGGTCCAGTGAGGCAGTGAGGAAGCTCAGGTCAGGTCAGCTCAGGTCACACTTCACTCAAGGAGAAGTCACGGTGTAAGACAGACAGGTGCTCCCAGCCTGGCCCGCCCACGTTCTTCTCTGCAGGGGGAACCCCAGGTACCCCAACAGTGATGGTCTACCTCATTCAACAATGGAACCCTGACTATCTAGACTTATTCCACCGGGAGCCCAGATTCCACACTGATAAATACAGCTTACTAGAATCTCACTTCTTACATATCAAAACAATACAGTGGCAACATAGAATCACCTGTGACATCTTTTCCCGCACTGTAAGCATCTAGGAGTAAGACCTCAGCAACATCAGCAGCGAAGACCCGGAGAAGAGACAGTCTTGTTCAACAGCGTCCATCACAGTTTGGAGTGATTCCGCTTTCAGCTTTCATCAGCGGAACTTCATGGAGCATCAGAGCTCTCCATTACTGAGCACGCAGAACACGGCACGCCCTGGTTTGCAGGGAGGTTAGAGGCACGGGTTGCCATGTGAGGCATGCAGACCCGACTTACCTGGTACCAGTAAGCAAAAGGCTCACACCTTTCTCAGGCTGCCGGACTGGGTAGAGTGACCTGACAGGAATTTCATTCTGGTTCCTTAAGAATCTCTTCACTGAGTTGTCCCAGCTATGCACTGTCTAGATCAGTGTCAGTCTGTAAGCCTGGTGACAATGAGGTGGCAAACGATAACTCTCGGTCTTAAGATGCCACATGGGGGGGGGGTTTGTGAAAACAGGTGCCTTTTCAAACTGGTACAAAAAAAAAAGCCCCATTGCCTAATAGTGGCACTGACATAAGCAAACAGTGTTCAGAAGATGCAGGTACAAAACTATGCCCAGGAGGGCACAGCTCAGATTGCTTGTCCAAAGTGTCACTGTGCCTTAGCTCTGCAGGGTCCTCCAGCAGCACTTACGTCACCAGAGGATGTGGGGACCGGGACAAAGGCCATAGCCATCCCCAGAGCCAGTGTGGTCACTGTCATTAGGTTTGGAGACAGTCACGTCCGGACACAGCTCAGGTCACTTCTAAGGCTCAAGCCTCCCAAGTGCTGGGCTGAGAGGTGTGAGCCTCTAAGCCTATCTGAGAGTCTATCTGAGAGTCTGGGGCTGTGATTTGGTTGGTAGAGTGGTCCCTAGCAGATACAAAGCCCCAAGTTCTATCCCCAGCACCAATGGAACGGTGATGCATGGCTACAATCCCACCACTTAGGAGATGGAGGCAGGAGGAGCAGGAGTTCAAACTCATGCTTGGCTATATCGGGAATTCAAGGATAGCCGGAGCTACAGGAGATTCTGTCTCAAAAACAACACAATGTGACACACACAAACTCCGTTAAAGGTTTATACATTGTTAGTTTCCTTTTTTCAGATAGGCCTATCCATGTGAAACAAAAATGATGAGAGTACAGCCACCTTTCTCTCTGGATTTTCAGGCAAGCTCAGCAGCTCCTGTCTTCAAGGCTAATCATGGAGGGTGAGGGGCCTCCCAGCCCAACTGTGGCAAGAGCACAGAAGCGAAGCCCTACCACGGCTTTCTAGAGCACTGGTTGTCCATCTGGGGGCGCATATCAGATATCCTGCATATCAGGTACTTACATTATGACTCATAACATTAGCTTCATCACACTGTGCCTATAAAATTAGAGTTACAAAGTAGCAGTGACATAATTTATGTTTTTGGGTCACCACAACATGAGGGACTGTATTAAAGGGTCACAGCCTTAGGAAGGTAAAAACCATTGTTCTAGAGGAATAAAATAGTAGCAAACTCCATTAGCAGAAATAAAATGAGAATGCCAGGGGCAATGGTTGTATGTATCACAGCACACATTTTTAAATGATGACTAAGAAAACCCTGCAGAGCTCCATCACTGCTGCTTTCTCCTTCGCCAAAGGACTGAGCTGCCCCGCCCCTCCTTACAAAACAAAGAGCCCTTTGCAGGTACAAAGCTCAACAGGGATTGTCTTAATTGGGCCGGTAATGGGAATGAGGTGAGCACAGCGCCTGTTCATAGCAGGTCCCTGGAGATGTCAGCACTCCATAGACTGCAGTCGGAAATTTCTCACTGAGCCTGTCTGTAACTGCCCGAGAGCTTGGACATTAGCCTTAAATATCACCTCTAAGTCAATCGCTTTTTCTCTATCAAAGGTCATGATGAATTGTGTCCTGGCTCTGCGAGCCTCTTGATTTGCTCAATAATAGATATAACTGTTCGTAAATTAAGAATTTGGCACTGTGGTGAGTTATACAATTGGAAAGCAAAATTCCTATCTCAACCCTAAGCTCTTCCCAAGCAGAGGCAAGGGGACCTCCCATGGCCACAGGAGAGCAGAGAGGTGGCTGGGAGCCTCAGTGGCTGGAAGCAGTGCCAGATAAATGAGTTACAAATTAAAAGAAACATTTTCACGGCTCAGTGTGGCAGCCTACTTTTGGGGATATAAGGTTAAAAGTGAACAGTAAACCTTTTAAGGTTATTGAGAGTAAATTATTAACATACTTCACCTTCCGTGTGTCCTCTCTGGCATCCCAGAGATTACTCAAGGCAGCTCCACTCCTACAGCTTGTAAATCAGAAAAGATCTTTATAACACAAGGCCAGCTGATTAAAATGTTCTGCCACAGGGGGCCACGCCGGTGGCAGCCTGTTGTGTGTTTGTGTGTGTGTGGCTTTAATATTTTTTACTTTTAAAATCTGAAGCTTGTGAAAGCTTTTGAAACAATATGTTATAAAAATTGTGAGCTTTCATCTCTGGAAGTAGCCTAGAGGATCAGTTCCATCTATCAAATCTCCTTGCAATATTCAAAATAATGAGCAAAGCTTGCCACTCAAGGCACGGCTGGTGTCCTGAACTTAGAACGCATCTTCCTGGGAGGGCTTTGTGGAACCTTGTGGAACTGTGAACTGTTTCGGGGGTGGTGGTGGTGCAGGCAACCGACTTAGCAGGGAGCAGAATTTCTTTTAGCTCACAAAGCTCTATGCTAGAAGAGGCGAACTACCACAGAACTGAAACACAATTTCACCTTCCCCAAGGAGGTCAGAGGTGCAAACAGAATGTGGGCTTTGTCAGTGGGCACCTGTGTTTTGTGCCTTTATGAGAAGGTGGCTCTCTGATGGTGAAATGAATGATGAATAAGAATGCCAGCCCAGGCCTTCCCACCCTGCTTCCTGGCCCGCCACAGTCAATGAGGACACCTGGGAGGAAGGCAGCAAAGGGCAGGGAGGGCAGGTATGGGGGTAGGCCACTTCTGGGAGGTACACTGGACCAGCCCAAGAGATCTGACTAAAGGGCTACCCAAAGCAGAGCAGCTCCAGTCTCCCTACTTCCTAGTCATTCGTGCAAGTGAAATATGAAGTAAAGGTGCATGGGCCAAGGAGACCCTGGCAGAGGGCATGCTGCCCTGCATCTGTCACTTTACTGGTGTTTAGCATCCTTGGAATGGACTGCATGAGCCTGGTGGTCCAGGAAGCATGCACGGAGGAGCAGAGTTCTGACAGTCTCTCTCTCCCTTTTCTGAGAATTAGAACTTGCTTTGTTTTTCAACTGACAAGTAAAACATATATATTTATGATTGCTGCAAGATATTAGGATAGGTGTCTACACTGTAAGCCAGTCAGATCAATACTGCTTCACATACTCATATTTCTTCTTGGTGAGAACTAAGGAGAGAAGAGCTACTCTTCTGCCAATGAAGTGCTGCGGGCGAGGAGAAGGCAGCAGATGCTGGGGAGTGTGGTGGTCGGGGACCCCTGGAGCCTCCTAACAGTGCATCGTGGCCCTGAATTAAAGACCTACTGAAGACAATAGCACAGAGAGTTGCCCACCAGCAGCCACTTCCCTTTTCAGTCTGTCTTACAGGCTAAGCGCAGAGCGTGTGCGCCGAGAACGGAGAGGGAGCAGCTGAGTGACCCCGGCGCTGCTCTGAGGATGACACAACTGTGGGAAGGCAAGCGCTACGTCCCAAGGAGCCCGCGCTCCAGGTCGCATTTTTGCTTGAATGTCACATTTCCACTCATACGTGCTGAGGCCAGACATGCTGGGCGTCTTTCTCGCTTCACTTATAAGTTTTAGACTTATTAATTTTTGTTTTGTGTGTATATGTGTCTCGTCTGCACGTATGCATGCGTACTGTGTGCATGCCTGGTGCTCACGGAAGTCAGAAGAGGGCCTGGGACCGCTTGGGGCTGCAGCTGTGGGTGGTGGTGAGACCCTAGGAGGGTGCTGTGACACCGGGGTCCCCCAGAGGGCCAGTAAGTGTGCTTAGCTACTCAATCTCCCCATCTCCACCCCGTGCTTTTGGGGACAGGGTCTCCCATTGAACCTGGAGCTCACTGAATACATTAAGCTGACCAGCCAGAGTCAGGGACCCTCCTATCTCTGTCCTCCAGTGCAGGGATACAGGTGTGTGCCACCACACCCAGCTTTTTACATGGGCTCTGGGGATGAAACTCGGGTCCTCATGCCTCCATGGCCGTCACTTTCCAGACTGCGCCAACCACCTGGCCCCAACTGCTGCTTTATAAAACCGGCACTGGCATGGATTCGGCTACGTGAGCATGTTTAAAGCTACGGAACAGCCAACTTACAGATGTTTATGAGAGTAAATATTGTTATGTGGTTTTTACCACGTAAACACAAAAACCTCATAAGCAAGTGAACTTGGCAAGGTACTACACACACATACACATCAATGGTAAAAAAAAAATCAATCTAATAATTTAACACTTTCATGCTTTATACAGAACAAGATTCAACATGATTAAAAATACCATCACAAGTCAGCAGCGAGGGCTCAGAAGAGAGAAGCAAGCTCCCTACTTTCACACATTGCTGCTTTCTTTTCCCCTGCTCTGAGCAAAGACAGGAAGTCAGTTCCAACTGTGTGTACAAGTTGTGCGAGACGAAAGGACAGAGGCTTCCCTAGAATGCAGCAAGACTCCTTTCTCTGTATCATAGGGCCCTTTCAATAGAGACTGACAGCATTAGACCCAAATCGAAAGAAACCATCTTCAAGATTCAGAAACCCTGTATGCCTGAACTTGCTGCTCCTGCAACAGTAAAAGAACGAGCCACTTTTACTCGGCTGAGGAGGCAGGGAGGGGGCCCAGGGATCCACGTCGTGGTGGGTAAAGGGCAGTGTGGCTCTCAAAAGCCTGAAGGCTACCCAGGACCCCAACGTCCTGACTTCTGACTTTCAGGGGAGCTTCTCAGCCACGGCAGCCCGTCTCTACTCTTTGTGGTTACATGGTTCCTGTTCTCTAAACCCTGGCACAATAAACCCAAGAAAGGAAGAAGAGCCAGAGTGAGCCTGGGGGGGCATGGTCATCTTCTGTGCATCCTTCCTGAGAGGCTATCACACCTTCTCTCCTCTGACCTTTCTAAGCTGCCTGGTCCTCTCGTGCCTGGAGTTCACTGGGGTCTGTATGTGTTCTTTAGGTGGAGACTGTGCAGAGCTCAGGCTGCATGACGTGTGGTGCATGGGAGAAGTGAGCTGTGGAACCTGGAGGGGTGCTCAGGAAAGGAGCGCGCTGGGGTGGCAGAGCATGCCCGTTGGTCACATTTACCCACTTGTGCACAATGCTTCTTTCTGGAAAGCAGCAACTAAGGAGTCTTGATTCAGAGGTTCTCAGATGAAGGCCTGGGCTGTACCACAACACCACTATCGAACCACAAGAGGAGATGGTGGTGTGACGGTTAATCTAGACTGTCAGCTTGATTAGGATTTAGAGTCACCATGGAAACCAACCCCTGGTCATGTCTGTAAGGAAGTTTCTACAGCGTGTTAACAGCGGTGAGACGACCTACTTTAAATGTGGGTGTACTACCCTGTGGGGCGGGGCTTGCAGTGAAGTGAGAGGAGGAAGTGGACGGGGTACGGGGACTCATCTGCCTCTGCAGAGGTAACAATGTCAGTCAGCTTCCTGGTGCTACTGCTAAGATGAACTGGACCCTCTGAGCCAAAGCCAATCCTAGCTCCTTTAGCTTGCTTTTGTCAGACAGCTCACAGCAAAAGCAGGACAAGTAACTAATACAAGTGGAGATGAGACATTCCAGATCAGACTGGGGGAAATAGAATGGCAAATCAGCCAAATGCAATGTGTAAAATTGTTTAGATCCGGAATAAAACAAAACTCTGGCCATTAAGGGAATGAAGAACCTGAATCTGGATTCTGAGTCAGGTGCTGTTGAGTTCATGTTAATCTGCTGTTGGGTGCGATTTTTAAGTGACTTGTAGGGCACAAACCAGCTTTACCCGTATGCAGATATGTTTACGGGAGAGAGCAAAGGGAAGAGGAGGTGCAGCCAGCTATTCTCAGCACGTTTTCTTTAACAAGAAAGCTAAAGGGTAAGAACATCTAAGAAGGGGCCTGACGGGAAGTGTGCTGTCCTATCAGTGTTGAAACAGCAATTCACACACACAGACAAGCCAGTAATGGTCAAGCTGCCCAGTAAGAACTGTGAGCTGAAAACGTGGCTCAGGTCGCACGGTGCTTCCCCACCAGGCACGGAACCCTGCTTCATCCCCCATAAACCAAGCCTGTACCAGCCTGTAATCTCAGCAGTTAGGAGCTTTTGCTTTGAAAGGATCAGAAGTTCAAGGCCGTCCTCAAGCTGGATAGCAAAAAGTTCATGGCTAGTCTCAGCAAAATGAAACTATCTCAAGCAGAAGTTCTGTACTTTTTCTTTGCCTATAGGGACTTCTTAACGTGTGTGTGTGTGTGTGTGTGTGTGTGTGTGTGTGTGTGTGTGTGTGTGAATTTCCTTCTGCTGAGAACCAAACACTGGGTCTCACACATGCTAAGCAAGTACTCCATTCACTAAGGTATACACCAGTTAATTAGTTTCCTTTATAACCTGAGATAAATGCGGAAGATCATTGTCATAAAACAGTATTCAGACATATTCATATAATACACATGGAAACACATACCCAGGAAGTGGTGGTCTCAGGGGTCCAACCCAGGTTTCTGTGGCTCTAAAAACCAGCAGGACTATTTCCCTAAAGGGTATGTTTTAAACTCAATGGGTGAGATGGGGAAGGTGAGCATAAGAAGTCTAAAGCGTGAGTTGATTGCCTCAGTTTGATGTGGTTCATACACCCAAGCAGATTGGCCTCAGGAGAACTAGTATTTGTTCCCAGAGACCAAACCAAATCCTGTGATCACCATGGCTCTCCCCCTCCTGTTTTAGCACTAAATGAAAAGAACTGGGCCCCAGAGCTTTTCATAAAACCAGCATTGTGCGACTGTTATCAGGAAGTTCTCCTCACTGAGTCAGGACTCCACTGACAGGAGACTGTGTCCAGCTGAACTGGGAGAATCGCACAAGTACTGGCCCCTGTACACGAGGGAACGGGGCAGTATTTCTTCTCCTTTCATCAATGTTATAACGTACGAAAACTCCCCATGGGAACAAGCAGTGGGTGGAGGGAGCGAGCGGAAGTGTGTGCCCCACAGGGTGCAGGGAACACGGGCGTGACAGGCGAGATACTGGAAGTGCACAGAAGGGCAACCTGGATTTCTGATCTTTCTGCCTCCTGAGACGTGGGAGTACAGGCATGATCTAGCCTACCATGCTTACGTAGAGCTGAGGACAGAAGCCTGGGCTCCGCGCATGGCTGGGTGACCATGTCCTCCTTTCTAGGCATTACATCGGCTCAGCTGTTCCAGTCCCTGCCGGGCACTGTCCCTTTCCACCCATCTCAAAGAGTACGACCACCCGTTGCTCTTCCTGAGCCAGCTTGTTCCCACACTGGTTCACTGTTCCTGTGGGCCAAACACTGAGAAGGAAGAAAAAAGAAAAAAAAAAGGGGGGGGGGGGACAGACTTTCAAAGGTCACGAAGTTTGAAGTTAATTACATCTAATACCAAATATTCCAGTCATGGAGAATACCAAAATGAAGGAGCTTTGGTGAGGAGGAGAAGGAGGAAGAGGAGGAGGGGGAGGAAAAGAAGGAAGAAGAGGCAGCGGCGGGTCCAAGTTCAATCCCTACAACCCAAAGAAAAATGCCAAAAGTGATGCAGCGCCTTGTAGCCTGGTGCTGGGGGAGGGGCAACAGGCAGCTGCCGGGCTCAGTGGCCAGCCAGTCTAGCCCACTTGGAGTGCTCCTGGCAACAGAGGAACTGCGGTGTTTTGAATGAGAATGTCCTCTACAGGCTCAGACGTTTGAACATTTGCTCTCCAGTTGGTGGCACTGTTTCAGAAGGTTTGGAAGGCATGCCCTTTGCTGGAGGAAGTGTGTCAATGGCTTGTAGCTTGGAGGTTTCAAAGCCATCTTCCATTTCCTGTTTGCTCTGCTTCATGCTTGTCCTCACTCTCCTGCTCCAGCTGTGATTCCTCCCGCTGCCATCATGAACTCTGATCCCTCAGACACAGTGAGCTTGACCTGTGTGCAAAACTAATGGCACATCCTAGTCACAACTATCTGCCCAAGCTTTTCAAATTGGACTTAGACACTGGCATGTACACATGTCCAAATGCATACCTTGAAATACATTCTAAGTCCAATACTTTCGGGAAAGGTTTGCGTGCGTGCGTGCATGCGTGCGTGTGCGTGTGTGTAAATATGAGATTTTCCCCTCTCAGTTGACACAGTAAGTGGCAGCTGTGGCTCACAGGAAATCACCTCTGGGCTTGCATCTGATTTACAGGCTCTGCATGACAGCGATGAACACAAGGGCAATCGAGGCCACGTCTCCTGCTGAAAGTCTGCCCTTGTCCTGAGCCCACGGCTACCATGTGGATGGACCTTAAGTCTTTGTCATGTTCCTTTTCCTTCCAAAGCTCCCTTGCTTCATTGCCCTGGTCTCGGCATCTGGGCTCAGATGACAGATGTGAAATGTCGAGTTTTCCATTAATAATTCCATTTGAGTTCTCCACTGAGAACCGTTTTGCGGCATATAAACAAGCCATGTGAGTTACTGAACTTATTGTGAGCGCATCTGACATTCTGGTCAAGAGAACATATTTTAAACACAACTTTAGCGAATAGTTCTGTGGTCTGTTGATAAGTGGAATAAAACAATACATATTTATCCTGCCAGGAAACAGCACTCTGGCCAAGAAAGAGGTTTTCTGTTCTTATCTCTCCAATGTGGCTGCAAAGTGACCCCAAAGATAACATATGTGCCAAAACATAATAGCTCAAATTTTCAGTGATTATCAGGGATTCTGGAGAACTCTCTGGACGTCTAAATATTAAACCATCTCCTTAGTAACCAGGCCCCTTCCCACTCTGGCCAGATGTCGGGATCAGAGTTTGCTGAGGCTCAGCCGACCTCACAGGAAGGATGTCTTCTGGGAGTCTAGAATCATCTTTACTGTCTTCCTCCACAGGAGCTACCCAGGGCCAAGACAGCGCCCAGCACTTTCAATCACTGCCTTACTCAGCCCAGGAGGCTGGCCTAGGCACTTCAGATGAACAGGAAAGCTGAAGTGGGTCTCAAGTTTCTTCCGATCCATTTGCATCATCAAGCAGAGCTGCAGAGCTTAGGGCACCTGCTGAGAGGCCCCCATGTGAGGCCCACAATAGCACCTACAATGGTGAACCATCAGTAAACCTCAAATTCTAACCCAAGCAAGACTACTCTTAGAGACATGGATGGATTTGTCATTTGTTGAGCAGCATCAATGACACCACCACCAACTGCAAGACGCTGTGGACTTTAAGAGAGACTTAGAGCAGTGTGTAAGACAGTTTTCCATTACCGTGACAAGGCATGCAAGATACTCAAAGGGGAAATGATTTATTCCATTTGTTATTGATTTATTTGTGTGTGTGATATGAGGTCAACCTTGGTTGTTCCTCAGACACTATTATTTACAGTCCCAGGGATCCCCCTTCTCTGCCTCCTCAATGCTGGGATTACAAGTGTGCAGCTCCACACCCAGATTTGTAGATGGCTCCTGGGGAAGGACCCCAGCATTTCAGGTCATGCCGTGAAGCCACAAGCTGATCCTCGAGTTAATGGATGTTTTTACATACCGCAGATCATTTGGAATAACATCAAACATATCTCGTTTTATTTGCTGTAATGAAAGAGATTATGGGGAAATTGGTATTATATACAGCCTCCAGGGAGAAAGCCACTTCAAAATACTGGTCCACGGCAGCTCTTCTGAAAACAGTTTTCTCAACAACTTTTGTGCTATTTGTAAGTTTTTCTTTTCAATTAAACTAGATAATTTCTCCAAGGACCTGTGGAGTCTGAAAGTAATTAAATTGCTGTTATTCTTTGAAGATTCTCTAACTCAGAACGCTAACTCAGTTGGGCCTTTCTCCCACTTTCTCCTGAGGTTTCGCTATTTTCTTGCCACTCTCTCTCTTCTGAAAGATATGATGACTGGACCGCACACATCCCTCTAGTTGGTTCTGAGGCTGGAACTCAAAGCAGGAAGCACAGCAAGGAGGGAAAGAAGAGCCAGGAGAGAGCGGCCAGCCCAGCATTGCTGCTGCACAGAACGGCCTGGTGCCCTCAGCGGAGGGCGGGGGCTGGGCACCCAGGTCTATGGGCTGGCTGCCGAGAGCTAAGACCTGCGGGCGGGGACTGAGGTTGGCCACAGTACAGGATCTTTCAGAACAACCTCCTTCGAAGTGTTTGCTCCTGCAAGGTCGTCTCTTATTAGTGAATATTTTGGGGATGATGTGGCAATATATACAATTGGTCATTATTCATGGATTATTTGCTTTTCCTTTGTTTCCAAATCGACTGCGTGTTTATAAACTGCCGAGTTAGCTATTGCTGCTGTTTGCTCCTGAGCTCCGATGACTAACAAACATGTGTCTGTGTGACGTGACTGGCATCAGAGCCGGTCTTCGCGAGCGCTGACTAACGGCGCCACTTGTGGTCCTACAGGTCTGAGCAGGGTCAGCAGTGGTGTTTACACGAGTGAAGATTCTAATAATTGCCTCTGCACGTCTTTTATACTTTACACAGTATCAAGTGATCTTGATTTGTTCCAGGGGGAAAAAAAAACAGTCTGACAATATATAAGTAAAAATGTTATTTTTTGTGGGAGTACCTCAAACACTTCTGAACACACTATCTCCCCCTCTCTCTATATATGTACCCACAGGATTGAAGGTACAGTACAGTAGTTGAATAAGTGCTTAGGATGTGAGGCCTTGGGTTTGACCCCAGTACCCCTCCAGAGAGAGAAAAAGAGAATGCACAAGACAAAGGCAGGCAGGCAGGCAGGCAGGCACGCACGCACGCACGTACACACGTACACACACACACACACACACACACACACACACACACACACACACACAGGGTGGGGAGGAGGTGAGACAGACAGAATGTGAACCTGTACATACGCGCATCCACACACACTCACTGGAATCAATGGAGACAATCTGTGCAGAAGAGTGCACAGGGGAAGGGCGCCGGCCACACCTGCCAAGAGCTGAGCTGGAGGAAGAATTATATGGTTCCTGCGGAGCATCCAGGACCCCTCATCTGTAAACTCAAGCTGGTGTGGGGGTCTGTGGTTGCTCTGTTTGGGTAACCTACAGTGCAGAACCCAAGGAAGCAGGAATAGCACTTCCCGGAAAGCCGACCCTAAACATCCAGACTCCCACAGTTCGGCACTCCAACAACTATCAGCTAAAGCTGGAAGCATCTCTAGTTTAGACTGGAAAACGTGAAAGACTGTTAAAAGCTTGGTCCCGAGGTCAGCGCTGATGGGAGAATTTGAACCTGAGGGTGGTGGAAAGGGAACCCGAGGTCACTAGAGCACACTGCTGTAAAGACAAACATCTGCAGCAAACGGCTCTTTCTGCCTGTTGAGGCGTCACCGTGGAACAGCTCTGCGCTGCCACAGGCTTCCCACCGGGCTGTGGGCTGCTCCGTGACATGCCACCCTGCCAAGGACCTGAAGGCAATGGAATGAACCAAGCTTCTCTCCCGATAAGTTGATTTTTCTTTGGTATCTAACAATAACAGAAAACTATCACGACAGTGTTTCTTTTCGCTCCCACACACTGAAATTTACGCTCGCTGCACACCTGCATCCCACCTCACAATTGCCTGGCTGCCTGATCAGCGCCGTTTCCATGTTTCCGCCAGCACAGGGCGCTGGCAGAGATTATAAAGAGCAGGGAACACGGAGTAACCAAAAGCCTTTAATTTCATTATGAAAAGCATTTTTGGCTTTTGGAAAATATTTTGTGATTGGGTTGTTTTTCCCATTGGGTATTGTGCAAAGACTGATCTTGAGTGTCGCACAGCCTTTGTTCGCAGGCTTGGTAAAGCAGGAAGTGCCGTGCTGGAAACCAACAGCTGCTCAAACTGTTAAGCCCACACTCACAGTCCGGTTAGGTGGCTCAGGAAATGACCTGGGGCCGAAACCCTTCACCACTGTCTTACTCAATCAGACCCATTCTCCCATTGGTACAAATGGCCTCTAGGATGCCATATGTCACTGTGTCTCTCTTTCATGCTTTCCGACAGGAGCGAGTCACTGGGCTGGGGAGAGTTCAGTCACAAGTGCGAGGACGGTGCCTCCCTCACCCAGAACTCACTTCAGAAGACCCCTGCCTCAGAGCCCCTCCCACACTCAGGACTGCTTTTTCACTTCTCCTTATTAAACCTTTACTTTGGGGGTGGGGATGGGGGTGGGGGTGAGTGTGGGCATGGTGGCCTGTGCCTATAATCCTAAAATCCTGGGACTTATCTGGCCAGCCTATTCCACCAGCTCCTGGCCAACAAGCAAAGCAGTTTCAAGGGAAAGGCGAATGGTTTCCTGAGTAACACCACCCTGGAGTTGTCCTCTGAAACACACACACACACACACACAGATACTCACACACCAGTGTAAGGACAGGAAGAATTATGGTTCAGAGGAATATTTGAAAAGTAAGAATAATTTAGCTGTTAGAAAATATTGCTCCCAATAGCCATTAAACTTGATGTTCAAATAACAGAATTTAATCTTATTTAGCCAGAATTTAAAAATTCTATTGAGATCCCGAAAGCTCTGACTGACAGATGCCGAGGTCAAGCATGGAGCCCCTCCCAGCCAACACAAACCCGTTTCAGTCCGCGGGCACATCGCTGGGCTGTGGGAATGAGCCTGAGCCTTACAACTTCACCGCAGACTGCAGACGCGCTTCCTGAGGGCTTTTACTTTCTTCTTAGACAGATGGCCCAAAGCGGAGATGAAAGAAGCTGTTTTGATCTATTGTGTAGGTACAGAATGTTATCTTTGTTTTGTTTGAGCATTACACTGCTTACACTTAAATAGTTGGAAGGAAGTTCTCCGCTTTAACTTGGAAGCCAGAGCACACGGAGACAGTGTTTGATAATTTTCTTAGTGTATTGGCATACTATGCTGTGAACATTGTGTGTGTGAGAGCAGACTATCTTGTAGAAACGCAGCTGACTAACAAACTCAGCTGCAGTTAGGAAGTGGCCATGTGTGAATTTCCACGCAGTAAGTAATAGTTTTCCCAAGGCGCAGAGCATCTCTTCCCGACACAGTTTAACACTGAAAACCCTGAGCACATGAAGTGCACTCAGCTTAGAGATTTGGATGTACTCAAGCACTGAGCACACTGCTCTGATGTACACTAGAATCCCACGTTACATTGTTAAGATAACAAGGCTTAAAGCAGGGCTTCTCCCTGCATTCGGGCTGGGAATAAAGAATGCTGTTTTTAAAGGTAGCGTTTGAATGCATTATTTCACAGGCCTCTCCTGGGCTGGCTTCATACTGGTAAATGATCTTTCATCAGACCAAATAATTTGAAGGATGGCTCATGAATTTGGTTTATGAATACTGACATATTTCAACCCACAAATCAGGATGTAACGCTGCATCAAAATGGAGCTAAATGAGGAAGAAGGGGGCTGCTGCCAACAGGCGAATCCAGACAGCCGAACAAAGACACTTAATTTAATAACGAAGCCACTCCAACTCCACTGCTCTCCACCTCACCACCGCTATTACAATAAATGCATATTCAGATGCTTCCACGATGCCTCCCTTCTCCTTCAGTTCAAAACAATGGCTCCCTAATCCAACACAATCCTTTTCACTCTGCCTTTCAGCAACTGGCTTTCCCGATTTCTAATCAAAGCTGTTGATAACTGGCTTTGGCAACAGCATGTAAAATCCCAAATGAGTCATTAAAGCTATAAACGTGCTCCTCCTCAGAACTCGGGGTGCATTTCAGAGCCTAACACATTCAGGCTCAACAAGGCTCTCCTGGGTTTTAATCTGGTTGGGATCTTCCCGAGTTAATGAAGGGTGGCCAGGCTTTTCTGTCGCCTTTTTAAACAGCGTGTTCCGCGTGGATAATACAGAGGTCAGAAGGGCTGAATGGCTCCCCAGTCCTAATCTGCTCCCCAAGCTGGGGCCCAGGACAAAGGAAGCTGGAAGCCAGCAATGGTTTCTGACTGCAGCAGACACAAGACACAGAGGGAAAACACAGAGAAAAGGCGGATTATAAAGAAAAACGTAAGAAAATAGCTTAAACACAGGAAAATAGCTTTTTAAATAAAGCTATGCAATGCTGACAGCTTTCAATTTTTCTGAGAAACAGTGGCAAGGGAAGAAAGTGTCACTTTATACGTGTTTTTGCTTATTTATCACTATGTGTTTTGTTTATTGCACACAAGTACACATGCCAGTAGTCATGAGTGTTAGTCATTCTCCACAGGGTCTTCACTGAACCTGGGCTCTAAGACGAGGCTCAGCCTGCTAGCCAGTGAGACCCAGGGTCCATGCCACCATGATCAAGAATATTCCAAAATGTTCATGTTACAGTTTGAGTGATTTTATTCCCTTCCTATTTTGTAGAAAAGGTATTATTTCACTACTAAGATAATTTTTAACATTTGGTCAAAAGAATTATATTAATATATGCTGTTGCTGGGGAGACGGCTCAGTGTGGAAATGCTGTACCAGCATGAGAGCCTGGATCAAATCCATAGCACCCATGTCTAGGGCATGATGGCACACCTGCAATTTCAGCATGGGGCAGAGGAGAAAGAGGACTCGCTGAGGCGCGCTGGCCAGAATAGCCTAAGCTCCAGGTTAAGTGAGAGACCCTGTCTCAAAAGATAGATAGTGTCTGGGAACTGCTACTCCTGAGGCCTACCTCTGGTTCCTACCTGATCTAACTGCCACACGTGCATACATGTACATACGTAACACATACACGCATACACGCTGATTCAGTAGCCATGGTTTCTAGAAATTCTACACATTATCAAAAGAGAAGGTTCTAAAAGGTGTGCAGAAGAGAGTTAGTAGCAAATCTCGTACCGACAGCCTTTGTACATTTTTTTTATCAATTTACTTTTGTGTCTGTTAGTGTGAATGTATGTATGTGCTCATATGTTTGTGGAGGTCAAAGGCCAACTTGGGGTGGTCAGCTGGCTCCTTCCACGACATGAATCCTGGGAGCGATGTCATCAGCTTGGAGGCAAGCACCATTACCCACTGATCATCCTGCCAGCCCAGCGCTTCCTAGACCCTCCCTCTGGCCCGGTGCCGCTTCTTAACCAGCACTGCCTACGAAGAAAGTGAGCTGCAGGAAGCAGGGAGCCCCGCTGAGGAGGGGGAACCATCCACCTTGGTGGCAAGGTCAGGGGCACGTGCTGCCTCTGGCCCCACAGCAGAGGAACCATGCTCTAACCACCAGGCAAAGCGCAGAGGCAGGAGCCACCAACTTGGGACAGGCAGAGGAGAAGACAGGTCACACCTCTACACCCACAACAACTGAGCACGGCTGGGATGGGCCGCAGATGACCCTAGGGCATCAGCTGGCTAGAGGCAGCAAAATAAGGCAGACAATAGGCCCAGGAGGGAAGAGGACTTGTCCTGCCATGAGAGGAAACTGCTTCATGAGCTATCCCAGCCATGGCCTCTTCTCTGGGTTCTCCATAGACTGGATGGTGCCCGGGACAGCCACCTCATTGGGCTGATACACATTTGGTTGCAACTGACGCCTCCAAGCACTGACACTAGATACGGAGCCTGCTTCTGCCTAAGTTTATGGTTTTTCAATAATTACCTATTGCTTTAAATAAAAAAGTAACAGTTAAACATTCACACCACACAAGCTCATCACTTACAGTTATGTCTGCTGGACTTTCAGATCTGTTTATAGCTAAGAGTGTTGCACCTAAGCTGATCAGCATATAGTCCTCTTCTAGCTGGCAACAGAGGAATAATTATCTCTCTTTAGGAATCTGTAAAAGAGGTTGTTGATAACTGGGGTTTGTTCTGGGCTGCAGGCAGAGGGCCACTAGTTTCCAGGTCCCAAGGCAGCGTCAGGCCACACAGGCTATAAAACTACCTTTATCTGTATCTCCCAGCCCTTCCCTGTCCCTGTGACTTTAGGATAGGTAAAATGGGCTCCTCCCAGCTTCAACACGGCACAAACCTATGATTCTGGATATGAACATAAAATTAAAGAAAAACCAATAATTCATCAACAATAACAAAAAGGAAGTGGGTACCCATCAAACTGCCTTGCTCCCAACATGGTACTCTCGGAAAACACACACATTCAAAGCAATTCTCAGAAACCATTCTCCCTTTGCAGCCGCATGAGAGAAACGGGAGAATTATATTTGCATTTCTATCTTGTTAGTTCCCATTACACTGGTGTTACTGATAACATCAAATATTTGAAGTTTGTGTTACACACAGAGCAATTATAATTATCTAGTGAGAAAACAATTTTATATTGGGAATCTAAAAATAATCTATTTTATCACTGCAACACATCATGAAAACTATGAAATAAATTCCTTCACCAATTAGCGTTAACAGTAGCTCCTGGCCCGGATGCCCAGATCTGAAATGTTCTCAGTAGCTGCCATCCACATGAGACTCAGAAAGTGGCAGTCACTCGTGCGGCCTGTGCCGATGACACTGCCCAGTGGGCCATGGTTGGACATTACCTCATCCTCTTTACCATCCAACTCAGCTAGCTGCTCATTTACATTAAACTTCACTCCAAGTAATGTCTAAGAGCTTGTCTAAACCCGTGCTGTTTTAAAACAGAAAGTTTATCTGAGTAATAACTCTACACACTGAATTATGATCTACTTACTGTAAGGATCTGACTTTAATCATAATATCTGTACCCTGACAAGTACTTTCATACACATGCACATTTCAAAGATTCCAAGAATTGTGCAGAAGCAGATTCTGCCCTGAGGGTTGCCCTGTGCCACAGTTAGAGGCATTTGCAACCCCGGAAGCAGCCGCCACTCCGTGTTTTACTACAGTATCCCTTTTATCCTACAAACCGTCCTGTCCACCTGCATACGGTTATCTCATTTTACAGAGGGAGGACACACTTGGTGACTATGATGGTTGAAGCTTTATTGTCAACTTGACGGGGCTTGGAGTCACCATGGAAACAAACCTCTGGGCAAGCCTGTGGGGGATTGCCTATATCGGGTTAACAGAAGGGGGATGACGCATGATAAGCTCGGGTGGCGGCATCTGCACAGGCTCAGGCTGAAGAAACGGGGGAAGGAGCTGTGCAAGGCACTCGTGTCTCTCCGCTTCCTGGCTGCAGAAAGTGCACACAGCTGACGTTTCCACTGCGATGAGACCCCCCCCCCCACGCTGGGAGCCAACAGTCGTCTTAAGTTGCTCTCGTGGGGGATGCTGTCACAGCACAGCGGCAAGAAGAGTGCCTAGCACAGTGCCCCAAGCTCACGATGCGCTCAAGTGTCAGGAACAGGGAACTCTGGTGTCGCTCTATCAGTCCCTGGGCATGGCTAACCTGTCAAGACCAGTAACTGACAATAATGCTAATAAACCTTAGTACTTGTTCCCCGGCACCTGAACTTGATATTATACCCCAGTGATAGGGGACTCCTTCTTATAATGCTTAATTACCTGTGCTTCTGCTTAGAATTTGAAAGTAATTGGAATAAGACTTTGTTTAGCATAAACAGATAGCTCAAAAGAAGCTGATTAAGGGATAATGTGTTACTTACTTAGGAAATATTTCAAGGAAATCAGCAAAGCATGTGTCTGTTTAAACAGGGTGCCCACAGAGCCTGACCACCCACACAGGAAGACAGGAGGGGGGCTTACAATTGTTCCTGGGCCCCAAATACCCTTCACAGTTTCCTTTTGACCAATAATGTCAAGAGGAAGCTATGGCAAGCCCCTCCTCTAACACATGGATGTCTATCATTACAATGTTTTTTTTTCTTGTTTGAGACAGGGTCTGATGTAGCCCAGGATGGACTTGAACTGCTGCTCCTCGGACCCCCACTTTCTAGGATTACATGTGTGTGTTGCTATGTTGAGTGTATGTGGTCCTAGG
Organism: Meriones unguiculatus; assembly: GCF_030254825.1. Classification (NCBI taxonomy): domain Eukaryota; kingdom Metazoa; phylum Chordata; class Mammalia; order Rodentia; family Muridae; genus Meriones; species Meriones unguiculatus. The sequence goes on from NC_083358.1 coordinate 1,511,890, forward strand.
GACTAAACCCCAGGCTACATGCATGCTAGGCAAGCACTCAACCGAGGAGGCCACATCCTCAGCCCCAATCACTTTTGGATTTGGCTTTTTTTTTTTTTTTGAAAAGTCATTAAAAACATCATAGTATAACATAATGTAACAATATAACACCACGGTCTTGAAAGGGAATTATCTCTATTTTCCGAGGTCACATCTCATTAAAAAGGTATCTTTAAAAAGCAATCTGTCATTAAATAGTTATTTCTCCCATTCATCTTTATACACCCATCTTTAAACTATTTAAAATGTTCAAAAGGCTGTGAGGGATCAGAATGGGCCAGACTTGACAGTGTCCTCATCTCCCTATGAGGAGCTATTTTTCCTGGAAGGAAACTTACCATTTATATTGTTCCTTAGGCCAGAGACTGCATTCTAGAAGCAAAGCCAGCCCTTAAGAAATGTCTGAGGATTTCCCAACCAAGGAAAAATCAGGGAGAATTCAGTTGTAGAAGAGAGGAGATGAAGACCATAAACCATTTGGGGCAGCTCCTGGGGCATTCAGAAGAAATGCCAATGGCCCTGGAGCCACAGAAGATGGAGAGTGGTTCTCAATGTGCAGCCAAGGGCACCAGAGGCCGAGATTTCACTAACAGGGAAGACAGCCTACAGAAGAGCACGCCACACTAGCAGGGGGTATGAAAACTTTCAACATGGCCTGAGGTAGGGAGACTGGAGGAGACCTAAGGCCATGAAGGCTCACAAGGTAAATGGATTTTCTTCTGCAGCCTGTGTGTTTGCTATCCACCTGGCTAGACACAAGAAGGTAGTACCGACAGGCCTGTTCAAGCGGCTCTCCGCTGGCCAATAGCAGCACTGAAACACACTACACTGCTTACATGATGGCAGATAAAGGAGACGCAATTAAGGCCAAACTCACAGAGAAACAGCACAGACATACTCTGTGAAACTTCATAACTAGGCAGGAGGTGAAGGAAGGAGGGAGAGGAAGATCAAGGGCATGAGAGATGCCTGTAAGAACCCAGGGAGAGGATACACAGAAGGAGCCATGGTCACAATAATAAGAGAGGACTTTTTGATCTGTGCTATGCCTAGCAAGAGCTTTACTGGGAGTCCACGCTGCAGCTTGTGAAGGGTTAGCTACTACAGAGAATTTCAGCTATATTTGAGTGACAGGGAGAAGATGAGACAGGTCAGTACATTAGTTAGAGCCCTGGGTATGAAGGGAACAAATAAACCTCTAATAGGTGAGTCAGGAATGAAGGCCAGGGAGAGCATGAAACAGCCAAAGAGGAGAGGGTGCTAACGGCAGAATGTAGACACAGAAAAGATGACCTCCTGATAGTGGATTTGACAAGGAAAATTAGACAGGGGTTGAAACCAATTGCAAGGAAGAAATAAGAGTAAGAAGGAAATGAACAGAAGAAAGAAATCTTTGGCAGAAGAACCACTGAAAACATTTTAAGGAATTACCACCAGCAAAGCGAGGATGAAATGGTCCAGAATAAACTTCTCAGTGTAGACAACTAGAACCAAAGAAAACACAGGAACCAGCCACTTTTCAGGCATACGTGATGGCCGTCCCTCCTGCTCCACCTTGCAATAAGACCACAGTGAGAGGACCGAGCTCTAAACCTGGGACCGCAAAGGTGCCACGTGACTGCAGATGAACCAGTTAGAGGCACTGTACTGACAGCACTCTACAGACGTCTGGCGAGTCCTGAGGATGAGTGAGAGACCTCACACGGTCAGGCAGGAGCAGCTCTGGGGAACAGTAGACGGAGCCTGATTGCTGGCTGCACATGCTGTTTGCACATGGCTCTTCCACACAACAAATTTTCAGTGAATGATGGAAGATAAGCTGCTCTTTATCCCTCAAGATGGGTGCTTCCCTCACCAAGATCTTGGAAAATGGACCCACTCAAGATAAAACATTTTGCTAACAACTTTCATGGCTTGCTGGCAGGGAAAAGAAGGCTTATTAGCTTGGCTCTTCAGATATGGCTTTATCCATATGGCAAAACACATACCAGATTTTTAAAAAGTCAATCAAACCATTCTGGCCCAGCTATTAAAATAAACAGCATGGTCAATAAAACTGGTTGTGTTATTTAAGTCCGTCTGTTGTTCTCCCGGAAGACTGGAAGAGTGCTACCATCAGAAATGCTGTCTATACTTCTCAGTCTGCTGGCTTCCAGCATGATCACAACGCACGCTTTGAAAGACCAGCTTTTCTAAATATAAAAAGCAGGACACAGCTGACATATGCTCCAACAATGGGCCAAGAAAAGGAAAATAGAGATGATTATAAAAAGGCCTGCAGAGGTCAAGAACTTGCCAAACAACCATAAAGGGGGCAGAGCTGGATTCGCCACTCCAGGCAGGGCTCATGCCTTGCTATTCTGGAAGTGGGAAAGGAAGGCAGAGGGAGTCACACGGACAAAGGCTGGGCCAAATAAAAGATACTTTTGTATGCTACCTTACAGCTTCTTCCAGGAATCCCAAACATCATCACAAGAATAAAATTATTACAACATACTTAGTCATCCAAAGCAAGTCATACTAATGCTAACCTGAGAAGAACAAGGCATCTGTTTTCCAGAAAGTACAGCCACCAAATGAAGCATCTTTTCAGTCTAAGTTGTTATTACTGTACTTTTGCTGATGACTCTTTGGTGTTGTGTGCACATGTATGTGTGTGTGTGTGTGTGTGTGTGTGTGTGTGTGTGTGTGCTGGTGTACGTGTACTTGGGGGCATCCGTGTGGCACTGAACTTGAGACACTCTCCACCCTGTTTTTTTCAGATAGGGTTTCTCACTAGCCTGGAGCTCGCCAGCCAGGGAGCCACAGGGACCCTGCTGTGCCTCATTACAAGGGCATACACAACACACCTGGCTTTTGTGTGGGCGCGAGGGTTCACACTCAAATCCTGTGTTTGCAAGGCAAGCAAATTCACCGACTATCTCTTCTCAGCCAGCTTTCTTTTTTCAGACAATATGTAGCCCCAGCTGGCCTGGAACTCACACAGATCCACCCACCTCTGCCTCCTGAGTGCTAAGATTAAAGGTAATATTTTAGACATAGTTTTGGAACAGAAATCTGGATTCAGGGAGACCAGTATTCAATTTTCTGGGAATTAATAAAAAGCAAGCAAAGGGTCCAAATTAGTAAACACACTGACTTTTGACTGCATATTCCAAGAACTTTAAGACATGGATCTTTACTTCTGAGCAGTTTGCAACGCCTGCTTCGCATCATGACTGGTACAGTCAGCACGGCTGTGAAGAAATGGGGTGTTTCATAGTCTGGAAGAAATGGAAAGCACTCGGGTATTTATTTTCTTGCTTATTTACTTTCTTGTTCTCACTGTCAGCGTTAGTCAGCCGGAACTGCAGTTTCTACTGTGTGAGTCTTCATTTTAGATTAGTGGGTCCCAGCAAACCCGAGTCATTACCATCCATGTGCTTTGTAGGAAGTGCTTGAAATCTGGGACTTAAGCTTTCTCTGCTGGATTTCCCCGAGCTGTCCTGCCCATTCTGGTCACACTGTTCACAGTTACCCTGGCCTAGAACAAAGATCCACTCTGAACAGAGGTCTGCGCTCTGAGGCCCGTCCCTCAGCTCTCCTCTGTCACCACGGTCCTCTGCCCATGGCAGCACAGCTGCTCCCATCTGGGCGGACAAGGGCAAGCTAGCTGCTCGTGAGACCAGGCACACGTGCAGGGTGAAGTCTCAGCCACAGCAGAGTCCAAACATGAGGGCCTACTCACTTCTATGAACAAGGACTCAGCCTTGACTTTACAGCACATGTAAAATAGAAAATTTACACATTATAGCCATTCAAATGACACACAGACACTGCCAACATACATACGCACACGCGCGCACACACAGCCTAGAATTCTTGGCTTTATTATAAATCTTTTTAGTATGCTCAATTAGTGGCCTGTGAATGTTAGAAACTTCTTAACAGTTCTCTCAGAGATGAAAGTACAAGGTATAGAAGAAGGAAAAGAGGGAGCAAAAATGCTATCTGCAATCACAATGAATCAAAGCCCAGAAGGAAGCCTGCAAGTCAGCAGGTTCTAATGAAATATTAAGGCAAATGATTATTGATGAAAAATGAATAAGCCTTTTTTATTTCAGCAACCTTTAAATCACACCTACCTAATTAAAACAACCCAAATCTATTACTTTAGTCCGTGACGGGTGTTTAGCTTCTTCTGGGTCTAATTTAGAAGGCAGGAAGCCAAGAACCCACACAAGTGGACCAACTGTGGCAGCAAAGACATCGTCTTGAGAATAAAGTGTGGCCTTCTCATGTTTCATGTATCATTTCCAAGCTGGAACCCTTCCTGTCTACCAGAAAAAAAATTATTGATAATAGGTTATTGCCTCTTTATTAACACTCAGTGTTATTTGAAGTAGTTATCGTATAATGAACACAAGGCATTCACACACTGATATTGTGTGATTTTGTGGCACTTTTTTTATTTAGTATACTGTAGAGCTGTCATTCCACTCCACATTTCTAGGAGGAATGCAATGGAGAGACTGAAGTAAGCCTTGCATTCAGGAAGCATTGCAAGTTGCAGGACAGCCTGCCCAGCCCGGTCTGCAGCCATTGCTAGTGTCCGAGAGCACCAAAATCCCGTGCACCTGAGCCTCCTGCTTTGGCAATTAATTGCAGGCTATTCAACTTCAAGACTATACCTAATTACTGCAGATTATGTTGCGTCCTAATTACAGAGATCAATCAAATGTCCACAGCAATGAGTATTCAACCCTGGTACCCTGAGTACAGCACGGCAGACACCAATTGTCTCCGCAAAACTCAAAGCAGAAAAATCTAAAACACGCATTTAGACGAGAGAGGCTAAAAATACGCAAAGAGCCATCATATGTAACACAGACAAAAGCAATCAACACAGCCCATGATTTTGCTTCTGAATGTCCTTAGAACTCAAGAATGATGGTGTGGTGCTGCCAGTGATGATAGCGGTGGATGTCTGACAGCCCTAGTGGACAGCTGACCATCACTGGGACTCAAGGCCTGAGAGAATCCATCTCTACACATGACAAGAAACCTTGGCCCTGTCCTTTGGGCTTGTGAGTACATCGTGGCAAGAGGATAGAGCAGAGAAGGCTGGACCAGCTCATGGCATCCTAAAGAGAGAGGCAGAGTACACCCTTAGCCTAACTTCCTCCAGTTCCCAACATCACCGCAGGCCAATGAGCATGGCCTGTATCACAAAGCCTGTGGACGACATTCTAGAGTTCTTACGAGCCAGACACTATTCAAGAATGTGAAGTCGGGACCTACGACATACATACCACATTGTGTCACACGTGAAGCATTGCATCTGATCTCTGGCCAATTGGGGAAGGTCCACAAGGCCAACCAGGATTACCATTTTATCTCTTAAAAGCAAACGGTTTTGCTATGTTGTCCAGATGATTTTCCAACTCATAAGCTGCAGTGACCCTCCTGATTCAGCCTCATGAGGAGACAGGATTGCAGACACATGAAAAGTGACTTATGTTTCTAAAACAGGCCCTTTATAGTTATATATACACGCTACAGAAACTGTCATAAGAAGAAATCTGCTTTAGTGTCTGTGTGTGTGTGTGTGTGTGTGTGTGTGTGTGTGTGTGTGTGCGCGTGCGCGCGCGCGCAAGCTTGGAATATAACAGTAAACTAAACAGACAAAAGCCCCTGCTTTAAACACAATTTAACTCAAGTTGAAGGCATGATAAAACCACGGTCTTATGTCACATGCATGCTATGATGTCAAAACATTAGCAGGCAATATACGGTCAGGAAGGTGGACAAGGAGTGGGCACTCATCTGGAACTCATCTGCATTTCCTGAGACACTGCTGCTGGCTTTGCTTGCCCACCCCCACAGCTGCTGTGGCCACAGATACAGCCCTCACAGACAGCCACGGTCCAGGTGAGTGATCTAGACATAGCTGCACTCTATCAAAACACTTGGGCGTCTTTTTCTCAAGGGATGAATGCGTGTCACCCCGGAATTTGAAAGGCCATCAGCTTGTCACTTGCGCCCACCTTGTCTCCCTGGCTAACTACTTCACCAGCTGCCCTTCTGCCCACTGTGAGCCCTGGAGGCTTTCAAGTAGAAAATCCAAATGGAAAATTTCAGACTCACATGATTTCAGTGAGCAAGCCTGGGAAGGACCCAGAAAAGGTCAAGAGGGACATTTGGGCCCAAGAAGCACGCCTCGGGCTGCACATGCTGATCCCTACAGTGCTGAGAAGGCAGGCTGGCTTCCGTGTGAGCTCTGGACCCTCCCACGGCAGCAGGAGTGTCTGCTGTTCTTTGGGAGAACAGCCTCTTGCAACCCAAAAGCATACTACGTGTGTGGCACTGGAAGTCCCTTGACTTTTAAATATTTTCAAGAATGTACAAGATATGAAAGTCAGGAAAAGATAGTCTCATGAAAGCTGTAAAGAAGTTCTAGTACACAACCAGAGAGCCATTTACCCCTCTAAAAAATTAGCTCACATCAAAATCAGTTACAAGCAGGGCAGGGTGTTGGATATAAACCTGTTCAACAAGGTTAACACTAGCATGAGGCTCAAGCTGCTTTTCTCAAAAATAAAAGCTAGAAAGAATGAAGAAGAGGAGGAGGAGGAGGAGGAGGAGGAAGTTGTGATGAAAGAGGTATGGGGAGAGGAAGAGGAGGAGAGCGAAAAATGAAAGATGCAAAGTTTTAAAAACTGAGGGCTCGGCTGGTAAGGTGCTTTCCAGACCTGAGGTCAGATCCCCAGCACCCACATAGAATCTGGGCATGGTGAGGCAACTACATGCCCAGACAGGGAAGGAAGAGACAGGAAGATTGCTGGACCTCACTAGCCAGTCAGTCAGCTGATCAACAAGGGAGCAGTTTGGGTGAGTCTCATCCAAGGGCCACATCTTAAAAGGTTTGGTGTCCAGGCCACGGTGTTGCTGGGAAGTGCTGGGACCTTTCAGGAAGGCCTGCCACTGGGAGTTTGCCTTAGAAGGTGACACCAAGACAACCTTTTAGCCCCTTCTTATTGCTCCACAGCCGTCTATGAGGTAATGGTTCTGTTATCCCTGCCCTCCTGACATGAGGTGAGTCTCCCACAGAGCCCTGAAAGCGCCAGGTACCCAGTCACAGTCTACAGCTTCAAAACCTGAAAACAAAATTAACTTTTTCTCGTTTTAAGCTGAGATCTCAGTTAATCTGTCACAGACATGGGAAGGTGACACACACCAGGCAGATCTGCACCTTGCACTTTAGTAAAATCCTGCCCCGTTCCCAAGACAGAATAGCTCTCAAGGATGTAGGCCAGGCATCCCACCCTCTTAGAGAGGAGGCTTCTGCCGCTGGGTCGACCGCTAGTTCCCCATTTCCTATCAGCACACTGAACCCTGCAGTCAGACTTGGTACCAAGTAAGAAGGGCTTCGAAGGCACCCAGGGTACACTAAGGAATTGGGGGAAATGAAAGAAAGAAAAGAAAAGCCAAATACTGAAGGCTCTGTTGAAAGATCATGTTTAAAATGTGCATTTCTGTACAAGGATACAAATCTACTCATTCTAACACTTTTCATGCAATTTCAAATGCATGAAATTCTCTATCATCTACCACATACATGAATTATTTAGTTATTTTCAGTTCTTACTCATTTCTGTCCACATCACCACCCTTGGCTGGGACAGAACAGCATTTTAGGAGCTGCCTGGACCTCCAGGAATTCTCAGCTAAGCCCTAGAGCTTGGGCTTGTTCAAAGAGTTGAAGCCTTTCAATAATAAAGTGCTTAAATGTACAGGGTAAAGGAAAGAGGGACAAAGAAGGCTCATCAGAAACAAGTCTATCCTTAGTAGTCCAAAGGCATTTTTGAAGACCCTATGTTACCAGCCACCCCCTTTTCCATCCCCACTCCCTACCCCATCCCTGCCCCTCCAGCTTCTGCAATCAAGGACTTGAGCCTGGAGTCACACTTGCCCAGGTAAATTTGCCGTGTCGGAAACTTAGTGCTTTTTTTATTATATTTGTGCCGTTTACACTTTTGTTTTTAGCTGCACTTTGTTGTCTTTTCTTTTGGTTTGCTCCAAACTCCTTCCAAACTTAAGGAAGGAGGGGTTTATTTAGGCTTATACTGTACGAGCAGCCTACCATGTGTGGAAGTGATGGAGCAGGAGGCTTACGTATCAGGTCACACCATATCTACAGTCGGGAAGCAAAGGGGAACACGTTTTATCTACAGACAGGAAGCAAAGAGGGACAATGCTCACTTGACCCCTCTCCCCCTTTAAGGAAGTCCGGCACCCCAGCCCACGGCATGGCACCCACCACATTTCCAATGGCTCTTCCCTCCCCAGTCAACCTAAGCTGGAGAATCCCTAACAGACATGTCCAAAGATTTGTTCTGGAGTGATTCTAGATCCTGTTGAGTTAACAATCAATAAACCATCACAGTTAGGGAACCTGACTCAGTAAGACAGTTCATTTAAAGACTGAGAGATAAAAAATGATTAACGAAAGGCAAAACCGTACACAAAATTCTGTTTAAGAGTATTGATTGTATGAACATATATTTCTGGTTGGAGATGTAACTCAGTTGGAACAGGGCCTACACAGCACATACAAAGTCCTAGGTTTAATTCTCCCCATCTCAGAAACTAGGCAAAGCAGTTAATGTACTTCTAGCATATGGTAGGTATGGGCAAGAGGTTCAGGAGTTCAAGATCATCCTTGGCTACACAGCTAGTTTAAGGTCAGCTGGGACACTACATAAGAAAAGGAACATTTCTGAACATTAACATACATTCACTCTTTTAATATTTTAGTATGTTTTATGTAATTTCAAATGTATCATCAGGTAATTTTTATTCATCTGTCCTGTAACAATCTAGAAAGTCCATTCCTTTCCACATCTTCATGTAAACAGCTGGGTGAAAGGAGCTATGAATAATTCAGCTATTTCCTTGATTAGAAAGGAAAAATCTCCTTTTAAATCAATTAGTGCTATTTTTCAGATACACAGAATCGGCAAATGAAGAAAACATGGAAAAAGAAAGAATGAAGAAGGAAGTACAGGGTATTCAAACATCCATGGGAGAACTTAGGTGCCCAAGGAAGGGGCCTGGAACATCTGGGGAGTTAATTTAAAAATGGATTGAGGATTCAGGGCTCGATAAAGTCTCCCAAGAAGCTGAAAATGCATCTCACCGCAGGGCCCCACATAAATCCTCATGAATTTATATTAATAGTAGACTGATCTTCCGTCCTTATGCAGGAACGAAAAAGGAAATAGCGCCAGCCTAAGATCACTAAATACCAATAAGAGTGGCATTGGATTGTGGAAGGGAAGGGGAAACGGTTAGCCAGACTGAAAGCGAAAGATGCTTATTGTACCAGAGTACATGAAAAGCAGTGTGCAAAGATTTGCCAGGCACTAAAATAACACACTGTGCCACACAGTGAAGTAGATTTCGGCCACAGTAGCGGAGACACCTCATCACCAAAGACGCACAAGTTCAGGGCCCTGTGACAAGAAAGACATTAAGACTGAATGAGTACACTCTGCTGGGGGCAATTTACTGATGATTATCAAAGTCTAAAGTAGTTTTCATTTAGCCCCGCATTTCTGTAGAATATATAAGTGTTCCCTAAGGCGGAAATAAATATATAAATAGACAACCCTACCCCACAGATTACTTCTATAAACAAATTGTGGTTTCGGGCAACGTTAATCAACAAAAAGAATTAACCAAAATGTCTTAAAGATTAGCCGTGACCTTATTTATGGCTTCATTACTTCCACAATTTCATTTGTTGGTTGTTTGTGTCACCTCAGCTTTGTTTTAATTGCAGATTCTCTAACTCTAGCTTGGTGAATGGAGGCTGCTCAGTTTGCGTGATGGCCAGTTTTAGGGCAGCTAAATGCAAGGGAGTCATTTTAGAAGAGGAAATAACTATTGATAAAATTTCCTGACCACACTGGCCAATGGGCAAACTTGTGGTGCATTTTCTTGGCTAATAATTGATGTGAAAGGCCTAGCTCACTGGGGGTACCACCACTGCTAGGATTATGGTCCCGAGTCTGTAAGATAGCAGCTGAGCAAGCTACAGGAGCAAGCCAGTCAGCAGCACCCTCCATGGCCTCTGAAACAGCTCCTGCATCCAGGTTCCTGGCTTGAATTCCCTTAGAATGGACTGTCACCTGGAAGTATAAGCCAAACACACCCCCCCACTCTGGTTTCAGTCAGTCTCGGTGTTTGCTCTCTCCAACAGAAACCCTAACTAGGACACGCCTCTTCACCAAAATATCTCGGAATACCTACACGCCATTTGGCTAACCTGTGTAACTGGTGCAATTAGGTTTATACTTTTACAGTGATAGTGAGTTAGCATGACGCTGCATGACATGAACCTGAACGAAGAAGGCGGGGAAGCCTGACGCCCATGCTAAGGGCAATAGGTGACATCTTGGACATAAGCATGCAACAGTCCCAAGTAAAGGCGAGGCATAGCCAGACTTCATTTTAGGTTCAAAACCCCAGGGAGTGGTGGAAGTAGGGAGTGGACATGAGGAGGATCTTAAACTCCTATTGGAGCCGTGCTACAGAAGGGAAAGCGACCCAGAATTGCTCGGCCTGGCACACTGGCAGGTACCTGTCATGGGTGACAGCTGAAAGGTTCTGTCCACAGAAAGAGATGGTGGTGACTGCAGAAGGGGTGCGTTTCTCAGAGCTGACGGGGCCGGAGATCTGCGCCCTCAGCAAATGAGGCGCGGGACCAAGTCAGGTGCGGTGCGGCTCTCGCCCCGGCGCCGAGGGGAGGGTGACAGAGCTGAGGGCACTTGCAGGGGACAGTGTCAGGAATGTGTGGAGGCCCAGGTCTGAGGGCACCCGGGTGGCAGTGGCCCCTACAGACTCACTGACGGCTTTTACCCCCTTCCAGGACTACCTTCTCACATTTCAAGGAAAGCAGAGATAAATGCTCCCGAGTGAGAGGAGCAAAAGTAGTATTTGACTTTTTGAATAGCAAATGCAATTTTGTTATATGACCCAAGATTTTCCAAAGGGCACGCGTTTAATAGCTGCCTGTATCTCAGAAAATCAGTTTTGTTCTGTGTCTGCCAGACTCCTTTTTGACGCAACAGGATTCCAGTTTTAGTGGGGAGGGGAATAAGTTCACAAAGGTCTTTTCTTTTAAAACTGGCATTTTCTCTTCATGCTAAAATGCATGCAAAAAGCATATGATTACGGTGTTTATGCTTCCATTAAGGCATCCTAGAAAGCTCAGGGAGTCTAGTCTACTATTTTCCTGCATTTCGATGTGTAACAGCACAGCTCCTACTTTATTTCAATTATACTTGAGGACAATGCATTTTTGGTGGCAAGTGATTACACGATGACAGTAAGCAAATGTCCACTGAAGCTGCCTCAGAGTTCAGTCTCTGAATACAAATACAGATTGCATGGTGTCCCCAAGTAAACAAAAGGCATTACTGACCACGACTTCAGCGTAACTCTTAGAATTCAGAGCCCTCTCAACTTCCCACACGGCTTTGTGTGACTTGTATGGAAAGCAACCTTGCGTTGTTAACAAACAATGCGTAAAAGACAGGAAGAATACCACAAATGCAGGCCTGCATTGATAGAGCAGTTTAATCAAAGTGAGCCTAGAATGGAGTGGGCGGTGTCCAGTGACGACAATAAAACCTCACAGCTTTCCGGTGTTCGCAACTAGCTCCTGCTAGAGACTCGTGTTTTCCTTTTCAGTAGCCCAAGCACACCACAGTCCGAATTTGGATGAGTCAGTTGCACAGAAAAGAAAATGACCTGGGAAGTGTACTGATGCAGGGGCCAGCTCACTGTGGGCCATGGTCCTGTGCATCATAAGGAGGAAGCAGGCTGAGTAGGCTGTGGGAGCAAGCCAGCCAGGAGTGTCCCTCCGTGCCTCTGCGTCAGCTCCTGCCCAACAGCTGCAGAACCTGTAACACCAAAAGGCCACACAGCTCACCTATGTACCTGCTGCAGCTAGGTCAAACGGTGAGTGGGCAGTGCCCCGCCAGACCTTCGGATCTAAACTCCTGTAAGGTCGGCAGAGCTGGGAAGGGTTCCTGCAGTGCGTTCATCTGCTGAGGGTTACGGCCCTCCTTCCCAGTCAGCTCCGGGAGCAGGTCTCACTTTGAAAAATTAAACCTTTGATACCGCTCCTGGTGAGATGGGACAGGTACTCTAGGTTCTCTGTGCACACCCTAAAACTTGAAAACAAGTGTTCTAGAACATAGCCTGTGAGGCAGCTTGACATTAGTGAAACAAATTCCTCAAATGTCAGATATCAGCTGGCAAGGTTTCTCCAGGGCCAGACATGGAGCCCATTTGGTAGAGTGCCTGCCTAGCACAGCTAAAACCCTGGGCAAAAATAGGGCATGGTAGCACAGGCCCAGCATTTGGAAGAGGTAGGTGGGTGACAAGTTCAAAGTCATCATGGCTAGCTGCTTAGTTTGATGCCAGCCTGGGATACATGAGACCTTGTCTCAACCTCTCACCTTGCCCTAAAAAGAAAAGTGTGTGTGTGTTTGTTTTTCTGGCCCGCAGTATGCAGACCTGAGCCCACAGTCAGCCAGCTGTTTCTGTGGTTGGAGGTGAGAGCACACCATGATAGGAGCATGTGGTAAGCAGCAAGTCACTGCCTGGAGGCAGGGAAGCAAAGGGAGCAAGAGACTGAGGTCTCACCTTTTCCCAAGGGTGTGCACCCAGCCACCCGAGGGCCTCTCACCGGGCCTGCCTGCCACAAGTTCTACCTCCTCCCCATGGCTCCACATACTGGGAATCAGGCCGATGGGCACTGTTTCAGCCCGGGCCACAGTCAGTCTCTGACAGTCACCACCAGGGGTCCTCCCCTCCCCTGGGGGCTTGCTGATGTAGACAAAACTGTCAAGAGTGTAGGTGGAGCTCCAGCAGTTGAAGAGTCCACTTGCTACAGATGACTTCCAATGCATTCCCTGGAGAGTACAAAGCTAAAGACCTCCCAGCTCTGAAAAACCAATTGAAAGCAACTGAATCTTGTCACCCCCTGTCCACCTCACAGAGGAATCAGGGCCACCTGCCTTTAAGTCTCTGCTGTTGAGGGAAACACTTTTCGAGCTGTCTCCCCCAGTTTTATTCATTGTTTATTCACTGTTTTCTGTATCCACATGGGGACATTGTGGTCTCCAGAGAGTAAAAGCCTGCTCTGTAAGGTGTAACACAGGTTCTGAAATACCACTTAGGGTACACTGGGCCCAGAGCTGAGCTCTTTGTTAGCTGCTAACAGAGCTAATGTTTCCCAGGCCTGATGGACAAATGCCGGTAACACCCCATTTCACGGGTGAAAGGAGCGAAGCAGAGAGCACAGTTCATAATGAAAGGGCACAGAACCGAACTTGGGAGAGCTCCTGCCATAGTTCAAGTTCGGGAGCTCAACAGCCTCTGATCTTGTAGGAGAACCGTATATGGATGAGGGAGTTATCAGGGTCAAAGAATACCTTAAACAGCTAACAGCTTTTTCTGCTGGCCAACATTCAGTGGGTAAATGTAGCATGAATCTGACCGTCTCAGCACTGAGCATGTGAAGACAGGAACTTGAGAAGTTCAAAGTCATCCCTGTCTTTTTAAGAAGGTTGAGGCCAGCCTAGGATACAGAAGATTGTGTTTTTGAAAAAAAGAAGGAGGAACAGGGGAGAGGAGGACAGGCAAGTGGGGAGGGAAAGAACGGGATGGGGAAAAGGAAAAGGAAAAGGAGGAGAACAGGGCTTTTCTTTGAGCTCTTCTAGACACAATTCCTTATAACCAAGCTAGTGCCCACACTCTTGAAAAACAAAAAACCTCATAGCAGCAAGTTAAGCAACAGATTGATTTTTCCAAGTCAATAAGGAGCCAGGCTGGGCAAGCCAGGATGGGAACTGTCTCTGCTCAACGGCTTCCACACAGCTTTCCCTTCTAGTAAAGCCCAACCTAGAGCACCTATCCAAGATCCTGGCAGGAAACAGCTACCACTGATGTGCAAACCCAAACAACCTTCTGATCCTGTCGTGTTGAGGGCGGGATCAAGGGCTTTCAGAGGTGCTAGGGGAGAGATCCCTCGTCATAGGATCCCCAACCCCCACACACAATCAAAAAAAAAAGCTAGCTCTGCAGCAAGTTCCAGCTGTCCAGCCATTTCCAGTATTTACTAGTTAGAACTCTGCCCCACGAATCACAAGAAATCTAAGAAGCTTAAATGTTGAGCTATGCACCCACCAATGTGAGGAAAACAAGGATTTGTCGCATAACGGGAAGGAGGGAACAGGGATGGATAGGTAGGGTAACAGGTGGTGTCTTCCAGAGTGCAGAGAAGGATGGAGTCAACTACACTGCATCTGACACAGGGTTCTCAGTCAACCGAGACACACCAGCTAGAAAAGGAGCTATCTTAGCCAGGAAATAAAGGATTATGAACCACTGGCCAAGCCCAAATCTTCAGCGTCCCTAGTTACACACAGAGTAAGGAAGAAGCATATTAACAGGACGGTAAACATAAGCTTTATTATTCGTGTAGAACACAGATTAGGGTCTGCCTGTTGAGCATATATCTAACATGAATAAAAAAACTTATCACGGGCATAAAGAACAGAAGGTGTTACCACAACTATAGCATGTACTCTAGGACACGTGAGATACGGTGAGTATGCATGGAAATCTGTCAGAATAAGCACTCACGAAACTAAACAGTGATAAAGAGAAGACGACTAAAGCACGAACACGGGTGAGTTCACCTGGGGCCACTTAAAGAAGTCTGAATACATTCCGAGACAGAACTCTAGGCATGCAGGACAGTCGCTGTAATAGAATGTGTGAAGCCGGGACGGTGTCCCCGCTGTGACATAAAATTCACATCACCTTTACTATATTTCCCACATTGCTTTTACACTTCTGGCCATGAAATCCATCAAAATGTTGAGCAATGAATTCTGTGGATTGCTTTCTTCAGTGAATAAAGAAAATCCGAGAAGTACATTTCAGATTATCAGCAAGACTGACGTTCCCACGAAATACAAAGATTTTAATAGCAAAGTTCAACAGATACCCAAAGTTCAACAGATGAAAATTCTGGTGACATTTAGTCTGTGGACAAGTATCTATACATTATTACTGAAGGAAATGTCTAAGTAGTTTTAAGTTTCAGATTTCCATCAGAATGATTACTTTTTAAAGTTTGTGTAATCATATTCTAGATCACCTTGCAGACACATTAAAAAAGTCACTATCTGAATTTAACTCTACAAACATACAGACAAGAAAAAATGTGTCAGCTTAATGATAACAAAAACTGGAGGTTGTTATAAGTGATATAGCAATACGATTTTCCAAACCCTCCTGGGCATGGGCACGGCAGGTGTGCGCCTTTATAGCAATTGTTTGAGTAACTTTGTAAAGATTGAGGTTTTATTGGACGTATGATGGTCCTACACAGGAGTCCTGTCCCATTTTATCTTTATATGTATTTAAGTATTATAATCAGTTCACAGCAGTGTGTAGGAGCAAGAGACGGCCTTTCCTCAGAAAAGGGCAGATGTGAACAGCATTAATACTGCCTTTTCTCCTACAAGAAAGACAATGGGGGAATGCCAAGCCCCCAGGCCAAGTCCAACAACAGGATGAGGAAGAGCACGACAGGCACAAAGGCCACTTCTAAAAGTAGCAACACCTTTAGGCATTAATGGACACCTCATTCTCTGTGAAAGTAACGAAGCAACAGTGAGTGTCTGAGTGTCTGTAATCTTTTGTTTTCCCTGCAAAACTAAATCATGGCCCTCCAGATAAGCCAAGGGGGTTTGGAAGAAAGCAGTGTCAAAGGTGTGCTTCTAAAATACTTGCTGTTCGGTGTGACCTTTCCCTGTGACTTCCTTGGACTGTGGTGGGCATGAGCCAAGGGCCTGTTTCAGACCTGACTAGTAGAGCAGGGCGTGGAGAGCACTGGTGTAGATGCGGAGGCTGGAGCAGGGAGCACTGACCATGCTAATCCCTTTTGAAGGCTTGCAGAAGCCTGAGGGTGAGATTGCAGCTCTTGCTGCTCTGGGGTTTAAGGCACAAGCTTGTGGCACTGAGGAGCAGGCGGTCCTCTCTGAATGTACCTGCTTTTCTGATTCTCGAGTCTGTGCAGGCGATTGCAGATAATCAGTTTATCTGCCATCGGTAACTCCTTGGCCATCTTCCCCCAGTCCCCCAGGAGCGCTAGCTGCAGTGCAAGTGTTTTGGTGGCCTTCCTCTCGAGAAAGCACTTCAGGCAGAGGTTCATGCCCTCAGCTGCCACTCAACCTCTGGCTGCTTCCGCAACCGTGGAGAAAGGAGCCAAAAAGCTTTCAAAGAAAGTGCCCTGGCCACTGACGGTACCTTCATGCTTGAGTCCTGACATGTCTATTACCACATGCCTGAAGGACACAGGCAAGAGGCAGGAATGACCTAAGCGTTCACTCCTTATATTCACTGCTAAACAGGGTTTCTGAGATAATCAAGAAAAATGTAAACGACAACAAAGGTCAGAACATCCCTGCGATGCTCACTTGGGAGCTGTTGTTCCTTTTGCTATTTTTTAAAATAATGTTTCCTTCTGTAATTGCTGGAAATTGCTTTCTGCAGTTCCAAGCTTCTGATACTGATAGCCGGAAGTCAGTGATTAAAATTAGGACTGTTGCCAATGCTGTAGCAAGGACTCATCACCGGAGCCCGCCGACTGTGTCCTGCAAAGAACTCTGAAGCCACGACCACCAGATCAGCATCAATCTGAGGATCCTTGAAACTGAAATTCTTGGAGTCCACCCTCAACCTACTGCCATCAAGACAGTCAGTGTTTCGAGAAGCCTTTCAGGCAAGCCTAATGCACATAAATGCTCCAGAAACACTGTTTTTAAGTAAACCCATTTATAATTTACAAAGCCCAGCTGCCATACAGAGCGATAAGCGACGTTTATAGCACGATTGGCGTATTGTTTATGACAATAGTGCGCACATGTTTGATATGAAAAGAAATGAGAATTATTCTCTTCAAAGCTAAACTCCATATGGTGTTTGAGTATAGAAAGGGAGGGGTGGGAAAAGATCCATCTAAGATTGTTTCAGCTAAAATCTGAGATATGTATGTAGCCAGTTGAAATAAGTATGCCTGCCACACACAGAGCCTTAATAAGCGTGTGTCAGTGCATACGGGCTCAGAGTCAGTTAAATGTTTAAATGACTAGGTAACCATTACAGCACAATCATTTCATTCTGTCTGCTGCACTGATTAGCATTTCAGGACGAAGTCTTTGGGGGCCAGATGTACTATCTTTACTATTTACCAATTCTTTCACAGTATAAAATTATGCCACCCCAAGTGGTCCTTCAAAGTCACAGAACCCGTCCTAGCCAAAAGAGAACACACGGCTTACATCTGAACTTGACTTTGATCAGAGCCACAAGCAGCAGGCAGCTCCTCATGTCAAAGGTCTGGAAGAGCAGGGAGAGCCAAGCGGGAACCATTAGGAAAGCAGGCTAACCTCTTGCTGCTCTTCCCATTGGCCCCTGACTTGTGTCAGCTCAATAGCTTTAGCTCTGACAGGTCTTTAAGGCTGTCTGTCACCAGCAGCTCACGGGGCAGAACCAGCAGAGCGCGGACACAAAGCCGCGGCTGGCGCCACCTACCTGTCCCCAGGCTTGGCGCTCCTCGGCTTCTTTACTTGTGCATACAGAGTGTCCATCAGGTGGCCTTCCCTCGGGCTCTGGGGCCTGGCACCGAGAGCCAGGCACCCTTCGTAGGCTGGCATGGCCCCATACACCAACTCGCCGTCACAGCCAAACGTCCGATGGAATTCCTGGATTTCCGCGTAGTCACGCTCTCGAGCTTGCCGCTCCCGGAATTCTCGAGTTTTGGCTTGAATCCTGAAAAACAAGAACAATGCTGACGCAGGAGAAAGGACCCCTTTTCCATGAGGCGAACACAGGAACCTTCATCAAGCTGTTGCTCAATGTCCTTAGTTTCCCACAGTTATTGGGAGGTCTATTACGAGTGATAATCACAACATTTCAGATTTGCACGTAACGCCATAAATGCTGAGTATAATCATTCCGGTCATGTTAATATGACTCAGTGATAAAGTGAACTCACAACGATGAGCTGACATAAAAAACAATGAAAGCAAGGGACCTCAGAGGCAGCTCAGCCAGCAAAGCACTTGCTCTGAGGACTTGGGGGTGACCCCCACACCAACCATGGTGGCACCTGTGATCTCAGCAGGTGGATGGTTCCTGGGGCTCGCTGCTCAGCCCGTCCAGCAACTCAGTGAGCTGCAGTTTCAGAGAAATTCCAAACACCAATATAAAGGTGGAGAGCGACAGAAGGCGACAGAGCACGACCTCTGGCATCTTCACGTGCACACACAAACACACACACAACCAACTGCTTTTTGATTGGATTTGAGGCCTGCCCCATGGGTGAAAATTATTGCCTGATATTATAAACCGAGTCAAAAGCCTACAGCTGTGAAAGTCATAGGTGCTACAAAGCAACCTCCTACTGCTGCTTCATTAATAATTTAATGTGGCTTTATAAATTTACTGTAGCTTTCTAAATGCTTAGCACACTCAGACTCTAGTTAGACATATTTCTAACTTTTTTAAGGCAAAAGATAATTTTAAAAAGTGACATATGTCTTACCCAGGGTTCTCCTTCTTGGTTAGCTTCTTTAGGTGTACAGATTTTAGTATCTTTATCTATATTATATGTCTAATATCCACTTATAAGTGAGTATATACTATGTGTGTTTTTCTGCTTCTGGAATACTTCACTAAAAGGCAAACGGAGTGGACATTGGAAGAGGGAGAAAATAGGAAAAAGGACAGGAGCCTACCACACAGAGGGCCTCTGAAAGACTCTACCCAGCAGGGTATATCAAAGCAGATGCTGAGACTCATAGCCAAACTTTGGGCAGAGTGCAGGGAATCTTATGAAAGAAGTGGGTAAGACCTGGAGAGGACAGGAGCTCCACAAAGAGAGCAGCAGAACCAAAAATTCTGGCCACAGGGGTCTTTTCTGAGACTGATCCTCCAACCAAGGACCATTCATGGAAATAAGTTAGAACCCCTGAGCAGATGTAGCCCATGGCAGTTCAGTGTCCATGTGGTTCCATAGTAAGGGGAACAGGGACTGTCTCTGACATGAACTGATTGGCCTGCTCTTTGATCACCTCCTCCTGAGGGGAAAGAAGCCTCACCAGGCCACAGAGGAAGATAATGCAGCCAGTCCTGATGAGACCTGATAGGCCAGGGTCAGATGGAAAGGGAAGAGGGCCTCTCCTATCAGTGGACTGGGGGAGGGGCATGAGAGGAGGAGAGGAAGGAGAGGGAGGGAGGGTGGGTAGGTATGGGAGGAGGAGAGGGAGGGAGGGTGGGCATGGGAGGGGATGAAGGAGGGGGCTACAGCTGGGACACAAAGTTAATAAACTAATTAATAGTTTAAAAAAGAAAAAAATTGACATATACACTATTCCTCCTTCTATCTATCGTCTGTCACCTGTTTGCATATATGTGTGGGTATAATGAATACATACTATTCAGAGAAAAGCCACACAGATATGAAGATCTATGAAACTTCAGTATGAGTATGACTGCACATTCTATGGCATCAATGGCAGGAAGATCTCAGATCAGAGACACTGGTTTTGACTTCAAGTTTTTCATATAGAATAGAATCCTGAGATCAAGGGCAGACAAGACATTCAGACAATTAAATTCTAAAATAAAACTGCCCGTACTAAAACTAAAAACTTCTTAAATGATCATTTTTACTGATTTAAAGATTTTATTAAATTATTTGGTACAGAGATCTCTTCAAATTATATTGATGTAATTTATGCTGTGCTTGAAAAAATAATTCTCAGTTAAATTTCTATAATTTTTGATGGGAAAATATTTTCATTATGCATTTATGAATTGAACATTTATCTGAAAGCAATGGAGCCCTGACGAGGATGTGAGGAAAGGTACCTTATTTTGAGGATGTTGTTTGTGAGACTTTAAGAGAAACAGCGCTTAGACTCCCTGAAACAATCAGAATCACCATGCATGTACCCAGCAGGCCAGCGCAGGCACACATCCAAACAAAACCAGACTTGGGCATAAATTTACTGTCTTATTATCCTCCTTATATTTCAACTCTGTGTCGGTATTTACCTGTGTGTATGGGCGCCCACAGAAGCCGGCGGCACTGCATTCCTGCACTTTTAGCGCACTAATGTGTGTGCTGGGAATTGAACTCAGGTCCTCTGCACGAGCAACACTGTCTTAGTCACCTCTCGGTGTTTGTAAGAGAAAAAGTGATTTACTAAAAAGTTATGCACCAAAAATTTCCACAAAAACCCAATTGTTTACTGTAGCATTTCTCACAATCGTTTTGATGTGGAATCAAACTAGATGCTCAAAACTGAATAGATTTATTTTTTGGAAATGTGAGTAGTACTATTCAGCTACGTAAAGAATGGGACCCTGTCTATTAGGGTAGTGCCGTTGAGGTCAGAGGACGTCACCCCAAAGGCCCCCCAAAGGCACAGACTGACATCTCCCAGCAGAGAGTCAAATGGTAGCTGCAGAGGCTGTGTCAGGGCGATGGGGTGGCAGGGGCCGGGGGAGGGGGGCTACCGAGAGGTCAAAGTCACAACCAGGAAGGAAGGCTGGAATCCCACTTTCGTTGCAGCGACCTCATGTGGCAGCAATGCACACCTCGAAACAGAAGCCAGGACTGAATGCAGTGCTTGGGAAAATGGCGACAGCCACCTCCCTGGGTTGCCTGTCACACCAAGTATGTGAACATGGCCCACTGCCCAGCTGTAAGCAGTTACCCCAAAATAAAATGTAAAAACCAGCCAGGAATCATTTCTGCAATGCAGTTTATATTCATCTTACTGTTTTAGTGTATTTACTTTTCTTCATATTTGAACCAGATTTCTGTTTGCATAAATGACCCCTACATAGACAGTGAAGAGAATCTGGAAAGGTACCCAAATAATATGGAAGCAATCCCACCCATGCACATGAGTACCACAGAGAGAGGCAGGGAATGGGGGAGGGAGGAAGAGAGAGAAGAAAGCTGGGGGCCAGGATTTCTCATGACCAGAGCAGCAGAAATCCTCAACAGAATACTAGTGAACAAAACTCACAACCTTACACTATGACCTGTGGGTCGTAAGGACTGATCACAAGAATTAACTCTATCAAATGATGCAAACGAATTTGCCAAAGTCACCTCCACCAGGAAAAATACCACATTAGGACTTCCTATGTTTCAAAAACATATTTCTCTAAACCCTGCAGCTTCCTTCATGTTCAGCAGAGGAACGCTAGTTTCCCTGCAGTAAGCAGTGACAGCATACAGGCCTCCCCACCATCCTTCCACACAGGGCTTCAAGTTCTTGACAATCAGAGGGGCCTGGCCAAGTAAATGAAAAGCAAATGAGGGAAAGGAAGACACAGTCTTTTTTTCAAATGATATGGTCTAAAAGAAAATCCAAAGGAGTACACAAAAATCTAGGGCAACAAAGCCAGTTTGTGAGGGGATAGAGCACAGGGTAAATACTTAAAGCCCCATAAGGTGGCTGAGGAGGTAGTTCAGGTTGGGGAGTGCTTGGTTTGTGTGCATGAGCCTTGGGTTTAATCCCCAAAACACTCTGACCAATATCACCAGTGTTTGGGAGCAGACGGGTACAGGGGTTTAAGCCAGCCTTGGCTACATCATGATTTCCAGCTCACTCTGGAGCAAGGTCACAGGGGACCTTGTTTCAAAACAAAACCACAAAACTCCACTGAGCTTTCAAGATGTTTTATATATTATAATATATATCAGTACATAATATAATAAATATAATATGTATGTAGTGTGTGTGTGTTACACCATGGCGTGTGTGTGTAGATCAGAGGACAACCTGCAGAAGGCAGATCTTCTTCCTAAGTTCCAGGTGTTGAACTCAGGTCTCCGGCTTTGGTGGCAAATGCCTTGACCATCTTGCAGACCTGGCTGAACTTTATATTATAACAGGCAGCTTAAACACAGATGCCCTGAAATTAAAACTGCAATACCACTTAGAAATATTTTTAAGGTACATAGATACAATGAAATAAAATATTGTAGTATAGAAAACAATGTAATAAAACACAGTGCCAGTGTGGGGATAACTGTGTAACAGAGCCGAGAAAAATGAAAAACTATCTGAAGGACAGAGAGCTATGTGCACTCACAGTGGAAACATTCAATATGAAAGTGGTCGATTCTTCCTACAGGGATGCACAGGCTCAGTGCAAGTCCTATAAAAACTCAAGATTTCTATAGTTTCTGAGGAGAATATTTACACTTTACTTTGGGTTGAGGAGTTCACTCACTGGAAGGCTGGATCTAGCATCTGTGAGCCCAGACTCTGATCTCTCACACCGCATGCATAAGAGCACCATGTGCAATATTCATGAGCTAGGATGAAAGCTGAACAGTGGAGGAAAAGAACAGTTAGATGGGAATTAACCTTGAGTGTCGATTGGACAGGATCCAGCATCTCCAGTCGGCTCTCCAGGTGTACCTGTGGAAGTTTCTAGATCGGGCTGAAGGAGGAGGGACGCACAGTCTGGTGTGGATGGCGGCGTGGAGGAAGTGAGCTGAGCACCAGCTTTTATCCACTCCTGCTGCCATGCCTTCCCCACTCTTCCAGAAGCCTCTTCCTCAAGGCGCTCTTCTCTGGTATTTCAGGGCAGAGCAACACAATGACCTACTACAAGAGGCATCCCACCTCACACTGCTGGCCCCTCACAATGACAGTAACAGGGTTAGGGTCTGTTCCAGCAGCAAACCCACACAGCCGAAACTGTGCTTGGAAGTTTAAATAGGACATGAAGTGTCCCTGTGTGTGGACAGACAGGGCCACATGAAACTAAGTTTCTGCACAGCAGAGCACACACCGCCCACAGGATGGGAGAAAATCTTCACCAGCTACACTTCAGACAATGAGTTAATAGCTAGAATTGACAAAGAATTGCAGAAAGTAAACACCAAGTAAGTAAAGAGTCAGTCAACAAATGGGCTAATGAACGGAACAGATGGTCTTGGAAAAAAAAAAAAAGAAACCTAGATGGACAATAACCACATAGAAAGTCTTCGACCTTCCTAGCCACCGAGGAAATGCAAACTAAAACTCCTCTTAGATAGCACCTCACCCCAGTCAGAATGGCTGTCACCAAAAAACCTGCCCCAAAGGTTGGAGAGGATTTGGAGAAAGAGGAATACCTTACTGTTGGTGGGGTGCAAAGTGACACAGACATTGGACGGTCAGTGTTGTGACTCCCCCAAAGTAGATTTACCGTTTGACCCCACTCCTCAACTGGGCCCAGAGATCCCCATACTCCATTACAGAGGTATCTGCTCCCTCACATTTATTGCTGCTTTACAGCAAGGATATGAAACCACCCAGTTCCAACAGCAGATGATGGATAATGAATATCCAGTATGTACATAAGATGGAATACAATCTAGCTCTAAAGAAAAACAAAGTAACAAAACAGGGAAATGGATACACTCAGAATAGTTAAAATTGCAGAAGGTCACCCAATCTTGACAAAAAAAAAAAAAAAAAAAAAACCTCCCTAAACCAACAAAACAAAAACAATACAAGAAGAAACAAAACAGCAACCCCTCCCCCTACAGGCTAGACTCTGGCCTATAACATGTGCGTGTGCTCTTAATGCTCCAGAGCGTATGGAGGGTTCCGAGAACAACGTGTCATTGGTTCTTTCTGTTCATTGTGGGTTCTGGGAATCTAGCGCACGTGTTCAGACTTGTGCAACAAGTGCTTATATGATGAGCTGTGATTTTGTTTTATTTTATTTTTCTAAACTCAGGTTCAACCAAACAAATCAAACAAACAAACTCCGCACTCTCAGGAAGAAAGAAAGGAGCCGTTTCTTTATCCGGCCCAGTTTTTTTCATTCTGCAGCTAGGAGGATGGATTTACTGTGCCTCCGCCAGTGGTTCTTGGGAAGGTCCTCTAGGAAGAACAGCACCTAACCCTGACAGGACGGCAGCTCAACCATCCCAGCTCGGGACCACCAAGATGCGTTCACAATCCCCAAACTCCCCAGAAGAGCCAGAACCCCCAGTTGGGACAAGGCCTTTGCAGAGATGGAACATGCTGAAGCGTTAGCCACTCTCCCAGGAAGCCTAAGGTCCTAACAACACGGTTCCCGTAGACTGTCCACAGAGAATTCTGACTTCAACAAAGTAAAGCAAAGAGGCATGATAATGGTCAAAGACAATATTCTGAAACTCATTTAATACTGGGTGTACACAAGGAAAATGCTTCACACATGAGAGATAAATTTTATTCTTTGCATCATACTGTTTTTGCTCAACTCAGGCTCAACTGTCCCTGCCCCCCCCCCAAAAAAAAACCACTAGAAACAAGACAAGACACAAAAACCAAAACCAAAACCAAAAAAAACCCCTAAACTATCAGGAAGAAAGAAAGGAGCCACTTCTTTAACCCAGCAGAATGTTAATCTGAACCTCAGTTACTACGCATCTGGTTATGCACAATGTCATTACTTTGCTATTAGGTAGTGACTGGCCACTGTAGACAATCATCTCATCAAAGGTCATAGCCAGGGGGCGCGGGCATTACCATAGACAGCCTGTCTCAGTTTCCCATGGTCCTGGGATGAAGGCCCTGGCCCCATGAAGCAGAAGTTTAGGTTGATGAGATGTAAACATGTTTTTGTTATAATCCCAAGTGGGTGTTTTAATCTGTCCACACCTGTTAATTGTCTGTGAGGAGCGTGGTCTTTGCTAGCTTGAGTTAGATGAACTCGGAGGACTTTGGGGAGTATAAATATGACAGCCGGGGGGGGGGGTCAGAACCCTCAGTCACTTGGAGAAGTCAGAGGAGGACTTCTTGCTGCTCTTGCTGGTTACCTGGACTTCTGGATTTCCTGACAACAGATACTGGTATGGCCCCCAAAAGAATCCCAGGACCCTACCTAGCAGGAAGTAAAGAGAACTCCGTCTCCTTTCCCTTCAACCTTCTTTTCCCCTACCTGGGGTTAGGGGCTGAGAGGAGGTGGAAGCTTTAAGGGACCCCCAAGTAAAGTAGCGTGTGGAAAGATTAGTGTCTGCAGTCCCATACATGCCAGGCAAGTGCGTCGCCACCGAGCCATCTACCAGCCCATCTTTACTCCGTCATACTTTTGAGATCGGGACGGGCTAAGTTCAGGCCGACCCTGCACTGGCAATGTTCCTGCCTTGGTCTCCCAAGAAGGGGAGGCTGCAATCCAGCTCCTGCCACGCCAGTTTCCCACGTAAGTTTGGGAAGCTGATGAAATTTGGGTGGGGGAGGGGAGGAGAAAAACGAGCACAATCACAGAGTTGAAAGTTCTGCATTAAGAGTCGGCGTTTACGCCTCATGTTAGTCGATGTACGAATCCTACAACTGCACACAACCCCTAGAGTTCAGCCAAAGCGATGCAGCCCTCAGTGCAGCTGCCCTCAGGAAGAGAGCCTAAGCATGGACTCCCCGGGAGTCCGCATCTGACCGCCACCCCAGCACATTGCCCTTCTACACTGCCAGTGGGGCCTGGATTGGGATGTTCTTTCCAAATTACACAGAAATTAACAGCCACTGGGGGCCATCTTCCTTTGTATGCCTGTGGGTGGATGGTTGTTCCTGTGTGTGTGTGTGCGCGTGTGTTCACAAGGCCAGAGGCCCTTACACAGTCAGGGACAGGTCCTAACTGCTCTCCACCTTGTTTTTTGAGATGGGGTCTGTCGCTGAACCTGCAGCTAGATGAACTATCCAGTGAGTGCCGGCAATCCTCTTCTCTCCCCGCCAGCACCGAGATTTCAGGCATGCAGAATGTACCCAGCTTTTCACATGTCGGCTGAGGACCAAACTCAAGTTCCCATGTTCCCATGACAAGAAGGTCACCCACTGGGCCACCTCCAGCCTCAGCACACCATGAGAGGTCAGCTTATCAGCATGAGATACTATTTGTGAAACCTAGCTCAACGACTTCCTCTTGTCCTTCTATTCGAATTTGTGTGAAGTCAGATCAACACCAGTCATCCAATGTACTACCCACCCCCTCGGCAATCCTATCTAGAACCGCTCCTCTGCGCTCCAATCGTGGGAAATTACTCTTTCTTGTTGTCACTTGTGTATTTTAGCCCCAAAGTCCTTTCTACCCTTGCAGCTCACACTGATGACAAAGCCTCAGTGTTACAAACACCAACACACCTATACGAGGGCCATTGTGACCGAAGGTGGAGATTTGTTCAGCAGCCCTGATGCTTATCTCCAACCCGTAAAACCATAAAGGCTTCTTGGGCAGATGGCCCTGGGAAGGCGACTTTTAAAAACCAGTTAACATACCATGTGTGTGCATGCCTTTGTGCATGCGTGTGTGCATGTATGTGTCTGTGAGACGGGGGAGGGAGGAAGGGAGGGAGAGAGAGGGGAGGGAGGGAGAAAAAGAGAAACTTGCGGGGTGATTTACAAGCAAAGTAAATAAAGCCGGATGAGTAGGCTGCGGCGCTGTCCTGGGTTCGCACTGCACGGGTTCTCTTCCCAGAGCCCCAGTGTGATGGCGCACACCTGTACCGCAACGTTCGCACACAGAGGTGCGAGGGGCGAAGTTCACGGTCCTTCTCAGCCACACAGAGAAATCCAGCAGCCAGCCTGAGCTACACGGAAGCTTCTCAAATAAAAACAAAACCGTGTCTTGTTTTAAGGAAATCAAGTGACTGTCCTAATTAAATCTTAAAATTCACCCTCAAGTCTTCTTTACCCCTACCCCTACATGGAAGCGCTTTGCAACATTTCTAGGATATTGCTACATGTTATACATACTCATCCTGAGAGGAGAAGCTTACCTCAGGAAAAAGTGTTTGCCTCAGGGGAAAAATATTTTCTATGTCCTAATAACAATATCATTTTTTTAAGGAACCTTAAAAAAAAAAGCCATTATCTTGCAGCTGAGGCCCTAATGGATCCAGATGGTCACCATTATGAAGAATACCCCTGTATTCCTTTATTGGGACCCTGAGGTCACAAATTATCTCTGAGAGGTAGGGTTATTCATGCTGCTCAACAGTTAGGTTTTGTTCACCCTGATCCAGCCTGTTCGTCTCAGGCTAGCTTCAGCAGCAATGGTGGTAACTGGGCCTTCCAATGCAGCATGGCAAGCAAGCCTCTCCTGCTTCATGCGTCTCTGCTCTCCCTTCCCACTTGCAACTGATCAAGCTTTAGGTGAACACAGGCAGCTAATCAGCCGACACCCTCAAAAACACCCCACACTACTCCCTGTCACTCAAGGGCGAAGATTTCAGATTTTTCTGAATGAATGAAAGAAAGAGAGAGAGAAAGAAAGAAAAAAGAAAGAAAAAGAAAAGAACTTATTTTGATTTGCTCTCTTCAAATACATATTTGTACCTTTTTCATTTTTTGCAGGAAAAATATTCTTTTCCATTATAATAAAATTGCATTGAACCTGCATAGTAAAAATACATAAAATAATGCAACATGCTAAATAAAGTAATAAGTTTAATTCTGTTTCTGCTGTCACTGGATTCTTGCTAACTATCTCTCTTTTCTGCTTGACATCAATTAATGATTTTAACTCCAGACTCTGTCACCGTGCCCAGCACCCCTGTCTCTAATTAAAATGGATGATGTGTGGCAGGAACAAAGCACACACGATTTCTGTTCTGCTAACATTTCTATTCATTAGTATTTGTGCTTTCACAATAAATGGCTTTTAGTCCTAATTGCAGGAGAGAAACATGAAGAGAACATGTTTGTGACTGAACAGCATCTTTATTTATCCAGAGTAGGTACACGGAATCACCAGATAAAGTCTACAGTGCTGAATCCCTCAGCTACCTAGAAAATAGCCCTACTTCCAAACAGAGGGATTTGATACAGAGACTCAGCCATGGGAGGGCAGGGTTTGCACCTAGGACCTAATGCATGCTCAGTGAGTGCTCTATGACAGAACTAGATCCCTGGTTAAGGTTGTGGTTTTTCTTTTTCTCTCCAGAAAGTATTTTATTAAGTTGTCCAGGCTGTCCTTGAACTCTCAGCAAGCTTGGAACTTGTGACCCACTTGCCTTGGTCTTCTGGATTGATGGGTTTAATGCCTGAACTACCAAGCCTGCCTGCATGGTACAAAGAAAAAGAAAAAAGACTTTAAGAAGCATAAACAGGCCTTATAGTAATTACATAATCGGTTAATTCTTTTGGTGCTGGGAATTCAAAGCAAGATTTTATTCATGCTAAGCACATACTCAACCACTGAGCTATACTCTCAATCTCTAGAACTTCCAATTTTCTCGCTTCCAACTCCTGAGTGCTGGGATTACAGGTGTGTGCTGCTACACATGGCTCATGACAGAGCTCTGGGGATGGAAGCCCGGCTTTGCATACCAGGTGGGCTGTCACCTGAGCACATAGCCAACCCTTTTCTGGGAGGACAGGAAAGGGGGCCGTGAGCTCTTCATTTCCTTAGCCTCCCACTAGAATTGTGTGTGAGAGACACTGTGTCCAGCAACCTTCAATAACGTTATTTTTGTGGTGGGATTGCATTTCAGTGGGAGACAGCTCGCTCAGCATGAGGAAGGCACAGAGTTTTATCCATAGTTTTATCCATGTAAACACATGGTTAATATTTACAGAAGTATATTATATTAAAATCAGTCCAACACGAAACAATTAGAAACAGTTTGGTTGCTTTATATTGTTGGCTTTCTTGAAGATGTCACAGACGACCTTAGGATCAAATTGCTCTTCCGTGAGAATCATTTGCTCCAACATGCTGCTCCAGAAGTCTCGCTCTGGAAATATAGTTCTTATATTTTCTCTCTGAAAACATCAGTTTTGCTGAAATTCATGAAAGAAAGCCTACACTCAGGGAAAAAATAAACTTGCGCACTGGTTTGGTTGTTGTGTGGGCAACAGGACATGAAGATGTGTGCAGGAATGAAGCCCAGTTAAATAACGGTCCAGGCTCTGGAGAACTGAGCTCATGTCCACCACCAGAACAGACCAGTGTTTTAGTGATAACGTTTAAACATCATAGACGGTTTTCTTCCCATTTTCCAATATTTGCTTCTTATGTAATGTGTGCAGGCAAGAAGATATTTTGGTTTGGGAGACATGTCATGGCTCATTAATGAAGAAATTTCAGATTTTATACTTTATGTAGAATCAACCAAAAACTCTGGAACTCAAATAGCTCCAGTGTAAAATAATGTTACAGAAGGAACGCTTCGCTAGTCCACAGAGAGTGGGTGAGGCTCCAGGGAGGAGGCCTTTTCTGGTTATTTTATCTACTCTTACAATCCCATTTTCACAAGGAAGTTACAGCATCCCTTCTCAAAGCAGCCTGTCCATGTCAAACACAGCATGAAGGGAAAACAGACGAGAGGACCTGGCGCATGTGACGAGCACTGAGCACAGTGGGACTCGGCGCCCACCACAAGCATAAAAGCGCGATAGCGTCCGTGAAGCGTCCTCATAAGGACCATCATAAGCATCAAATAATCTATATGCTGTCATCAGCGCCAGCTTGTTACCCATGCTGTGATACAATCTAAGATTCATA
The DNA here is from genome assembly GCF_030254825.1 of Meriones unguiculatus. Classification (NCBI taxonomy): domain Eukaryota; kingdom Metazoa; phylum Chordata; class Mammalia; order Rodentia; family Muridae; genus Meriones; species Meriones unguiculatus. Next base: position 1,541,569 of record NC_083358.1, read on the forward strand.
TAAAACACACTTTTTAAAAGTATTAAGCCACCAAGAGCCATGATTTGCTCAAATTCTAAGTGCAATTGGTTTTTTTATAGGCCAGTCACTTTTTGCTTCAATGCAAAAGGTTTTTGTTCTAAGCCCATGTGCAAGGTAAATTTACTATGACCAACTGAGTTCCCAGGACACTGCAGACAGAGTAAAAGCTGAACTGAGAAATGAACTGTGCTTTGGGCAAATTACTAGTATAAATGAAGCTATGATGTGAAATTCATTATTTAGTTGGACACATTTGACTATGTGTTATGAAAGTCAGTAAAATTCTTTAGGGAAGGACAGAGCAAGTTAGAAATGTCGGTAAAATTCTTTAGGAAAGGACAGAAGCAACCTAGCTGCACAGTGAGTGTCTGGAATGTGAAAGTCTTTGCAATGTTGGCCAATTCCAAGCACGGAAGCAGCACAGAGAACCCCCTATCTGCACGACTAACACTACTAAGAAGAAGATTAAAACAAACAGAAAAACCAGAAGCTAGGCTAAGACACGTGTGAACATTAGAGGAAGGCATAAAGGTACAGTGAGTTCAAAGGAAAATTGGGAGCTGAAGGTTAGCCCAAGGGTAGAATGTCTAGCCTGTGGGCTCCCTGGACACCATTCCTAGAACAAAGATCAATAGACAGATAATAAATAAAAACAAATATTGAGGGAAACTCATGCTTGTGTCATGTGTTCAAACCCCGTCTTTTTATCCACAGCCTAGAAAGCCAGCAGACAGAGTAACTGCTCCATTCAAAACAAAGACAAATGAAAACCAAAATTCCCCAGAGAAAGATGAAGAACATCCGCAAGCTAATTTGTATAAAGGAAGCTGTTGAGCTGGGGCACAGCTCGGGGGGAGGGAGCTCACTTGACATGAGAGATTTCAGGTCCGTCCCCCACTGCCCAACCAAACCGGAAGTGTCCTCAGCCCGCAGAGGGACACTACTTTAGTTTTCCTACTTATTCCTTAGTACAAGACACCCCGACTTCAGAAATGTAAGCACATACCTGTGCTCAAGGGTGCTAGTTGAGCTAACAGACAAAAGGAAACCCACTGGAACCCCAGATTTTGAAAGGCAAATTCTTAATGAGCACAGTGCATCTGGCTGTAGGCGTTCAGGAAATGCGAGGTGGAGGACGGAAGGGGGCGCCTACAATCTCAGGACTGTGGAGGGGGAGACAGGAGGCTCCATGGGGCTTGCTGGTCAGCTCTAGGTACAGTGAAGGAGCCTTTTCTCAAAAACACAAAAACACGAGAGGAAGACACCAGGATTACACAGCCCCACGGACACAGATAGATGCACATACTTCACACACACAGTAAATAAGTTCAGTGTTAATGGACATCCAGTCACTATGTAAAAAGAGTCTTAATTAAAACCATTAAAATTCACTTAGGTTCAAATGAAAATAAAGGTTTCTGCTTGTTCTTTTTAAAAGTCTTCCTTTGTGTTACATTCATTCAAAATCATCACACAGATATTACAGTTACGTGCAAACTATTTCCACTTGAGAGAAAAGCAGTAGATAGGCAGCCAAGAGTGAGGGAGGACTTCTGCCAGGGAGCAGTGGTACCCTGAGGCCTACCTCTCCTGCTCCTCCTTCATCCGCACCCTGTCCTCTTCTGAGGTGAAGGAATCCTGGATCTTTATTCGACCCGTTTTCTCCATCTTGTCATCTTTCCGATGTTTGCCAAACCTGTTGGTAATGAAAAATTCTACCTTGTCAATGTATACACAGCAAGATGTCCTTCCTCGGACACACAAATGCTTAAGTTAGAGATGAGCTTCCTCTGGACACAGCCCAGAAGCCCACTGTCTTCTGAGTGTATCATCTCCATTTAAAGAATGCTATTAAACTTTAATTAGAATATTTCAGGCAAAACCTTTTTAGGAGGGCCACTCCCCACCCCCTCAGTACCCATATTTTTGTGTTGTTTGGTAAAACAAAATGAAATGAGCCAGGCTAGCCAGTTTATTCTTCCGAGGGGCTGAGGAGCGCCCCAGTTGGCGGGATGTTTACACAGTGTGCACAAAGCCCTGGGTTCCAGCTCTATCACCCCCCCCAAAGGGACAAGAGGGCCTGAAGAGTTCAAAGTCACCCTTATCTACAGAGCGAGTCTAAGGTCAGCCTGAACTGTAAGAGATGCTACCTCAAAAACAGCAAAAGAAAGATTTGCAGTTGATCCCACGAAACAAGCAAATAATAAATGTGCAGAATGACAGGCTGAACACTTCAGATACCAGAAGGAAAAGAAAATCTTCACAGAGGGAGCTCCTCATAGGACTAAAGACTGACAATCCAAAATCATCTAGTTAATGACCTTTCTGTAAGCAATGATTCTTCTTTATTTTCGCAGGGTAGGCTTATTGGGAACATTCATCATAGTTTAAAACCTGACAAACGTTTGCAAGGTTTAAAGCACAAAGGATAATTCCTGCTGCTAGACTGGAGCTGATTAAACTGAAAGCTTTTGGGGCATCTTCACTGAAAACACTCTCCTCAGTCTGGTGAGCAACTGCAGGAGGATGCCTTTGACTTAGAAATCCGCACCTGATCTGAAACCAAATGCAAGGCAGGCGCATGTGCCTTGGCCTTGGTCTATGCACGGCCGCGGACGGATGCCAAGCCCAGGGCTCTTTAAGAAAATGCCATGCTGGTGTAAGCTGGCATCCAAAACTCCACAGACGCCGCCAGCTTCGTGTGGACTCTCTCTCCTGCTGTTGTTTTCCCCCATAAAAGCCACGTGCCCTGCGATGCTTGTCTTCCATGGTCTCCCGTCAGATTCGCGCCTGAGGACTGTCAAGTCGCCAGCTGTCTCAGCGAAGAAATCGCAGGCACACAGTCCACAAAGAAATGATCATTAATGAAAATGGGGGGGGGGGGAGTCCTTTCATCTGAGGAGGTGACACAGGACAGAAAGAGGTAAAATCGTGGGCAGGAAAGCTCCTCATCCCAGTGTGGGTGAAGCCTCCAGGCAGTGGAGAATCAAGAACTGAACACAACTTTCTCCCTTTCCAGCTACAAACCTGCGATTCTCCAGGGATCTCATCCAAAACCCCCTTTACAGTGAAGGCTTAGTCTGCAGCCCTTGTACAATCCTGTCAGATAGCAGCTGCTGCCCAGGCTCCTCGGGAGCCACCGACAATCTCAGCTACAAGAGCAGAGGGTTCCTTAGAGTCTCCAACAGTCCTGTTCACAGTGACGGCTGCGGCACCTGAAGGGCTCTGCCCCTGCAGACCGTCCTACCCGCATCTGGGTGTCCTGCTCCTTCCCGAGAAACTCTTTCTCTTAGTTCTCTTGACCCACCATGCTTAAGATCCGTGTTAAAGTGCCCTTAGTGAACTGTGACTCTTGAGGAGTCCACACCCACGCTCTAGAGTGTGCCATACTCTTTCCCTGATCACCCTTCCACTTTCTAAATAAACTCCAACACGGCTTCATACCGGCTTGTCCTGAAAATCCTTCCTGCACCAAAACCAAGGACCTGGTTTTACCCAGACTGGAGCTTCTCAGCTGGTGGTGAGAAGGCAGGCCTGTGGCTTCCACTCAGTGCTGCCGGCTAGGCGAGGAACCAGGACTGAGGTTTACAGTGACAATCCCACATCAGAGAGAAGAGCGAAGGCGCACTCGAACAGTTGACAGGTAAGAGAAAAAGGCTTCAATTCAGTGGTTGCTTAGTGGCACGGGGCATTTCTTACTAGGATAAATCTCATTTAAGCCCCTGGCCACACATGAATTATCCGGTGCAGAGCATAGGCAGTAATTAAGATACACTGTGTTTGCCAAGAGGTTTATGAACCAGGAAGCCATCACCACAATAGTATGACAGAAAAAGTTCACATATTGCCATCAGCGCTCATTTAAAATTGTGTATTCTAATGTGAGAAAATACTCAAAACTGGCTACCAGTTATTCCTATAAAGCAGATCTGACCTTGACATTTGATCTTATTTAGAAACTAGATAGTAACCACACCTGGAAAAGGAAGGGCAGGAGAAAAAAGGATCAATGAACGAGAGTAAGTCCAGAATCTGCCCGCTTTTCACAGGGGATAAGACACGTACTGGGCCTTTAAAACTAATATATAAAATACTAAATATATAAAAAATAAAAATACACAAAATAAAACTTATATACACGCATATATATAAAACACAGATATTTATGTCTATATAAAAGCACACACACATATGTAAAGCCTGGGAGTTAAGGTTAAAGAAAGAAAGAAAGAATAAAGCAGCAAATATAACAACGTGCACCTCAGGAAACATCTGCCCTTCACCATTATTGAGTATCTCCTTGCCCGGGACTGGCGCGCCTGCACACGCGTGCCCTGTCATGGAGCCTCTATTCCAGCCTGCGTTTACGTAACAGCAGGATGAGACGGGCAAGGATCACACAGTGCTGTGTGTAAAGAAGAGTGACAGGGAGAGCCAGAGAGTCTCTGTTAGAGGATTAAAGATGGCTTTCTTGAGGGGAGGGCACTGAACACAGATCATCCAGACGTGCGGGAGCCAGGCGCACTGAGGAGCCAGCACAGGCTGAAGCTGGGACTCAAGCAGGTCACGCACTTCCCTGCTGTGCCCTGGCACATCCCTAGAACCCCACAAACTCAGCATGGTGGCACACACTCAGCACTCAGGAGGTACCGGCAGGAGGATCTGCGGTTCAAGCTCATCTTTCAGAAACTCTTGTCTCAGTATAAAATAAAACATGATGTAAGAGCTAGCACAAGCGCCCTGAGGCAAGATACAATGATTGTCTTTGAGGAAGCACATAGGCCTTGTCCAAGAGTGACACTGGCTGGCATCTGGTAATAATAGTTACACTGTAAGAAGCCGAGTCCTGGAGGAAAACTGTGCTGGGTGCAGGGAGGGGTGAAGGCAGTACACAGAAATGCTAGGGTCTGCAGACGGGGAGGCTCCAGGCAGCGCAGAAAATCATTGTCACCTCCGAAGTCTGGTCCATCCCCTGGAAGACAGACGACTGTCCACCCAGTGACACACAGGGGGGGAGGGAGACTGACTGGTAGCTGAGGAGTGAGAGAGAATCACAGCCAAGACCCAGCAGACAGCATGAGGCTAGACAACCTGAAAACTGCTCAACTAGGCAGCAGCTGGACAGATGAAAGGAACTTCCAGAAAAGTCTATGCCCAGGGGCTATGGAGGGGATGCCTCAGTCGGTAAGTGCTTGTCTTATCTGTAAATACCCACATACAATGGTGAGATAATGGAGGCTATGCTGTGATCCCGGTGCTGGTGAGGAAGCCTAGCCTTATTGCTGGACCTCAGGCCTCAGGGACAGGCCACCTTAAAAAACAAGTAGATGGCGACTCCCCTACCTGAGGCTGGCCTTTGACCATCACACACACACACACACACAGTTCACATAAACATTAACATTGTATTTCCTTAGGCAGCTATGGAGGTGATTACAGCCAGTTAGTTTTTCATTTGTAAATGTCCCTCAGATGACACGCTGTTGCCATGGCGATTCAGGTTATTCTCACTGAGAGGATAATGCACGCCTGTGCACTGGGTAATCCTCTTGGGGAAAACTGAGATTTATCGTTTATGTTTTTAAGCCAGGCCTTGTGCACACTATACGGATACTCCGCCAGTGAAATAACATCTTGGAAAAACTCAGTTGTGTGTATATTCCTGTTCACAATCCAGGTATGAATGACTGAGAATGTCCACGTTGCAGGGTCTCACTGATCTCAGATCCACAATGCAAGCCAGGCCACCTGAGAGTGGCTACGGCAGAGAGGTAGGCTAAAGCAGGTGTTTGGTCAGGCACAGGAAACCTCAAAGCAAGTAAGACAACCCCAAGTGGGTGCACTAACGGCCGTTTCTATGTGGAAAGAACCATCACTAACAGTTAACGCCTGTTAAGTTCTCCCTGATGTTCAATGATGGCCCTCCGGCGCTCAGGAAAGCCGTGTAAGCACTGCTGAAGTCGCTTGCCATTTAAACAGTGATGGTTCTAAAGCTACTAAGACGAGGCATCTTCAAAAGAAACACATTGATGAGAAGGGAGTGTTCTTCTCTACATAACATAAAAATGGCCGCTGGTTGTGACTTTCCCCAAAACAGCGTTTTAAAACACAATACAAAAAAAAGTTATTAAAAACCTGCTGCCATAAAAAAAACAAAAACAAAAACAAAAACAAAAACAAAAAAACAAAACAAAACAAACCTGCTAAGGCCTTGTGACTGAGGAGGAGTTCACCATGATGTATATAGCACTATTTACCTCATGAAATGTGTGGGTTAGAATACATGACACTGTGCGGCTGTGGGACAGGCCTTAACTGGTCATCTACTAGTTGGGCACCAGAACCTCCAACCCAGCACCACTGTGAGGTGGGGGGTCCTGAATCTCGCTCACCATTTCCCAACCCTTGAGCTAGCATGACTCATCACTTCCTTTGAGAATTCACTTCTTTCTGGAACCTGTATTTGTTTTTGGCATCTGCCAGCCATGTATGCTGTCCCTGGCCACAGCTGTCAGTGATGATGCGGTCTTCTGCCCCGAAGACCCTTCAGGTAGATCAGCTGCCCAGCAGGCCAGGTGAAGACGGCAGCCATCAAAATCCAGCGCCATGCTCGCTCTGCGTGATGCTGAGCACAGGCTTACCCTATCAAAGCTAAACACCGCCTTCCTCTATCCTTGCTCTGGAGCTGCTGAGCCCTCGCTGCTCTAGAAAGCCACTGCCAGTCGATTCCGGTGCTGTTAAAGTTCCTTTCTCCGTTCTAGAAGCATCGGCATCCTTTGACTGCTTGGACTTTGGATGTGGCAGCTGTCTCCCAGTACTGTCACCATGGACACTGCAATAAATCCTTCCTTCCTTCCTTCCACTGCCTTTGCCACGGGCTTTGTCATGGTTGTGAGAAAAGGAACTGATATGCCTGGTAGTCTTGAACACAAATGTAAACTTATTTTGTTTAAAATCCTAACCACTCTAGATTTTATAAGAAAAAAACTCCAGCCATGCATCTTCGCAGAATGTGTTTTTGCATTCTTATCCACTGCAGACGGATGTGGTTCCTGGAAATACAAAGATTCGCCTGCCAGCGCAGTCATCACTTGACAGAAAAAGAAACTGAGGTTCAGGAGCCCCTGGGAGCTGTCTGAAGTCCCACTGCAGGCTGGGAATAGATCAGCTCAGGCTGGTTTAGGATACACCTCGGTGGGTCTGACCTTGGTCACTCCCAAGAGAAAATAAAATTCCACATCTGTTCGAAGCTCAGTCTGTGCACTTCCCATGTAAGACACACAACTGGCTCCCGATGATGCTCTTTGAGTGTGCAATTACATCTAACCGGAATTTACTGCGTTCTTCTTTTGTACTTTATCTGATGGTTCCCTCGTCAACTTGTGGGAGCGCAGTTGTTCCCACAGGAGGGGCCCGGAGCTCGGAGCCCAGGGGAATCTGCTCAGGGCAAGAGAGCAGTAATGCCCACTGTCCTCTCAACCCAACCCAGACACCCAGGGCTTGAAGAACCAGACAGCCTCTATGCTGCTATGTACAGAGCAGACAACTGATTTCTTCCTTGTCCAAATATATGAGAAAAGGTTAGGAAGACGTGTCTCCAGGTAGGTCACTTCCCGTGCAAGCTCCGCACACTCACTCCCTGGTCAGCAACTGTAGTCTGGACACAGTCAGGAACAGCTGCGGGGCTTTCTAGCCAGCCATTCCAAACTGGCAAGCGCCAATCCTGGGGAGAGACCTTGTCTCAGAAAACAGAAAATGATCAAGGTAGATGTCTGATGTCCACACATGTATGTACTTTACGCACCCAGGCAAACACTAACATACATAAAACACTTACATTCATTCCATGCACTTCATGTGTGATAACCCTGTTGTTTACAGCTTTGTGACCTGTGGGACAGGGATCCCTAAAAAAATTGGTCTATGAAGATGCAAAAGAGAATCACAGGAACTGAGCACAGCCACTCACAGGCCATCGCCAACATTTCTATTTTCAGTGGCAAGCTGAATGTTAAAAGTTCAGTCTGGCATATGCAAATAGTGCCAAGGGCTTGTCAGAGACCAGCCCAGACTGAGAGGGAACAAGTTCAAGGACTGAGGAACACACATTCATCGGACAGAGAATGCTCAGTTTCCATCTATGCTTCCCATAACTCACACTGCTTTCCAGGGGGGGGGGTCACTTATGATCTGTCCTTCTTATCGTAATTGTGCAGTTTTGTGACATTTTGAGAAATCGCCCCTATGAAAGTGGCTGATTTGCTCAGCAGTGGATTGTGGAAATGATGGGGAAATCAAGGAAGAGGAGACTGATTATGGAAAGCAGAGCACTCCTGTTTGGAGGTGAAAAGGCACCCGTAATCAACAGTGATGAGCAGGGAGGCCGAGAGCAAGGGCACAGACAGGTTGACAGTGCTTTTGTAAGGTGGGTGTGGCTCCCGGTGATGGAGTGTGGTAGGGGTGCTCCCTACGAGCAAATTCGCACACTCTAGAGCCATTACTTTTGATTGTGTACAGTTCTCATCAGCACTAGTCTGATTGGTTTAATAGACTGAATGTGTGCTGCTTGGCATGCGGGTAAAAGTGACTTTCTTTAAAAGCAGCTTCTCTGAAACCAACCTCTAGCAGCCGCAGACGCACACACGCCCTTGATGGAAACGCTGTGTGAGTGCAAACCATTCTGCCACACAGCGCCTCTGTTAGCTGATCAAGGATGCACTGATAGGCCCCGGAACCTGAGGCTTCAAACGCTCACACAGACACGGGGCGAGGAAACAGTAAGGCTACAACAGAAAATGTGAAAATAACACGGGAGACGGGAGAAAAGTCAGCACAGAATCAATTTTGACCCAAGAATAACAGGTCTTGAGAAAACACACACACACCATAAAAGCTGGGGTGCAGACATAAAGGTGTAAGCCGGGATAAGGCACAAAAGGAAACCTTCCAGACAGGAGACCTTTGTATTGAGAACTCAGGCATCCTAGGTGAGCTGTATCTCGGCTCTCATGAGCCTCCTGTTGATCACACGACTGGAGCCCAGCCCTCAGCTCACAGGACATGAGACACGGTCTCCAGGACTCATGCAAAAAGAGGTCAGCTCGTAACTGCTGCTCCACCCCTGGTGTTTATAAGGCTTGTTACACCGTAGTCTCTTAATATGTCACACCCATTCCAGCAATCAAGCCACCAGGACCCTGTAACCCTTACATCTAAATGCAAATGATGTGCAAATTATCCTTGCTTTCTCCTCAAAGTACAGCAACTTTATGATAATGTGCTTACACAGACACATACACACTTCCCCACATACTTAAACACAGGAAAACAAGGCAGGATTTTGATTTTGCAACACCACCAGCTAAGTCCTTTTGGAGTGGTTCTGAGGTGCCTTCTCTCTTGGCTCCTCTCCTTTGGTTCTCCTGCACTGCCATGCTCCTAATTCTTGCTCTGTTCATTTAAATGCATTATTGTTTCATAATACAATACCACAAATTGCAAATTACATTTGGCTCAAGGAGTGATTATGAAAAACTACGATCACGGCTGCCTTTGCTCACATCACGCCGATAATAATGAGGGCCTGATTGAGTTCGAAGCAGCCGAGTGATGAGAAGGGTCAATTTGAGTGTTTCTATTAAGCTTCTTTTGTCAAACCCAACACTTTGCCAGGTCAGAGGCAAATAATCACACCCGGCATCCGGTTTCCATGGTTACCCCGCAGGCTCAGAAGAGTGCGGCTCTACTGCCCCAGGCAGACACACCCACCCCCAAGAGAAATGGCACATTGTTTTGGGGGTCTCTTTCCCACTCCCTTGACCAACAATTCAAAGAGAGGTTTTTCCGTCTGGTCCTGGGAGTTTTGTTAGGTTACGGCTCTTTGGAGTAGCATTTCCCCATGTGGGATAACTCCATTTCAGCTATGTGTATACACATACACACATCTTAAGTGTATTTTTAAGCAAACTTTTAAAGTGCAGTTTCCTTACAGATTTTTAGTCATCTCCCCTCACATCCCTTCTCCCAGTTAAAGTTCCCTCCACACCCCTGCTGACGGTGCCCTTGATTGTCTTCAGAGCCTGAAGTGTTGAAGACATCACTTTGGTCACAGGGTTAGAGGATGGAGCTGATCGAACCTGCCTTCCTCAAGAACTAGTGCTCATAGCATGTAGACATGCACTCTCTTGCACACACTCATCGAAGACAGTGTACCTCATTCTAACAGAACAGGATATGCCAAGAGCTGAACCTGGTACCACAGTTGAAAACACTGACAATACCAAAAGCTCACTGCTGAGGTGGACATGTTCACAGCCTCAACTGAACTCACACTTTGAGGTGGAGTCTACGCCTTTCCCACTGGCTCACAGGGGTCTGTCAGTCACAGCTGCTGGAATGTCCTCCGCCACCCTGCATGCTTACAAACGCCACATAAAAAAATAATAGGTTGTTACAAAGTTTCAAAAAAGAAAAAAAATGCAAAAACCTAAGTCTTGGACTTCTGGGTTCATCTTCTGAACTCAGAAAATAGAAATTTCCCTAAAGATCTCATTATCTTCAAAGCTTGGCATCAGTCAGCACTTTTTCTGTCGATGACAGGAAACAATTTCTGTTGATTCACACTTCTTCCAGAATGTTCCCTGCACAGTAAATTAGGAAGTGTGGACGATCACGGTTTATCTCGAGGTGGATTTGCATAGCCAGACCAGACTGGAAAGGGCTGAGGCTTTGAAGGCCGACACTGCTCAGAGAGAAGCCAGGGGACCCAGCAGGAACACACCACCCTCTCAAGGAACGGAGCATCCCAAACTATGCATGTGCTTGCAGGCCACCATTGCAGTGCCCTAGGATGCTGGGCAGTCAGCATCAACGGTCACTGAAGGGTACCCAATGCCGACAGTGGCTCTTTCCCAGCCACGGCCCCGACCGTTCCATGCTGTGGCTCCATCCCCAGGATGTGCTGCTGAGGCTAAGAACCCAGCTGCTCAGGAGGACCCCAGTCCTGGCAGGTTCAGGGTCGAAGTCACGAGAGTCAGAAGCAGGAGAGGCATTTACTGTCCCTCTTCTAGCCCACAGGCCCCGCCTGCGCACCAAGTGTGAAATTGGTGAATGTCTGAACAGAGTCTGTGCATCAGAACACTGACCAAGACGCCTCTCATCTCAATGAGGTGGGTGCTGCGTGCTAGCAGGCGCTAGGGTACAGCGCAATCCTAAGCCAGAGGGGGACTCAGTGACCAGCCAGTGTCCCATCCATGCCATCAAGAGGCCCTGCCACAATCAAGCTGCCTCCGCCTGGCATCATCACATGGAAGTCTCTGTCTGAGGCTGGACACAGCCGGGTCCTAATGAGTGTGTACGATCAGCACAGGGTGTGAGCTGGCCGAAGTTCTCCGAAAGCAGCATGTGCGGGGATCTCACAGGTAGACAGCACCCCACCTCTATGGAGAGAAAGCACTCAGGAGCTTCGCATGGGAAACAGTGCAGGAGCAGTCAAGCTGGGAGGGTAAGAAAACTCCAAGTGGCCAACAGGCAGCGCAGTGGCCTCCCAACTTGATGCATGCTTCCCAGCAGCTGCCTGAGATTAAACAGATGAAGCAGAGATGAGAAAAAGAAGGCAGGCAGTCCTGCTCAATGCTGGTCTGCGTGCCTGAGCAAAGCACACTCCACGCGCTAAGGTAAATTCCGGGACCTCTGTCCTCTGACCAGTTAGGTTTTACATGTGGACTCACCTATTTGGAGTTCACAAAGTAAACCTTTCTTCATTACACTAACATTATAGCACTCGTGTGTATGTGTCTGTGTGTTCAAGTGGATGTGTGTAGTGTCCAGAGATCAGTGCTTACTCTGGTGATGTCCTTCTTGACTTTTATTTTTAGACATGCTCTCTCACTGGCCTAGAACTTAATGGGGTAAGCTAAGCTGGCAATGCTAAGAAACCATGTGTCAAGAAACAAACAAACAAAACTAGACCCCTTGTGCCTTAATAAACTGGGCTATCTTCTGGAGCTGTGTAAGACAAACAAGGTCAAGGCTGTGACACCATTTGTAAACTATAAGAAGATTCAAAGGACACTGGTCAATTTTTGACCTTTACCCCCAAAGGCCTGTCTCTAGACTGTTTCTAAGACTGAAACAGGAGGGCACTTCCTGGAAAGACAGTTTGCACAAGTGCTGACAGCTGCTGTCCCTGGAAGATAAAATCTCCTCTGCAGGAGCACGGCATCACTGAGCATGACGTGCGTGGCCTGCTGGAACAAGAATGATGTGCCGCTTCGGGGAGACTCTAGTCAGCACAGAAAATACCGCAACCCTGTGATTAAGAGCTTGTGTGCACATGGGAGAATCAGGGGTTACTCCCGTGACATAGACACTCTTCAGTCATGATGGCCAGAGCAGGGGAGGTGGCTCCGTGGGCAGAGTGATTGCCTAGCATGCAGGAAACCCTGTCTTCAACACCAGCCTTGTTTAAACTGGGTGTGGTGGCCCACACCTGCAGTCCCAGCACTTGGGAGTAGAAAGCAAAGTGCAAGGTTATCCCTGCTACATGGCAGGGCTAAGGCTAGACTACACAGTTTCCTCTCTCAAAGAGGGGGGGGGTGCAGCAAATATAAAAAGCAATGTAAAGGTTGAGGCTCACTGCTAATCAAAATGATCATTCTTACTCAATACACACTGTTTCTCCTGAGAAACAGCTGCTTCCCCTTGCAGGAGCCGCTTCCTTCTGGGAAAACCAGCATCTCCTGAGTCAGCACATAAGGTGCTCTGCCATTCATGGTCTAGGTAAACCAAAATGGCACAAAATTGGTCTTTGTGCCATCAGGGAGTGAGTGGTGGTGTATGGCAGCCCAGCACCACAGCAGCTGAGATTTTGAGTCCTTGAGGACACTTGTCCTTAAAAACAGGACTAGAGAGGCAGTGCCCACAGCAGGGTCCAACACAGTTCCGTGAACTGGCGGCCCAGTACTCAGCATCTCCTTCCTTCCAGCAGAGTCTGCATCTGGTTGGGTGAGGAATAAGTTCTACGCAGACAGAGCCACACTTCTGTGGCACAGGGCTGTCACCAAGCCAAACTGCCACCATCCTGAGAAGCCCAGTGAGGTCCCATCACCAAAGATGATCCTGTCTACTCACATGGAAAGAGGCTGGAAAGGGCCTCAGGACTCCTGAGCACCCAGCACCTCGCCTGATCTGCCGCAATTTCACATGTCCTCAGGGTCTCAGGGGAGAGCCAGGGGAGAGGCTGTCTATCCAGTTACAGAAAAGCCGCCATGGCTTCCAGAGGGTCCTTTTGGGGAGCAGGGGTCACTGGTACTCATGGGAATAACCCCAATGAACTCACTGGGACTCCAGGGTGAACTTCAGTGTTATCGGACCTTGTTTTATTGTTCTGACCTTCGGAGAAGGGAGGATGTTTATTTCTCCTCCATGAAAACAATTTTACCAGTGATTTTCCAGAGAATGCAGGCATGAGGCAGACAGCGGTCAGCAGAAGCATGGACTGGGACTGGAAGATGGCTCAGTGGCTGTGTTCTTGCTACAGAGGCATGAAGTTTGGCTCCCCAAGGCCTGTGCACATACCTGCCATGCATACCTGCAAACCCAGAACTTGGGGACAGTAGGGTCATTTTAGCTAAATCTGAGCACTCAAACACAAAAGATATTCTATCCCAAATAATAAAAGAACAACTGAAGAAAACACCTGATGTCAGCTGCAGGGTTCCACAACAAATGCACCCTCCCCTCCCACACCCCACCTCCACACATAAAACAACGACATCCTAGCATAATCATGGTAATGTGTATTAGGGACGGCTGAATAAAAAGGGGTTAGGCTTGTTCAAACCCAATTATTTGAATCTATGCGAGCCACAGAACTGTCCTGAAGACAGGCATGTGTTTCACAGGAGCTGTTCTGCTCCGAGGGGGAAAGCCCCTCTCTTCAACCCCCCCACCATGGCACACTCGCCATCTGCAGGTCACACTACCTTGCCGGGTCTCCCCTATGGCTCTCGGCAAGGAATTTCTCCGTAAGTAGCCAAAGCTGCCACAGACTGACAAAGGCTTTTAGTGTGAGACTTAGAAAAGCTTTTCATTCTCTCCTCCTTGTTGCGGATGGAGTTGGGTTTCTCTAGTTGTTGAGGTCAGACACCCCATCCTTCTAGCATCCAACTCTGCTTTCTCCAGTTATCTATCCACAGTTACTTGTGCTACATGGAAATGAAGTAGAAATGCTGCTTGCGCAAGCGTCACTTCTTAGAGAATGTGCACTTTCAGAACGTGGGAATGGAGAGGTGCTTGCTGGCTGAGGACTCGCTGCTCTTTGGGAAGACCAGAGCCACAGTTCTCGCGAGATCACAACCACTTGCAATTCCAGATACCCTCTTCTCTCCTGGCACGCAAACTCCCCTCTCCACACTCATGAATAGAAATCTAAAAATTTTTAAATCTAAAATAATCAGAAAAATTTCCTTTCGATAAAAATTATGGCTAGAAGAGTTGGTTTCTGTTTTGTTCTTCTAAATGACGGGGTCTACATGGAAAGGAAAAGAATGGGACTCTAGGGATGAGATATTGAGACCAGTGAAGCAACAGTAGACGGTAGTACATTATAAAAAAGCTTCATCTGAATACACTTACATACGTGTTCTTGGATATAGCTCTGCTGATAAAGGGCCTGCCTGGCATGCCCAAAGCGGGGGTTTGAGGCCAACCACTGCGAAAGAGAAAGGGAAGGGAAGAGACAGGTAGAAAGGGAGAGGGAATGGAGGGAAAGGAGAGGGAGAAGGGAGGGAGGGAAGGAGGGAGAGAATAAAGGAATAAAGCTGGGACTTAGATGACGCCCACTGTTTTTTGACCGAGTACCTTTCTCAGTGGGTAAATATGGGAAACGTTAGAGGCAGGTACTGTTTGGATCACAAGATCTCTGGGAAGGGTATATATGGATGACACTGGATAAAACAAAACCCCATAAGCACGTGAACCTCTCCCTGATCAGGTGAAAACCGCAGGCAGCAAAATGTGCCACTAACTCGCTGCTCCCGTGAATTGTACGTTCCTTAAAAACGAGCCCCTTTGGGATGGGGACTGAGCATCCTTCCGAAAGGCAAAGAGGAAGGACATCAGAAGAAGAAGAAAACAGGCAACAAGCTAAAACCCGCCACAGAGGGCCTCTGAAAGAATCTGCCCTGCAGACTATCAAAGCAGATGCTGAGACTTATGGCCAACTGTTGGGCAGAGTGCATAGAATCTTATGTAAGAAGCGGGAAATAGTAAGATCTGGAGAGGACAGGAAACCCACAAGAAGAGCAAGAAAACCAGAAATTTGAACACAGGGAACTTCCCAGAGACTCACACTCCAACCAAGTACTATGCATGGAGATAACCTAGAACCCCTGCACAGATGTAGCCCAGGGCAGTTCAGTGTCCAAATGGGTTCCATAGTAATGGGAAGAGGGACTGCCTCTGGCATAATCTGATTGCCCTGCTCTTTGATCACCTCCCCCTGAGTGGGGAGCAGCCTTACCAGGCCAAAGAAGATGACAGTGCAGCCACTCCTGATGAGATCTGATAGACTAAGATCAGAAGGAAGGAGAGGAGGACCTCCCCTGTCAGTGGACTTGGGGAGGGGCATGCGTGAAAACGGGGGTGGGTGAGATCAGGAGGGGAGGAGAGAGGGACTTACAAAGTGAATAAAGTGTAATTAATAAAAAAAAAAATAAAACATAAATAAAAATAAATGAGCCCCTCACATCCTGAATCCTATAATCTGGCTACTGCAGCTATTCCTGGGATGACTGCTTTCGAGATCCTGCCTCAAAAACAAACAGAGTAAATGAATTAAGGATAACAGCTACAGCACGGCTGCAGAAAGCCTGACCAGAGACTGGTGTGCAAAGCTAAATGCCAAGGCGACATTTCGCGACACTCTGCTCTGCACTGCTGCTGCACATGCATCGTGACCGTCAAGGGGGAATGTGGACAGTCCTCGAGGAGTTCACTTTGCGTTTTGTGTGCCACACACAGCGGGCAGCAAAGCTGAGCGTGTTTGTTACTAAGGATGATGGTAGAACACTAGCACCCCGTGAAGCAATACACCATTCAGTTCTGAAGTCATTTTCTGAATCTAGACAGACTGGCTACATCTAGGCTAGATCCCTCAGCTCTGAGTTCCCATGACAGAGTCCACATCAGCCTTTCACAGAGCTGGTGGAACCCACTCATCATGAGGGCATCACAAGCTGCCAATCAGGGGTAGCCATGTTCTAAATGCTGCTGAAGGTGTGAAACCTGTGGTTGCATCTCGCAGTTATTAAAGTGATCTTGTATGCTAGGCGTAGGCTTGGGAAAAGAACCACATTCACTTGCTCCTCTGGAGAAATCATTATCACCAAATGAGGGTGAAATGCTTAGCATCTCTTTTTTTCTTTTCCTTTCTTTGTTACAATTTATTCACTTTGTATCCCAGCTGTAGACCCCTCCCCTCATCTCCTTCCAGTCCCACCCTCCCTCCCTCTTCTCCACTCTATGTCCCTCCCCTAGTCCACTGACAGAGGAGGACCTCCTCTCCTTCCATCTGACCCTAGCCTATCAGGTCTTATCAGGACTGGCTGCATCCTCTTCCTTTGTGGCCTGGCAAGGCTGCCCCACCAGTGGGAAGTGATCAAAGAGCCTGCCACAGAGTCCATATCAGAGACAGCCCCTGTTCCCCTTACTAGGGAACCCACATGGAGACTGAGCTGCCATGAGCTACATCTGAGTGGGGGATGGGGGGTGGGGAGGTCGGTCTAGGTCCTCTCCATGGTTCTTGTTTGGAGCATCAGTCTCTACAGGACCCCTTTTGGCTTTGTTGTTCTCCTTATGGAGGCTCCTATCCCCTCCAGGTCTTTCTATCTCATCCTTCTTCCCTAAGATCACTGTACTCTCCCCAAAGTTTGGCTATGAGTCTCAGTATCTGCTTCCATACCCAGCCGGGTAGAATCTTTCAGAGGCCTTCTGTGATAGGCTCCTATCCTGTTCCCTATCTTCTCTAACTTCCTGTCTATCCTGTTTGCCCTTCTGAATGAGGATTAAGCATCTTCCCCAGGGTCCTCCTTGTTGTTTAGCTTCTTTAGGACTATAGATTTTAGTATGGTTATCCTATATTATATGGCTACTATTCACTTACAAGTGAGCATATACCATGTGTGTCTTTCTGCTTCTGAGCTATGCCACTCAGGATGATCTTTTCTAGTTCCATCCATTTGCCTGCAAATTTCATGATTTCCTTGTATTTAATTGCTGAGTAGTATTCCACTGTGTGAATGACCCACAATTTCTGTATCTGTTCTTCAGTTGATAGACATCAAGGTTATTTCTAGATTCTGGCTATTAGGAATAAAGCTGTTAAGAACATAACAGCCTAAAGACTTGGAAAGGATTTTCACCAACCCTGTATCAAACAGAGGGCTAATATCCAGAATATATAAAGAACTCAAGTTGTTAAACATCAACAAATCAAGTAATCCAATTAAAAAATGGCGTACAGAGCTAAACAGAGAATTCTCAACAGAGGGATATCAAATGGCAGAGAAACACTTAAATGTTCAACATCCTTAGTCATTTGGGAAATGGAAATCAAAATGACCCTGAGATTTCACCTTACACCCATCAGAATGGCCAAGATCAAAAACTCAAGTGACAACACATGCTGAAGAGGATATGGAGAAAGGGGAACCCTCCCCCATTCCTGGTGGGAATGTAAATTTGCACAACCACTTTGGAAATCAATCTGGCTCTTTCTCAGAAAATGAGAAATAGCACTACCTCAAAATCCAGCTGTATGCCATTCCTGGGCATATATCCGAAAGATGCTCAACAGTACAAGGACATTCGCTTAGCATTTCTTTTGCTGCATAGTGACTTTTTTAAGGAGGGCCAGATTTTATGTGGATGTGTCTATCTCCTGTGTTAATCTCTAAGAGTTCAGCTAACAAGTGGGGTAGAAGTGGAGCTTGGCTGTGGAGAGAGACGAAGGCTTTCTTTTCAGCAGCAGGCTCCCGTGTGAGGCACCGAGATTTAGTACCAGGAACTTGGGGACAGTGCTGAGTCAGGCCACACCAACTTCCTCACTGGGGGTAACTTCAGCAGGGACTGACCAGTTACAGTGGAGCAGTAAAAGTTAATCTTTAACCTGGAAGTCAGCAGCACCTCCGGATGACTCAGTGGTTTGGCTGCCAGTTTGCAGGCCCACACCCCTGGGGAGGTCGTGCCAACCCAAGCCTGACCAGAGAGTAATCAACCTTTCTCCAGAGTGGCCAGGACAGCTCAGCCAGGGGCCCTCACACAAGACAATCTCTGCTTTGCCACTGTACTCCACGCGCTGCAGATGCCCAGGTGAACACCACAGGAGACTGTGTGTGAGCTGGCGAGGGGCTTCCCTGGCAGGGTGGAGTCCTGGGCTGATTGTCAGCTCTGAACAGAACTGGGTGTGGTAGCTGGTTCACACCTATAACCTCAGAACTCAGGAGGCGGAGTCTGAAGGCTCGAAAGTTCCAAGTCCAAGGCTACACAGTGAGTTTCAGACCAGCTGGGCTCCAGGAGTCCTGCCTCAAACTAACAGCAAAGATGAGCAGGACAATTCCAGTCCACTCGGCACCCGTGGTGGTTTTCTTATAAGCAACTGCGTGAGAATCAACGCTGAGAGGGACAGACGACATCATCTTTGTTATTACGAACAGGAAGAAGGCTTTGGGACACACGGTCCAGTGGGAGAGTGCCTGCCTGCCAGGTGCAAGGCCATTCCTGAACTGGACCTAAAACTACTTTTCTTTTTTCCTTTTGAATTAAAAAAAAAAGTGAAATTGTTGAGGTTTAAAAGTTCACCTTGAGATGTGGTTCATGGCGGTTACAAGGACGGGAAATGGTTAAGAGCTGCTGCCGCATGCATGGACGATGGCTGGACACAGAATCAGGACCTCACCGCACATGCTGGGAAAACGCTCCAGCACTGAGCCACAGCCCTGGACCCCCGAGGCCAGGCTTAAGGATTGCAGAGAGAGCCAGGGCAGGAGACGTGCTGAGGCCAGCATCTCGGCAGGAGCACAGCCTGGGAGGAACACCATGCAGTTTTGCACACTCAGCATCAGGTGGGCAGAGCAGAGACAGCCAAGGTAGAATTAGCCTGGGAGGAGGAGGTGCAGACAGCTCGGAGCAGCCTGGATGGCTGCACGCCTGCCTCAACAGAGCGAGGGCAGAGGCGGAGGGCTGTCTGAGGCGCAGGAAGGCGCACGTAAGGAATGGGGGGCCAACACGGGCGTGCGCCTGGAGGCAGAGCACTGGGGACTATCCTCAACATACCTGCGTTGGTGAGGGCCTCGGCACCATGCTAGGAGAGGAGGTATGTACAGATGGCAGCGTGTGTTCGGTAACAAGATCATTGAGATTGTGGAGGAGGGGCTGGGGGAGTGCAGCCAAGCAGCAGAGTGCTTGCCTAACAAGCGGGAAGCCGCGGGTTCTAGCCCAGGCCCTGCTACAAAGGAAGGGGGTGAGAAGGAAAGAAAGAATGTGTGGGCAGAAAACCAACCAACTGGGAGGCACACAGAGAACAACAGTGCAGAAACGACATTCAGCAGTCAGGACCAACGGGCACAAACTTTTGTATCTCAGAGCCGGCAACAGGAATGGGTGCTTTTGGCAGCACACACAGTAACAGTGTGGCGTTGGGTGGATTTCACAGTGGCTGAGGCCCATGCACAGGTCCGGCAGCATGGTCTCCGAAGGAGACAGAAAGGTGGCCAGCCTGGCACCTGGCTCCAGGATTCGGCTGCAGGGTAGAAGGCCGGATTTCCGTGTACACTAACCCCATACCACAGTGTGAGCTGACAGGTTAAGTCACTTCCCTGAGTCTTGTTAGTCTGACCATAAACTACAGCTAAAATGAGTGCCGTCCCGGGTTATGGTGAGGGCTGAGCGGGTGAGGGAGAACAATGTTCTCTGCAGATGGGCACCAGCTACAGCCATGGCGACTGCCAAAAGCCAGCCGCAGCAGGCTGCCAAGGAATGCTTTTCCTATAAAAGTCATGGCCTGCTTGTGCTCCCCAAAACCAGAAACGGGGACCCAGCAGTGACGACGGCAGCAAACAGTGAAATGAGGAGTGGAAGGGATACAGCAAGAAGGAGTACCTACATCCAGCTCAGCCCGTCTCCACCTCCTGTTTACTCTGCAGACCCCGATAAAGCAGTCTCTCTCTTCCTGAGAGAAGGTCTCCACAGGGCTCACAAGGACAAGCTTGCATTTCCAACCCTCCTGCCTTCACTCCTGTAGCAAGGGTCTGCAGGTACACCCTCAGGCTCAAGCTACACAGTGTGGGCCCACACAGGCACGTCCCTGCATCCCCAGAGTTTTCTGTTTCAAAGACTGAAAATAGTCACACAAGGAGAGACGGGGAACGTGGGGTGGAAGCAGTTAATTACAATATAGGTATTATAAATATGGGGAGAGACTAAGGAGGTGTGGCTGTCGCCACCCCGTCAAAACACACCCCCAAGACGCTGAGTGCAGGAGGGGGCTGGGCGCCAGCTGTGCTCACACGGCAGCAGCATGTGCAGTCCAGGTTCCAGCAGGAGACAGCCCAGAGCACGTTGTTGAGGCACGTATGCGTGCGGGTGTGAGAGGCCTGAGGCCGACACATGCCTCAATGGCTGCTCACCCTCCGAGAAGAGCAAGGGTTCTGGCTTCTTCAAGGGGGGGTCCTGCCCCATCTCCTGAACCCTGACACTCTGAATCTTAGGAAGACCCTCACGTGGCAGGCGGAGTATCATGCTTGAATCGTTCAGCTCTAGAGCACACAACCCTCAGACCCAGGGAGCTGTGAACAGCCCAACGGGTGGGCACAAGCATGGCTAGCACACCTGTGCAAGGCTGCCGCACTGGAGAACCCGTCTATCACAATGTGGTACACCTGCAGAGCTTGGGAAGAGTGCCCTGTGGGCTGTCTGCTCGGTGCCAGGACGTATACATGCAAGACAGGTAAAGACAGTGGCCTGGTCTTCCGAAGGGGGTGCTGGCATCGCCACCGCGCTCACGGGTCCTGCAGACAGGAGTGTCTGACCACCTGTCTGCTGCTTACTCACTAAACAGGTCTGGTTTGCTCAACACTGCTGCCACTGACTCCATTCGAAGAAGCTGACCATGTGGTGAGGGAGAAGGGCAGAGAAAGTAGCTAGGAACACTGGCCAGCGAAAGGGAGACAGGGCGGAGGGAATTCTGGAAAGCCAGCCAAAGGGAGGTGCTCCCAAAGCCATGGTTCTGGGGCCAGGAGTGCCTAGTCACACAGACCAGCTCAGGAATGCAGCAGGGAGGGCGGGCCATCCCACTCGGTGGGATGTGCTTTGGTATTCTGATGCTGGTGACCGATTCTGCCAGCTCCCAGTTCTGTGATGTCCTGCCTAGAAGGCTACCCTTTATGGTTGAGGTGTAAAATTCCACTTAGAGTTAATGGCCCAGGAACCAGGGGTCTGTTTATACTGGCTTCTGGACTGATGTTTGATGGCTGCTCTGAGCTGATGTTATGGCCAGGAGCTCTTAACAGTCCCAGAGATCCAGGTGGAGCTAGCCTGAAGTCTGGAAGAGGCCTTAGGCACAGAGTCAAGCACGAGGTTATCCGCAGTTAGCTTCTGTTAGAATTCCTAGGCACTGATGGTGCACCAGTCAGCCAAGGGTACAGCAAAGCACCAACATTTTGTGCCACTCTCAGCTTTAACCCAAGGAAAAAGACACTCACAGGTAACTCAGTGCAAAGGAGAAAAGATATTAAGAAGAAGTGTGGCAGGAATTGTCATTGTAGCAGAGAGTGCAGTTTCCAGTTCTGAATCCACCACCCTGAAAAGCAAAAAGACCATAGATCCAAGAGTGAAGCCATAGAGAGTGTGTGTGTGTGTGTGTGTGTGTGTGTGTGTGTGTGTGTGTGTGAACTCTTGGGATATTCCAGTCAGAGGGATAGAAAGGACAGGTTCAGATGGCTAGGTGATGTCACAGAACAGAAAGCCAGCAAACAGCTGACAGTCAGGGATGTAAAGGAGGAAACCAGGCCGCCATCACAGGCCGGGGACTGTGACGGAGGTTTTCACTGGGAACTGGGTGGTGTGGAAAGCCATGGGGTGCTGAACAGAAGAGGGACTCACTCAGCTTCTGCCTTCCAGCTGCCATGGGCATACCAGACAACTCTGTCCAAACCAGGAAGCACACCGGCTGCAGACACGGGCGGAAAGATCACAAATACTAAGACCCTCCACGCCCACTCTCCAGGCAACCCCAAAGGTTGGCCCCCAGACTGCTCACAGCCTCCATTTCTGACTCTGACCACTGACAGGCGACCTTCTGTGGCAACAGAGGGCAACAAGGGCAGCGAATGCTCGGGCAACAGACAAGGAAGAAAACAATATGGACAGAGGAGAAGGGAAGGTCCTGCAGACCCCAGGACTGGAGAACTAGATGATGACATGGGGTGAGAAAGGAAGCGAACAGAGCAGGCCACGAGCAGGTGGGCTCAGCGTAGGCTAGGGAGAGCAAGAACAGCCATGGAAGCTACAGAATGGAGACTGTGGGCTGGCTTGGCAGAGAGGGGGCATGGAGACTTAGTGAAAGGGTTCCAGGGAAAACGGGGAGTTAGATCACCCTGGTTCATTCAGGAGGAGGTCTGACATGCACATGGCTCTGGGTTCCACCCTCAGCAACACATAAAGGAGGCGGTACACAGCCATCATCCCAGAGCTCGGGAGGTGGAGACAGGAAGATCAGATATTCAAGGTCTTTCGTGGCTACACGGGAAATTGGAGTCTAGCCTGGTCTACATAAGACTGGAAGGGGTGTGTGCAAAAATGGAGACAGCAGAGAGTTTGCTGTGAAGAGAAGGAAAAAAGGAGCAGGGAGTTGGAAGGTGAGGAGTAGCCGGGGAAGTTTTTCCACGATGGAGGACACTAGTAGGATTCAGGACAGTGTAGGTAATCAGCCAGGAAAGATGCAAGGGTTGGAGAAAGAACCATTAGTGAGCTCCGGAGCAGGCCAACAAGGACCAGAGCGGCCCCAAGACAACCACCCCCTACTGAAACAGGACCCAGAACAAAACCAAACAAGCCTGAAGGCCAAGAGCAGGTCTCACAGCTATTTAACTAGGATGGGAAATTCATCTTTTTGTTTCTAAATGGGCTGTTATTAAACACACATCAGAAGAAAGCCATATACTGCTTAGTTATGTAGGACATCAGGTAGGACATCAGGCTTCTAGACACTTCCTTAAAAGTCCTTTGAGAGGACAAAACAATTACTTTATATACTAATTCACGGCTTGATAAAAACACATTTTGGAATAAGGTCTACTTGATCTATCACATTAAATGTAAAAGATACAGGGCCTCCAATGGCATAGATAAAAGCACCACGCCGATTCGAAAGCCGCAAAGCCTGTCTCCCAGTACGTGATGTGATAGCATTTATTTACCCTTGCATTATTAGAAAGTGAACAGTCACTAGCCTTCAATTTTCACGTCAATTGCACGAAAGATTCCATTTTCTACAGCATCTTGGATTGAAATTGACTTAGCATCTCAGAACTGTCAAAAAAAAATCCTTTTAAAGAAATGGTTTGCTCTATGGAGACGATGAGGCAGGTGTCCCCCTCCTCAGGCGGACATGCTATATTCACTACAGATGTGCGGAGAATAGCAGGGCCAGCCCCGTGCCACCTCTACATGCAGGCATCCGCATGGCGGGCGTTAGAGGACCCCGCTTAAACGTTTTAATGAGAAGGACACTTGGAAAATACACGTCCAAAGACTGAGCTTATCATTGCTAACAGGTCAGCCTGACACTTGCCTTCCAGGGCTAAGCAACAGGAAACCCTCTTCTGGTTTGAATTCAAAGCAGCACATGCTAACTCACCCTTGAGATTTCTAGATCCAGAGCTTAGTTCAAGGAAACCTCCCAGGCGTGAGCAATTATAAAAGAAGGTTATTCTCTGTCACAGTAACAATAAAAACAAATAAGAAAAAAACTACAGCAAAAAAATGTCTCTATTTTAGTTCTTTCTTTCCATTTCAATGCATCACTCTGTGTTTTGTCTATAGACGTAGTTTTTGCAAATTTATTTTCTGTTTTTTTGTTTTTTATCTTTTTGAGACAAGGTCTCATGTATCCCAGGCTGGCTTTGAGCTCACCATGGAGGCGAAGCTGACCTTAAACTTCTGCTTTTCCTGCCCACAGCACCTGAGCCCTGGGATTACAGGCATGTACTACCATGCCTCCGTTATGAAGCACCAGGGACTGGACCCAGGGCTTCCGCGTGTTAGGCTGCACCAACAAGCGACACCCCAGCCTGATTGTGTATGATTTAACTGCAGTCCTTAAATCTCTACAAGAATGCACAGTCCACCATCTAATTTCATCAACGTGAAACTGATCTGCATGGCGGTTAGGCCTGTGCCCCAAAACTCCAGGCACTGCTGGTTTTTCAATGGCAAAAGACCTGCACTCGCTGCCTCCTTAAGGTCCAGGTGAGGGGCTTCCTGGGTGAGTTGGGGGCTGTATACTCCCACAGAGGCAGAGAGGAGCCTTTCCCACCTGAACTGACTGCAGACCAGCCCTCACTGAAGGCCTTCCATCTTCAGGCTCCTCCCTCCTCAGGACACACAGTTCTGTCACCCTTGGGAAACAAGCATGTGTGTAGCCGAGACTTCCAGGAGCAGGAACAGTGGAGGGATGGAGAGCGACAGAGTCTCACAGGGCAGCCGCTCTCGCCATACAGGAAGTTGAGGTCCACCGCATGGACACACAGCACTGGCCCAGCAGCTCTTCCTAGAAACAGTCCTGGATGAGCCTTCCCTTTTCCAGCTTGCAGTCCTATGGACAAGGGGGCTACTCCGAAGCACTGGGAGAAGCTGCCAATTTTGCCACTTTAGGACTTAGGTCTTAACTGCTTCTCTGTTTGGATCCTGTAACCTAAGGGACTGTTCCTTCCCAAGAGGCCGCTTCAGCCCCAACCTTTTGGTTCCTCATCTTTGCAACCTCCATTTCATTCCAGTTAGGGAGAAGTCTGTAATTCTTATTCCTTAACCCAGTCCTGCCTCCCAACACGGTCCAGGGTTCCCCCCATTGCCAATCTATTGAGAGGCCAACCTGGAGCCCTGTTACTGCATTTCATCTCAGAAGCCATGACTGAAACATATCTGCTCATGATTCCTAGGACCACAGGGTTCTGCTCATCCACTAAGAACAGGGGATAATTAAAACAAAAAAACAAATGAGGGAAGAAAAAAGAAAACCCACACCCTTGACTTCTGAAACAATTTAAACCGCAAAGCATGAAATCAATATCGAAAGTTCCAAGCTGATTAAAATAGAAACCACTAAGTCATCCAGACTCATGGCATAAACATAACATCAACAGCCACTAAGAATTCATTGAAAGTAAATTTATTGTTTGGATTAAAAACACAAAAAGCAAAACTTCTTTGAGACACATTTCCTGTATCCCAGGCTGGCCTCAAGCTCACTATGTAGTGGAGGGTGACCTTGAACTTCCGAGCCTCCTGCCTCCACGCCCCAAGTGCTGGGACTGCAGGCGTGGGCCAGCACACCTGGTGTACAGCATGCTGGGGCCCTGCGCACAGGAGGCAGGCACCCGGGCAGAGCCCAGCCCAGCCCCCACGCCTGGAAAAACCATCGTGCAGCTGGGCTGCTCAACAGTTTGGCTCTGGCGTGCCGCTCATCTCTTCTCCGGCTTCAGCTTGGCTAGGCTGGGTGAGAAACACGTACAGACAAGGTTAGTAAGCCCGGTGAGGGGCTGCCACACACTTGCCTCTCCCCCAACGGCCCGAGGCGGGTCATCTACACCCCTGCAGTGAGGTTTGGGACCTGACCGCCCTGTCATCCTGAGTCACGGTTTTCCGAAGAGCGCGCTCTGGCAGTGTGTCTGATGTCACCCAGGAACAAGGCCGGTCACCTCTGTTTTCTCTCAGACCCACGCCAGGCCGCGTCACCACTTCCAGGTGGCTGTTGTCACCAGAGGAGTCCGTTTTAGCAAGCTAGCAGCAGTAGCGAGATAGCCCAGTGAGCAAAGGTGCCTGCTGCCAGCCTTCCTGAGCTCAGTACACACCCAGGACACAAATGGAGAGAACCTCCACATATGTGCCACTGCATGCGTGCCCACTCACACATACAAAATAAATCAAATTTAAGGTAAGACTGAAGCGTGACTTTTGCTCTTCTTTCCCACAGGGATAGATGGTCACGGTTAGGTCTCAGCTGGGCATGATGGTGCCCCCCTGCCATCCCAGCACTGGAAGGGCAGAAGCAGGAGGCAGAGTTGCAAGTTCAAGGCCAATTCAGGCCTCATGACAAGAGAGTGTCTTACAAAAGAAACAGAACATGTGTCAATGGGTAACACTCCTTCCATGTAAGCTCAGCAGCTACATAAACAGCTGGGCTTGCCCGCACAAGCCGATAACCCAGGGCTGAGGAGGGAGAGCTGGTGTGGCTGAAACAGCAAGCCCCTGCTTCCAGCGAGAGACCCAGGCGCGAGATCACACTGACAAAAGGGCAACACACCCTTTGCTCATCAGTATCTGTAAAACATGATTGCACCACCTTGTTGCTAATATCATTGTCGAGATGGAAGCAAGGCCAAAACACGGTTCCAAGTGCTGCTGCCACCGCTAACGGTTCATGGACTCATGTACCTCCTTCCCCCCTTTCTGTGGTGGACACACACAAAGCAGCAGAGTTCTCAGACACGGTTCATAGTCTGGAATATCACGATCCAATATTGCTTCTGAATCTCAAGCTTTTCCTGGCTTTGGCACTTTGTGCCGAGGACGAACATACTCAGGGATCCCTTTCACCTGCTCAGGGCTCTCACAAATGCTTCTGAACTGAGGCAGGGGGCTGCTGCTATGCCAAAGACGGGGGCATGAATACGAGGAGTTAAACACAAGGCACGGGACTCTTCATCGATTTAAACTGGCGACTTAAACCTAGCACAAGACAGTTAGCTTTCATGACTGACACACTCCGTACCTGACAAACTGCACAGGGATTCACATGATCCACACAGTTGTTCCTGGAGCTATCTGTCCACAGTTAAAGCATATTTGTGACGCTTCAACATGAGAAATAGGAAGCTATAGGGCCGGGACACACAGTGGATGAAGAGCTGCTGTCAAGTAGCTTTCTACACAGCGTTCCTCTGATAGTTTGTTTTTGAGACAGGGTCTCCTACATGGCCCTGGCTCTCCTGGGACTATGTAGATGAGACTGGCCTCAAACTCACAGAGATCCGCCTGCCTCTGCCTCTCAAGGGCTGAGATGAAAGGCGTGTACCACTACGCCTGGATTACAGCCCCTATGTCTGACCACATTACATTCAATCAAAACCTAGGGCTGGAGAGTGTCTCAGCACTTAAGAGCTGCTCCTCTAGAGGACCTGGGCTCAAGCCCAGCAATCATAGGCAAGCATGTGGCGCAGGTATCTGCATGCAGGCAGAATTCCCACACACCTAAAATAAATACATTAAAAAGCCATCAGATAGCTCACCGAGCAGGAAGACGACATGTGTGCCTGTGTGCAAACATGGACAGAAGAGAGCTATGAGCCTCCTTGTGAAGGAAAACTTACTATTTCATTAATTAAACAAAACAACTTCTCTGTAGCTCCATCAAGTAAAATGCTGGACTCCTGAGTGGGGGATAGCATTGTGAGTATGGTTTGTTATACATGCCCAAGGAGCAGAGTCCAGACCCCAGACTCCACGTGAAGCCAAATGCAGTGGCATGCAGTCTTAATCCTTAGTGACTACAGTCTGTTACACAGCATAGGGACCAGAGTCCAGGCCCCAGACCCCATGTGAAGCGGAAATACAGTGGTATGCAGACTTAATCCTAGTGCACATAAGACAAGATGGGAAGCAGGGACAGGGAAGTCTCCAGGGCCAGATGGCTGGGCACATGTGGTGGAGGGCCTCAAGCAGGAAAGCTGACAACTGTCACGAGGCGGCCCTCTGACCTCTGTGTTAACCTAGCCTCCCAGCCCCTAACGTTCCTGTCCCCTTAGCCTTCTCATTTTGTTATATGAACCGCCAAAGAGAGACAACAGCGGCACTGTGCCCCAGTCCCCCTTCAAACCTCTGAGCCTCTGCAGACACCAGGAAGATAGTCCTAGACTCACCTGCTCTTTGGAAGAGCACCCACTGTTAAGGGCATCGCATCCCTTGTCTCCCTCGAAGATCAAAGAGAAAGGAAGAAGCTCATTTCAAGATTTTGCTACAGTCAATAAGGAGTTTAGGGGGTCTGGGGGATGGGGAATACCAAAGAACCAGAGGGTTGATTGGTCTCAAATCCTTACTTCATCAGGCACAGAAGGCTACTGAAAACAAGTGCTGTAACCACTGGACCGTCTGTCCAACTTACGGTCCAGTGGTTACAGCACTTGTTGCTCTTGCAGGGGACCTGGGGTTTGACACCCACATGGTGGCTCCACACTTTCCATACTCCACACTTCTAGAGGATTCAGGAGCCCTCTCTGGCCTCCATGAACACCAGTACACACACGGCACACATGCAGATAAAAACACAACACATAAAAATCAGTCTTTGCAAGGAATTAGTAAAATCTTGGGAAACTCTAATAAGGTTCCACAAATTCTAATAGTAGTGGGAAGGAAACATAAAGAGCACACGAGCATACACATACAGAGGAAGAAGAGGAGGGAAAGGGAGGGAGGAGGAGGGAGGGAGGGAGGGAAAGAGAGCCTGTTTTATGTTTAAAAATTATGCTCAACTCATTTGTAAGGAAGTGTGTCAGACAAGCTTCAACAGGAAAGGGCTGAAGCAGCAGTGTAGACTCAGAACTCATCCACATCCAGGCAGAGAAGATGCTACAATCCTACCCAGAGGAGTAGAGTGAGACCAGCTCTGCCTTGTGAGATTCCCTGGCTTCCCTAGGCTATCCTCTCAAGATGGCTGATTTAGAGGTGTGTGATATGGCTGCCCACAGCCAGGCAGCGCCGTGCCTGAGGAACCCAGTATGCAGACATGCCTACCGCCAGTCAATCTCAGAAGCAGAGATCATACACAACATGATAACTGGAAGTGATAAACTTTGAGTACTTGTTACCTTTGATTTTTAAATATAATTTGTTTTAAATAATGTTTGTATTTAACTGTTTTTGCAGTGTGGCTAACTCCACAAGCAGCCAGTTCCAGGTGCCCATGGGAGTTTAAGGGCCTAGGACTGTCTTCCTTTAAGGGCCTAGGACTGTCTTTCTAGCCATTCTTAAATACTGGGAGAATGTGAAGTCAATTTTCCAAAACAAAATTAAAACCTTTAGTTCCCCCACACAGAATTTGATATTCATAAGTTGCAGGCTTTTGAATTTCCAAACGGGCCAACTGCTTTGTCTCAAAGCTGGCTCTCACTTCAAGCAAGTCTGTGGGTTCAGAAGGAGATGACACTTCACACAGTGCTTGCTAGGGTACTCAGCAGAGAAAGCTGTTTCTCGGGGCCCGGATTCCTCTCCACTCACCCTCAGAAGAAAGCCTACCCCTGGAGCTGCCAGCTGCAGACAAAGAACATTTATAATTAAGGTAGCCCTTTGAAGCGGGAACGTCATTTGTTATTTCCCATTAAGTACAGATCCCTGAACCTATCCGGTGAAAGCTGGTGATGGAGGAACAGGAACACACGGGTAGTTATTCCTAAGACTTCAGCAAGAGCTGTGGGCAGGGGCGGGCCTCTTCCACCTCTCCTTGTCTAACTGAGGAAGACAGCCCTGCAGATCCTCAAGATGTTACTGATAGGTGGCAGCCTCATTACTGCGTATTGTGTGGGTGCCAGCTCATGAGCTGCCACTTGGCAAAGGCGGAATGAACCCTCTGCTTCCTAAGGTATCACAGGAGCTGGAATCTAGGAGCAGTTAGAACGATTTCATCCTATAAATATGTATGGGCACTCAATATGCAACATAATGAAGAAAGATCATCAGGAAGAAAACAGTCAGGAGAGCAGCATATTAACAGGAAAAACTACGAGGATGCCAAGGTTCCGAAGGGGTGGAAGGCACACAGATAGTCTATACGTTGAAGCTGAGGCTGCCGACAGGCCAACAAGAGTCAATGCAAGTCTCTACTTTCATTCTTCCCCAGGCTTCACCCATCAGACAGCCCAGGCTACACTGCTGTGAAGGCTATGGAAGATGCTCTGCAGCCTTCAGGTTGGGGTCAGCGCTAGGGCTGAAATACAAGAAATTCCAGGAGACCAACAACTCATTCACCTTTTAGAACTAAAGACAAAATACAGGTAAGGGGCTCAATGCAGGATAACTATTGTGAAAAGCCAGAAGCTGTGTGCGTAGTGCATTTTCAACTTTAAACATTGCAGTCATCGCTTCCTTATTTAACATTAGATACCTGAATCTTATGATATCACCCAAGATGAACATTGACAGGGATTTTGGTGCAAATTCTGAAGAGTCTGGCCTTTTTGTTGTATAGCAGCTATTTGTTAGAAAAGATATGCTAAATAACCGTGGTGTATAATTTAGGGACAAAACCAACTGTCAAGAAACAGCCAGGGACTACATTTAATGAAACCCTCACAGACTGAAGTAATACGTATTAAATTAATCAACATAGCTTAATTGAAGCTCTATCTGTAACATTTTTTATTAGACTTGTTATTAATGAGCCTTTAAATGTTATAACTAACTTGAGCACCGTGTTAAATTTAAATAATGAAGCATTGTTCCCACACAAAAAGAACAAACACCACTTTAATAGGCCTTTTTCTCCATGGGCCTTTTGCAGGCAGTGGGAAGAAGAAAGCGCCTGTGCTTCCTCACCACTGTTGTGTGTTTGGCTAGACAGCACAATGAAGGCGGCTAAAATAGCTCAAAATAACCACACCTAAATTGTTAAGAAAATAAAGATTTGGCAGCTAAGGGCAGAGAGGAGACAGAATTTAGGTTTTACCTCAAAGGTACGCTCTTCGTTAACCTCGCACGCCTGCGGTCACGGGCCGCATATATGAACGCACACACCAACGTGCTGGCGATAGCAGCTGGGCCTCTGCTGTGGCACCCAGTGTATTTGCACATCACATCGCCCGAGCAGGCATTTCTTGGGTTGCATCAACTCAAGACTCCCCAGGACTGTCCTGCAGTTTTTGACCCCTTACCTGAACATGTCCCCCAAGCCTTTCAGCATTCCCTTCTTGGCTTTCAGTTTATCCTTCTCCTTCTCTCGGTCTTTCTTCTTCTCTTTTCCAGGTTTGTCTTTCTTCCTATCTGTCTTGTCCCTTTTCTCCGGGTTTCCGTTCATCTGTCTATCCAGGGAGTAAGAAGGTTGGTCGCTGGATGTGGACACAGACTCCCTTCCCGATCTTGAGCTTTCCTCTGTGTCTTCTTCCACTTGAAAGGGGGGAGAAAAGAAGATGAGGTATGCAGTGAGTCACGGCAACAGAACAAGGACACCAAGTTGTCCGTGGGACCTCCCTTCCCCAGAGTCTACAGCAAAGGGACCCTCCTCTGATGGGGACCACGTGCAGAAGCTCAGGGAAGCATGACAGGTGCTATGGCGCACAGGTCATCCTGCAGGTGACGGGGCCCTGGGGCTGGGGAGAAAAGCTTTCTTGCTGGGCATGCGAGCATGGCGCTGTTCCCATTGCTACAGCCCCCTCTGCAAGAACTAGGATCTTTTCCTTAGGATGCTCAGCCCCAGCAGGATCCTGAACTCCACATTTGCAAAGGAAAAGCACTAAGCAAAGTGCACCCCCTTTCTGCTTGTTTCTCCTTGTTTAAAGATCCTACTGACACCCCCACACCTCGCTTTAATATACTGTGGCCACCACTGATGAGCAACAGCCACCTTGGCATGAACTTCCAGCACCAAACTTCCTGATATACTCACAGGTGGTTTCTGAGTACAGGAAAATGGACTATTTCCAGTTTCTGGAGACAAGAGGTCTCCAGACTCCCCTTGGGTTATTACTTTGGACAGCTAACACCACACGGAAATGCTGCTTTACATACTGGCCGCAATAATTGTCCACATTCTTTATGTGTGTGCCTGAACATATTTTCACTTGAATGTACATGGGTGCATGGGTATAGACTGTATTTTGTGTGAGGAGGCCAAGGTCAACGTCAGGGCTGTTCCTCAGGCACCAACCATCTTGTATTTTGAGATAGTGCCTGTCACCAGCCTGGAGCTTGCTAAGTAGCTAGATGGATGTCCACCAAGTCATAGAGGAGCCTCCTCTGCCTCTTTCCCAGGGCTGAGGAGGGCACACAGGCATAGCGTCTACGCACCATTTGATGTTGGTGCTGGGGAGGGAGCTAGCTGAGAATGCCTCTGTGGGCCAGCTCTGAGTCCTGCTCCACCTCTCTAGAGATGGATGGTCCAGGAGAACCTGTGACTCATAACTCACTCCTTCCGGCTTCGCCCTCAGGATTTTGTATTTTAAAGAATGACAACTGTAAACAGTAACTATTAGAAATCTGTTCAGAGATAAAGCCATAACCTTATTTTCCAAATACACACAGAAGAGATTATGTGGGCTTCAGTGACTCGACTGCCAAGGCCATTTCTTTCCAGCTTCAACAAAGAGATCCATGTTCTTGGACTTATAGAAATATGGGGCTGAATATAATAGCCTGCAAGTCAATAGATCAGTCTCAGGTCAATAGACCTGTCTCAGCCTTGGGGTACCAGGGTAGTGATATAAGTACCAAGAGTCCAAGACCATAGAGGACACACTAGCATCTCAGATCCCCCCCCCCATTAATCTGCAAAAACCTGAGACCAGTTGATGAACTGACAGAGCCATGCACAAGCAATATTATCCTGCATTGTTTTAGAGGAGGCGATTGTTGAGCAGAAGGACAAAAAGCAAGGTAACAAATTCTTGGACACACAGCTTAAAGCAGGAGCCAATATATATCTTCTCTCGGCAAGCCGCTCCCTAGACACACCCGAAGCCTCCAAACAGGATCTGAGGTGGCCGAGTAGTTAAGGGGGCATCCGGCTCCTTCAGAGGACCTGAGCTGGTTCCTAGAACGCACACTAGTTGGCTCACAACCACCTGTGACTAGCTGTAGAAGGACTCAATGTCCGGTTCCACAAGGTACCCGCCCACACATGCTCAGACCCACACACAGATACAAATAACAGACATACTCATAACCACCTGACCTAACTTTACCTCCAGGGGATCTGATACCCCCTTCTGGACTTTGTGGGTACCGTCTCGTACACATGCACACACCTACATTCAGACACATACAAATACACACATGATGTCTTTTAAAAGCTATGTTAGTGACTGGGTATGGCCATGGACTGCTAGGGTCATGGCTTACACTGAGCTCACCTGGGAAGCTAGGTCGGATCACAATGGACTCCAGACCAGGTACCGCCCATATAAAATGACTTTAGAACGGCTGCCCTTCCCCAATATTGATGTTATCCGATTTTTCGCCGCCACCTTCCTCCAGAAGATATGGAAGCTTAGCAATATTTTTCTTGGAGCTTGAGGTTTATCTGGGTTGGTGGAGGTGCTTGCCTACCATGAACAAAACTGGATTCCATTCCCAGCACCACATTAAGGGGTGGCTGTGCACCCATCTAATCCCAGCACTCAGGAGGTGGGGTTCAAGACCATACTCAGCAACAGTAACGAGGCTAGCCTTCGCTACATTAAATCCTGCCGCAAAATGAGACAAAAAAAGAAACCTCAAAGTGTGTTTCTTTTCCTCTCTGCGAATATACAGATATTAACTGAAGGAGTTTGTTGGAAGAGGCCGGTTGGCATTTTCAGGTAGACAGGAAATCTGTAGCCTTATGCACACTGCGGAACTAAGCTGTGACTTTTGTGAAGTGCACTCAAGAAACAATGATCCTGGCCAGTTGCACTTGGCCTTCCTATATACTTATCACTGCAGAGAGACCAACTGAGAAAATGCAGCACTAGCAGAATTCAGGAGCCTGCCTCAGACCTCCAAACACATGGCTATGCTACCCACTTAGAGCCACTGCTTCTTCCACCTTTGGGAAATGGGTGTGGTCCCAAATTTGTGATAATTGACCAAATTACCAAGAAAAGGTTCTCAGAAATTTCCAAACTAAGTGGACTGGAATACTGTAAGGAGCGGAAGTCGGAGGGTGCTCTGGGAGCCCTGCCTG
This sequence comes from Meriones unguiculatus, assembly GCF_030254825.1. Lineage (NCBI taxonomy): Eukaryota > Metazoa > Chordata > Mammalia > Rodentia > Muridae > Meriones > Meriones unguiculatus. The sequence goes on from NC_083358.1 coordinate 1,575,797, forward strand.
ATTGCAGACTGGTACTAAGACTCCTGTCCAACGCTCAATCTTTCATTGTCACCTCTCAATTGCTATCCATATTTGTGTGCCTGCTATCCGTTTCACTACTGAAATGAAGCACCACATTCCTCTGACTTCAGAAAAATGCCTGCTCTCCTCCAACAAAGCCTCATAAAATGAGCCATAATCAAGCTCTGGCACAGACACCCACATGAACTAGCTCTAACTGGTTTCAGGTATATTCCTGGGCTATCACCATTTGAACTATGTATATCAGCAAATAGGTTTTATGACCCTCTATAATGTCTGAAACAAAATAAAGAAAAAAGAACTCAATAAATGTAAATGATTTAGCCTTCCACAGCAACCATTATCATAAATCATGAATGGAGTATGAGTAGCAATACGGTCGGTTTTCTGCCTAATAGTTTTGGCAGGACTTCAGGGGGCATATGTCTTCTCTTGGCTCCATAACAGAATAAACATGGTGCCTTCACAACTTGCTATATGCTGAAGCAATGTTTGTGCCAATTCTTTCCATGTTCAGAATAATTCTCTCATGTATGTAATCAACTTATTTCCTAAATTGGATGAAACAGAAAGTATTCAATGATTTATTAACTTTGCTTTTGTAATCTCATCTTATAAAATGGAAACTTTACCTCACTTTGGTGGCCCCAGCAAGTGTGCTGTTTAAATGATATTTGCACGTCTGAGGATTCTTCGCTCTTGTTCTAAACATTCAGATTTAGGTAATACCTCATCACAGAAAAGCTGCTGGGGACATGCTGATCTAACCAATGCCTTTGAATGCCAACTAATTAAAAATATTTAGCAATATGGAATTTCATATGTACAAACATAAGATGTTCTTTTTCGGAGTCACATTATATACACTATCTCAGAACAAAAAGAATTTTCCTGCTAGGCCTCGCTCCTCTGTGAAAACACTTAAACATTTTAAAAAGTTCCAATAAAATGGTTACATGTGTTTAACTTGTGAAAAACATGTATATGATTTAAGGACACAGGTATCTAAGATGTAAGATTAAAACCTATGACTGTATATTTAGGACTAGCTTTATGGTCAGGACTATGAAATATTTTATTTCCTTAGGCTGAGGAAATGAAAATTCTCATGTGAACAATAACTTTACAAATAAAATACTAGCAATGCATCAGCAGCAAAGACTCGCTCTGTTCCGCTCCTAGAATAAGCTCCAGTACAGACTAATCAAGAATTTATTTATTTTTAGATAATGTACTATTTTAAATGTAGCATAAATGTTGTTGTTTTCCACTTTAATCCTGCTCGTCTTCACAGGCAGCCTGTATAAAGGGAGAGGCCATCTACACTTCTGAACAAACAGATTTTCTGCCCGAGTTCTAGGTCTGAGCCTACCCCTGGCACCAAACTCTCGGCCCCTTCCTGAGTGATTTCTGTGGAGACAGCACTTGCTCGTCCCTTTTTTAAAAAGGTGCAGCGTGAAGTGGCTTATTTCCTTCGGTGTGACAGTCATTCTGCAATTAAGACAGACCTAATCACCGTGTTTTCAACAGATGCAAATGTGACTCAATTAAAATTCTAGACTGCGACAAACCCAGCTCCTCAGCTCTGAAAGGTATCGTGCTAGGAATGGGTCACTGAAAAGTCTAGAAAAGTCTGAGCACTTTCGGTTAATGGAGAAAATGTCTGCGGCTTGAGCGCCAAGTTGGAGAATGAAACCTTTGTCTGTGAAAACTGGACTCCCACGGGCCCAGTCCCAGCACGGGGTCACCAGCCACTGTTTTCTCTCACTGACAACCACTGTGGCTGCTGCTACCGTAATGAGCTCTCGCTTACTCAAAACTCACTTCTCCTTTTCTGTTTCCCTGTAAACTCAGACTGTGCCCAGAATGTGACCAAGTTCCAAGGGTTGATTCATTAAGTTTAAAACCAACGGCAGCAGCCATGGCCTCGCAGACATGGGAGAGCAAGGTCATTTGCACTAGGCATGGCCTGTCACACGGAATCCTTCCCTGCTGCTGGGCACAAAAAGGAAACTGCGAACGTACCTGAGGACAGAGGAGCAGGAATAAAGTCTACATCTCGGGCGACACTGATGACCTGTGGGCTAACAAACCCACAGCTGCCTGTCTGCGGAAAACACTGCTTCTCCTCATCACTGAAGCTGTGGAGTCAATTTTGCTATTAAATGCAGTATAAGTCAGACTTTCAAATAGCTGTAAAATGTCTACTGTTGTGTATCAAAATATGTCATTATAGGCAATATCCTTTAGGGCAGTTCTGAAAATGTTTCCAGATTTAAACAAATTGTTGAAGATACATAAGCAGAGAAATACAAAATTGAAATTATAACTTTTTTTTTTTTGAGACAGGGTTTCTCTGTGTAGCCCTGGCTGTTCTGGAACTCACTCTGTAGACCAGGCTGGCCTCAAATTCAGAGATCTGCCTGCCTCTGCCTCCCAAGTGCTAGGATTAAAGACATGTACCACCACAGCTGGCCTATAACACACTTTTATATTCACTCAGGCACTCTCTGTCGAGGGCAAGGGTAAAGAACACTGGTTGAGAGAGATCCTGACTCAGACCCGCTTGTATGAGGATCTGTACAGGGAATAGGAAAGCTTCACCCTCAGAGCCTGGGAAAACAGAGGATCAAATACAAAGCTCTCCATCGCCGGCTCAGCTGCCTCACAAGCGTAAGGATGAAAATGGAGGAGGAGGAATGCAGGCCTGGGACTATTGGTGACATCAAGACACAAATTCAGTCCTAGAGTCTATGTTTTAAACAAGGCCACGTGCTTGCAATCTCAGCTCTGAGGACAGGGCAACAAGTCCTCAGAGCTCACTGACAGCCAACTTTGATGAGCAGGTTTAGTGAGACCCTGCCTTAAAGAAAGGACTGACGACAACGCCGAGGCTACCCTCCAAGCCCGCCGAGGCTACCCTCCAAGCCCGACACTCACATACACATGCATCCTCTTCCTCCTACCCCCCTCCTCCTGAAGAGAGAATTCTACTAAACTCGGCAAATCAATTGTCCACCAACTTTCTATGGATGAGTGCAAGATAAAAAATGCCGCAACAGAGATCACCCAGGACTGGACTGCATGGCCCACCAAAGCCTTTGCAGGAACTGAACACTTTGAGAACATAATTATTATCAGTTTTTGTTTTGGCGATTACTTTGTCTTCGGGAAAGGAAGAAAGATGTAGGAAGTGAGCAGCCAGTGAGGCAGATGGCGTCACAGGAGCTGCTGCTCCGGGGTCTCTGACTTCTACCATAAGAATGCGGAGCTCTTGGCAAGGGAAGCCTTGGCTTCATATGAACATGGTAAGGGTGGATGGGGAGCACCCATGTTCAAGGCAGGAAGAAAACCTCACGAAGCAGCTCTTGTGAGGTGTGTAGTGGAAAACTAACCAACAGAAGCTTAATGTGGCAGCACACGCCTGTGATCCCAGCACGTGAGGTCAGCCTGGGCTACCTGAGATCCTTTCTCAAACACACAAACAATAACAGACAAAACAAAGAGCCTATATTGTGGCTGAGAGGGCACAAGACAGGAAGGTAACAGGCAACAATAGCTAGTGCTTCCACGGAGAAGAGTTTAAATGAATGACTGCAAGACTCTACTAAAAACAGCTTACTTCCCTAAAATAGAATTTTTTAAAAAACGCTTAAAGCACAGGGCGGAAGAACAGGAAGGATAAGACTGACTTTCCAAAGAGCTCAAGCCTTACACCCGAAGATCATGCATGGTTCACGGATGCTTTAGCTTCTACGCTTATTTCATTCATCTTCTACACAGTGTGGGCGTGATGTTCCCAAAGACGGTGGCGGACTGTCCTCCGCACGCCTGCCATGCTCTTCCAGCATGCCTTGCTGGACAGGCACCACGAGGCCCACACACTCAACTCTTGCAGGCTCATTCTTGGTGCCCAGATGACTTCACACTAGCCGTGCATCTCTCTGCCCATAGAACAACTTATCACAACAGTAAAGGCTTCTCAGTCACCAGTTCTTACCAAGTCGAATATTTGCAAAGTTAAAACGTTGGCGGCACTCAAGACTCCACTGTGGAGCTGTCATTGAAGACTAATCGGAGACAGTGGGTACAGACCGGCTGGAACAGGACTGGTGCAGGGTTTCCCCTGGAGCCGCACAAACATGACACCGTGTACACAGCTGTAACATCAGCACTTGGAGGTCAAAGAGATCAGGCATGGGCTTATTATCTATATATATCTTAATCACCTACAAATTACTATTATTGTGTCAGAGAAGAGATTTCAGCCACTGTTCAGATAGCACTACAAAGGAGAAACAAGCCAAACGAAAACTATACTAAACATGGCATATTCTACGTAACAGAGTTTCAGAAACACAGTAGAAAGTCGGTTGTTTGGGGAAAAAGCTCTTGAAGGAGGACAGATGGGGACATTAGTACTGGTTGATTTTATGTCAACCTGACACAAGCTAGAGTCATCAGAGGAAGGAGCCTCAGGGGAGGAAACGCCTCCGTGAGATCCAGCTTTAAAGCGTTTTCTCAATTAGTGATCAATGCAGGAGGGCCCAGCCCATGGTGGGTGGTGGTGTCCCTGGGCTAATGGTCCTGGGTCCTAAGAGAAAGTGGCTGAGCAAGCCAGAGGAACAAGCCAGTGAGCAGCACCCTCCATGGCCTCTGCATCAGCTCCTGCTCCAGGTTCCTGCCCTGTGTGAGTTCCTGTCCGGACTTCTTTCAAAATGGAAGTGTAAGCCAAATAAACCCTTTTCTCCCCAACTTGCTCAGATTTCATGAGGAGAAATTAAGGCAGCGTGGTAGTGCAGTGGCTGTGAAAGCAGGACGGTGTGGTCTGAGATGGAAAGCCGCATCTTCACCCCTCACAGCGTGTGCAGGGCTGAGCACGTGAGCTTAGCTTCCTCCTTAACTGCCCTATCAGCAGCTGCTTACCCAGGTACCGCCCTGTTCCCGTGTAAGCACTGTCATCCTTTCTGCTCCTGCATCCACACACACCTACGAGTGTGGAAGCCAGAGGGCCTCGGGAACTTGGGGATGCCGAGATGCACCACCACTCCAGTACCAAAGAGGGGAGGCAAGCTCAGGTGGAACCAGAAAATACAGTTACTGGGGAGGGTCGACAAGCAGGCAAGAGCAGTCACAGTGCCTCGTAGGGGATCCCTGCCAGCAGGAAAAGGGGCCACATTATTCCTGGTGTACGTTCTACCCTACCCTCGGAGCCTCTCCAACACTGCCAAAAGGTTCACGCAGGCTTTTATAAAAGGGCCTTCGTCCTCACAGGATGACCGCCTGCCTAACCAGAGACCCTTTGTGCAGACAATGGCCCTGTTTTTTGTTTCGTGGGGTTTTTTTTTTTTGTTTTTTTTTTTTAATTCCATGGGGATGTGTCATTTTCATTTCAAAAGGTGATTAGAACAGTCACACAAAGGAGTGCCTTCCACCTTGCTCTAGCCCACCTAGGCCAGGATGCAGGAGAAGAGCAGAAGTGACAGAAAGAACTCCTCCTTTAAGGAGGAGATGAGACCATTGACCCGTGTTGCGCCAGAAAGCAGAGAATCCCTTTCTATCCCTGCTCTTCCGTGGAGGTGGTCATCTCCCGCCCATGGCTTTCCAGCAGTCATGCATTCCTGATTCTTTCGAAGGGATTCAAAGATTCTTATGGTGCACCGAAAGGCTAGTACATGCCAGGCCCCATGTGGGCACATACACTAGCCATGCTGTGAGTTCATATTCTCATTCCCCTCACCCCCCACCCTGCCTTTCTGGGCCATTACTAGCAATGGCTGAGAATGAAGGATTGAAAGGCACACAAGGTAACTGCCTTTGGAAACTCCTCAGAAGGTGTGAGGGATTGGTAGGCAGAAGATCGATGACAGGAAGAGGAGGAGAGGTCTGGGAGGGTCTTCTGCTGCCAGAAGCTCAGCACAGCTCACATATGCAGATCTGGCTACCCAGATCTTTGAAGTCACAGGGATTAAGGAGTGTCATGTCCCCATCAGAGCCCACCCTGTTCCTTCATGCAATGTCAAATAATAAACATCTGAAATGTCTAAAGGCTGCTCTCACTCTTGGCCCCAGCACCGTGGTCTGACACACGATGTAACCTCAGGACTATGAAGATGCAGTGCTGTGTAGCAGCAGGTACAGCTTTCAGCACACACCGCCATGCTGAGCTCTTCCAGAGCCAGCAACTGCCTAACCTGTTTTCTTCCCCTTAAAGACAGGCCAGTGAAGACATGTTACGAGCCTCTTTCTCCACCAACAATGCACTCTGTCTCGCCCACTCTCCTGGGAAAAGGTCTCAAGGGTCCCGGGCCAGCGTCAAATCAAGCCTACCTCCCAAATGACTGAGGTAGCACACACTGCCACGCTCAGTCTGTGCAGTGTTCGCTTACGCAACTCATGACCTGATTCATGTCGTTCAACATTCTGCCCACTTACCAGAGGATTGTTCGGTTACATTCATTGCATGTCTGTCTGCATATGTGTGCGTCTGTACTTGTGTATAGGGGGTACTATATAGCATATGGAGGTCAGAGGGCAATTTGTGGAAATCAGCTCTTCCAGCTTACACTCCACCTTAGGTCATCTGGTTTGGTAGCGAAGACCTCCACCCACTGAGCCACCTCTCTGAGCTCCTGGTGTCATTTTAAAAGAGGGAGAGCTTAAAGGCAGATGGCCACACTGGTAGAGAAGGCTAGAAGCCGATCTGGAACGCGACATGGCTGAACTCGGATGGGACTTTTACTAGCATCCTTTCTCAAAGACTCGGTTCCATGGTGTCGATACCAGAAGGAAATGGGACACCTTTGGTCTACTGCTGCGTCCGGTCACTGCCATCCGCTGCTCACCCTGCAAAGCCACTGTGCTGCCCAACTCCAGGCAGGAACTTCAGAGCCAGGAACTAACACACCCCTTTGCTCTGGCTTTCTAAAGAAAATTACAGAAATTTACTCTATTAACAAATATAAGTATTTACTGATAAACAAATTACTGATTATTATGTAATTGTTTATATAAAAATTTATTATAAATTATATAATTTATTATAAATATTTATTTAATAGCAAATAAATACAAGTGTTTATTAATAACAAACTAACCGAGAGGGTGTCTTTTGCTCACATGCCCTCTGTCTCCTGTTACACTTTAATAGGAAACACATCATGTGAGAAAAATGAAGTTCATAAAAAGATCAAAAACACATTAACCAGGACAAAAACCCGGGATGATTACATGTAAGCACTATGTGCTGATGGGGCCAAGTGCTCCACCCTTTGATAGATTACACCTATCATTTTGAGGATCTATAGGCAACAGCCAATAGCATTTGGAAGACCAAGGCCCCGGGCTCACAGTGGAGAGCCTGCAGCAGTGGCGGCACTGTGACTCAGGAAATTTACCCCAGGCCTGGCAGCTACACTAGGAAATGCGTTCTTCATCTGGCAAGAAAAGGAGGCATCTATTTGAGATCACAGGCCCACTATTGTACAAAACAGTCTAGATTTAGACAAAGGACAGGGTTTGTGTAGATATCCTGTCCCTGATTTTTGCTTTGCATATTACATTAAGTCAGGAATATTCATGTCCCTAACATATTACATGTTACAGGCAAAAACTTATGCAGTTTCTCTTGAAATCCCCTCAAAATGCATTGTTTATTTAACACTCTTCTTCCCCAACCCTATCTGCCTTAGGAGTATGTGCTGGGAGAAAGTGATCCAAATGTGGAAATGAAAGTAATTCACACTCCACAGCAACGTTCTCTGGACTCGGATGTGACTTCGGGCTCTACAGCCCACAGCTTTTCTTATAGAGAAGTCACATGGTAGTCACACTTGGTGTTAAAATCTAAAATGTAACCTCATTTCCTTCTCCAGGCTCCACACTGCCACGTGTTTAAACGCTATCCACACAGTGTAATTAACCGCACAAGCATGGCCACTGTGCAGAGCAGAACTGCCAGCCACAGAAAGCTGTAACAAAGGCAGACCATCAGGCTGGGGCCGTAGCTCACGAGGGAAGCACTTGCCTTGAATGTGTGAGGTCCTAAGCTCATCCCCAGGACCCGAAAGAAACAATCAAAAATTAAAATAAAAACTGGTCATTGAGGGGATGAGTGTGACAGCATGCAGTGTGCACGCAGGAACACACCACAGGAAAGCCCATTCTTCTGTACAGTTTCACACTAACACAAATAGAACTTAAAAATAAACTGTAAATTAGCAAGTGTGAAACAAGCTAACCAACTGCATTTACCTTTACGATTCCTAAGTTCTTTATCTTCTAAGTAAGTACTTCCCTTATTAAAAAAAAATTAAAGAAATGTTTAAAAATATAGCCCCCCAACCACACACTTCAAAGGTCAATTTCTCCTTAATGACCCATGAAAAACATACAGCTCACTCATACTAAACTATGACTCTCCGCCAGCTTGGCTTAAAGTGTTTAGTAGTTTGGGAAAAAATACAAAATTATATACTGTTTTTTTGTTCCAAAAATATGTTTTTAAAATAATAAGCTATTAAATGTATTTATTGGCCATGTCATTTGGCAGACAATATGCAGCAATTGTTTTCAAACGTTTTAGTGCATGAACTATAGAGAAACCCAAATATATATATACAATTTTTATACACACACATTCACACAAATACACACACACAGGATTTTTGAGATAGGGTTTTGCCGTGTAGCCCTGGGTAGCTGCCCTGAAACTCACTCTATAGACCAGGCTGGCCTCGAATTCAGAGGCCCAGCACCTGCCTCGTGAGTGCTGGGATCAAAGGCGTGCCCCACCACCACCCAGCCAAAAGATACTTTAATGTGAATTTTATCCATCGATATGCTCAACATAAAACTCAGTTTTCAACAGAAAATCACATTATAAAAAGGAATAAACCAATTTTATGGTGAGACACTATATTTTCAACATAGCTCTATGTTTTCCAAAATAAGTTGATGAGAACAGCGGGTTTTGTCTGTTCCCCTGCTATCCTCCACTGTGACTTTAACACTGGCTAAACAGACAACTCCCTGCTGGGCATAGCAGCACAGGCGTCCCCCTTCCTTAGCACTGGAGGGGCCGAGCCGGGGCCAGGTTCAAGGCCACCACCCACCGCGCGGCAGGCCCCAGGCTGAGCGCACGGACAGATGCCCCAGGGGAGCCCGCAGCCAGGACACTCACAGGTCTCCATGCCTTCATCATCCTCGTCCGCCGCGGGCTTGTCGTAGGACTTGTCGATGGCCGCCCGGAAGCTCTCGTTGCAGCCGCGTCCTCGGATGATGCGCGGCCGCGGGCGGTGGAAAGGGATGTTCCCGTTGAGCGTCACCTCAGCGACGGCCGTCTGCAGGCTTTCCAAGGAGCTGGATTTCTTCAGGCCCAGAGAAGGTCCCACGTCTCTGCTGGGGGAGCCTTGGAGGGTCGGAATGATACAAGGTTAGTGGGACGGAAGCCGCAATTTCAGAGCCAAGTATCTAGGTGCTGCTGAACCCTGCAGGGATAAAGTTATTTACTGCCTCGGTATAACTGCTGGAACGTGGGTGTAAAATAAAGAATAAACAACATTAGTTAATTCTGTTTTTCCACAAATATATTAGTTTTTGTATCTATTTCCATTTGGAAAGGTTCTAAATCATTAATTTTTATCTTAAGAGATGAAATCTTTATTTATCAAGCCATTGTCCAATGTAATACACATATAAACAAAGACAACAGTAATCAATAACAACATTTAAGATGCAGAGGCAGCGAGACGCCGCAGGAGAGTTTCTCTGTGGTCTGGAGTTATTAACAGCAGAAGGTAGCCATCACTGTGGAGGCTACATCCACTCACCGCCACCCTAACAGACAAAAGCGGCTGGGGACTGTGAGCCACATACAGAGGGCAGGACAGATCTGAATGGAAAAGCACAGAAGGGTTTCTCTCCCAGAAGAGACAGAGCTGTTGACTCACCAGGGAGTTAAGTTTTTGCTTTCATTTCTCAAAGATCCCAGGCAGCAAGGCCTGGGGTACCAACCGCACCAGGGTTACGGCAATCACAACTGTTTTCCTTAAGCCAGGGAGACAGCTCCATCCATCACTGTCTGACCTGGCACACGGGGGGAGGCAGCAGTCTCTAATGAGTGACACCTCCACCTGGGTGGGCCAGGTGACAGGCCTGGCCCCTCACTCATCTTCCTGAAAGGACGGATGGAGGAGCAGAGGGTAGAGACACTAAACAGCTTCTCTCCACGTGGGGCTCCCCACCATATGCTGATCAATAATTAGGAGGTAGCTTCCTCGTGTTACTACCTGGAAGACACACGGCGGGGCGGTGGCTCACCACAGCTCAGAGTGGTAAGACAAGGAAAATTAACTGCAAGTGTCAACGGAAGAATTAACCTCTGATGCTTCATCTCTATTATATATTTTCCCTAATTTTCACCGTGGGATAGCAGTGCCCAGGGAGGGGAGGGACGCTGAACAGACAGACAGAAGCAGGCACGATTTTCACAGTGGAAAGACAATCTGGAAGTTATCGGTCTCGGGGGCAAGTGATGCAGGTTTGCGTGCATTCAGTCGCTTGTTTTGTAGCCAATGTGCACACTGAAATTTTCCTCCAGGTAGCACCATGCCACCCCTGCTCTTCACAGCACACGCCTGACAAGTCTTACGTTAGTCATGAGGGATAAGCCACAGGATGAAAAGCCAACCACATTCCAAAACAAAAGGGGTGACGTCAAGGGACCAAGATTCCACCTCCACGTTCTCTAGAAACAAGCACCGGCAAAAGCTCATTTCTGAATGGATCCTGCCCATGAGATCTCAAACCTCCCTCTGTAATTGACTCATGTAAAACAGGTATTAGCAAATGCTTCCCAAGGATGTCAGTACCTCTAAGGGCATGTGTGTACACATGTACCCCAACAGTGATTTCACACTTCCTGTTGGAAAGCTAGCCGAGACTTTAATGTACTCGACAAAAACTGACAGTGGATCTAAGAGATGGTCTGAGGGCCCTTCAGCATACAGCAATTCTGCAAAGACAGATAAACATGCAGAATAATTACATCAGCAAGAAAACCCCACAAATGCACCAGGCTCTGTGTCCCTCAACACGTGCAACTAACAGTGCAAATAATTTAAACCTTCCTTCTCTGTATTACCAGTCCATAACTGACACTTCAGCATGATGTTGGTAACTGTGAACACTTTTGTTGCCTGGTGGAAATTTGCACGATGAAAAGTCAATCTACGGCGGGATCAGCAAACGTATCTGGACCTGCCACGGGAACACAGCCTCACCCACTTATTAAGATTATGTATGATCTGTGGCTACTTTCAAACCCACCAAACAATTTCCAGAGACCCTTGGCCACGTAGCGCAAATTGCTTATTACCTGGTTCTTAACAAAAAGCGCTCACTACCTCTGTAACACAGATATCATGCATGAAAGAGGAAGCTTTAAGAATTCTGGGTTGGAGCCATAGCTCGGGGACAGAGTGCTTGCTAGCAGGCACATGGCTTGGCTCTCGAGTCCTGCTAGCATGGTGTCATACACTCAGAATTTACTGTGATGGACACAGAAGGGGTCACCTGTCAAAGGCAAAGGCTCTTCACCATTGCATGAAAAGCAGAATCTTCCCTTTCTGAAACAACATTTTAAGGTTCTCAGTATGCACCTTTGCATCCTTAATATACTCTTAAAGATCCCATGGTCTCTTTATTCTTTTTAAAGAAAGTACATTCTCTGCAAAAATAAATACAAGATTCCTAAATCCATAACTCAAGGAAATTATACATAGAATATTTTTCTTAGAGCAGTTTTGTGTGTGATGGCTTCTGTGCTGTACCCCAGGCTAGGACTGTTGCTCTGCTCAGTTCTGTTTTCTTTTTCTGGGAGAAAGGGTCTCATTATGCAGCCCTGGCTTGTCTGGAAACCAGTAAGTAGACCAAGGAGATCCGCTGCCTCTGCCTCCTGAGTGCTGGAATTAAAAGCATGCACCACACCTGGCTTCCAAACCTGCCCACTAATAAACATCCCTCTCAAAAAAAAAAAAAAAAAAAAAAAAAAAGTCTCAGTGAAGGTGTCTTTTACAAAGGGAAAAAAAAAATCTGTTTTCCTTACCAGTGGCTTAAAACAACACAGATATTTATGCCAACATTTCAGCATGCCCTGTCCAAGAGCGCTGAACTAACCTGTCAAAGAATCCAAACAATTCTGAATCGAGGAAAGGAAAGAAAGCTACTGAAACTGTTCCGTGGTAACACTGGGCAGGAGAACACTGTCCACAGAACTTGCCGATGGAGAGTAAAACTCCCAAGCCAGGAAGCACCCGATGTCTGTGTAGAGCGTGTCCTAGAATCTTCCAATTTCACTGTGTGCATGGGACAGAGGCATGGACTCAAAACCACACAGCGCCCTTCTCCTGAGACCTCACACACGGTGAAAATCTGACTCCACGCCATCAAAGCTATAGAATGTTTTCAGTAAAAAGGCTGTGTGTGATTTAATTTTCTTTTCCTCACAGTGGGTTTGTGTGTTTCACATAACTGGAGAGCACACATCACATTGCAAAGGTGGGACATTCAGCCCGGCCTAACACGTCTTTACGCACTGAAGCCAACTAACTCAACACTAACTTCTACCGTCCGCTTGTCACCTGCCTGGACTTGTCAGATCGCGCCACCGCAGAATTTCAACGAACTTTATATTTTATCAGGAAAAAAATAGCTACTTAGTAAGATCTGAAGCTATACTTAATTGCCCTGAACACAGCCAACCTTATAATTTATTGAATGCAATTTTATATGTAACATTTACTTCATAGAATATGGTAACGCCAAGAACATCCACATAATCTTTATGCATGTATGTAGAACACACAGGCTGAAACTAATTACTACAGCAGGTTAAAAAGGCAAATTAAAGCTAATACGTGCTAAGTGATATAATTACATTATCCTGGATCCAGAATAATTAAAACAAGATTCCAAACTGCAGTAATAAATGCTCAACCGCACACAGCACACTGCCTAATCACCCTGCCAGACTCCGCTGATTATTTTCCTGTGCTGATGTAAAAAGCAAGACACCGCTCCACGTAGCCCGTGTGGCCATTATTTCCATGAAATGATTAAGCAGTAAAATTTAGGGCAGGTTCCAGGGGCTACCGAAGCCGTATGTGTCATATAGCTCAAGCTGATGTCAGGGTTAACAGCGAGCTAATTCCAGCATCTGAAAAAGATGCAGAAACAATACAGGCTCGTCCACAGCAAGGCCAAACTGTCACCTAGTGAAGTGTTCATGCAGCAGAACGGGCCTCCACCTGCCCACGCTGCAACCCTTCAGCACAGTCCCTCCCGTTAGAATCACCTCCAACCATAAAATTGCTTCTTTGCTGCTGCTTAAGTGTAATTTTGCTGCTGTTATAAATCATGAAGTAAGTATCTGATAGGAGGCCTGTGGGGGCCATTCGGCCCCTAAAGGGGTTGTGAGCCACAGGCCGAGAACTGCTGGTACAGGTGATGCTGCTTTTCAAATACAAATCAACACTTGGAGCACAGACAGTAATTACGACATCACGACATCACATTACTAAAGAAATCAGATGTTGCCTTAGGATTCTGATTTAAAAAAAAAAAAATCACTGAACATTCCTATGCAAGAAAGATCTAAAGTTGTTTTTAACATTGTAAAGGGAGTCTATTCCATTCCATCTGTTACACACATTGCTGATAAATTTCTAATAACAACAAAAATGTGTTTTCTCCTGCAATTCAATTTCCCGTAAGGAGAGCATCTGACTGAGACTGGAATGCTGGTGTGTACATGAAACAGGACTGTCAGCTCTGTAATCACGAGAAGCTCCTTGCACCACGGTTTCTATGGCAACCGTCTGACTGTCCGTTCTTACCTGCTCTCTGGTCATCCACTGTATTGAGTTTAGTCTCGTCAGCTACTGTTAAAAGGGAAATGTAGACTGGTTAGCCCGGTTAGTCCCGAAGCCCAACATGCTTCAACCCTTCCCCAGGTCTGACCGTTAGAGCACAGCTCTTAGGCAATATTCCATGCAAATAAAATGAAACATCAAGCAAACATTCATAATCAAAACTGAAGGGAGGAGAAGCAGCAGCAGCTCATGCAGCCAGTCATGTCATCTGGCAGGTGTGTTATTTTTATGTTAGTGTGCCATCATCAGCAGAGGCAGGGCACTGCCCAATTTTACATTTTACACACGGATCTGGCAAATTAACGCTTTTAGTCTTTAAGTCCAAACAGCCACCAGAAAACAGCATAAGTTATGATTGATTAACAAAGGTTTTTTTTTTTAATTTAGTTTATACCTTAATTAATTGAATTACTTTTGGGGGTAGAGACACTACCTGATTGTTTAACTGAACCACTATGGCTATTTTCTTCCTCTTGTTTGCACCCAAACTCCTTCTGGAATATATTCTTTCCAGTGACTAATCTGGTTCAAGGCCACAAGAAGAAGTCTTACCAATTAGCACTTTAAGAAGAGCAATCAAGGAGAGCATTGGCACCTAAGCCCCAGACATGGATTGAGATAATGGTTTCTCTCCAAACGTTTCTCTAGTCAAAAATCCCACCGAACATCATCTCAGAGGAAACTGCTTCTCAGATGGGCGAAGTACCGAAATAACTCATTTTGAAGTGAAGCTATGAGGGTCCAGTGCGGGTTTGCTTCCTTCCTCTCGGAAGCGCTTCAGCTGCTTACCATGTCAGTGTGCTACACTGAGGATGGCGGCTCTCGCAAATGCAAGGCAAACTAACTGCTGCAAAATTGCCACATTTTTTATTTATTTTCCCTGTTGCTAAAAATAAATAGACATGTGTTTAGGACCATCAGTTTCATCCTGAAGCATCCAAACCTTATTTAGATAAAGAATCATGGAGATTGTACTCACTACCTAAATCCATGCTTTTTGATTTTCGTGTTTTAACGAAATCCAATTGACTGGCATCTGAAAATTGCTTTGTGCGTTTTTCTGACATACTCTGGCGTCCAAATCCTTCTCGTTGAAAAGCGAGAACCGGGTCAACATCTGGACTCAAAGAGCTGAGGTGAAAAGAAAGAAAAAAACACAGAAGTATTTATTAAAGGTAGAGACATTCAATTTTTGGAAAGATCATATACCTTTTAGTGCATGAATAGATGCATATTACTTAAGGATTTAAACTAAATACACAATATACCTCATTTTCAAAAGGAACCTGAATAGAAAGTAACACAAAAATTAAAATTTGATTGAAGATTAAAGTGACTGAGTGGGTGTAATTTTTCTTTCCTTCCCCCTGGGTTTTTCTTTATTGTATTTGACAAGATGGAAATATTTCTGTTATTGTTTAAAATGAGCCTGCTACCTGGCAGACACAGGAAAGGCCGAGTATCTGACAAGACCTGCCTGATACTGTAACACGTGGCCACACACATGGTAATTCAGCGATTTCAGCAAGGGTGTGTTCTGACGGGGACTGCCGAGAGACCAACAACTGGACCTGGCGCAGTCGCCGAGAAGTTCTGCACGCCCTCCGCACAGTAACACAGCAGCGACCCCCGTTCTCCACCCACCTACTATGCAAAACAGATGCTCGGGGTGCACACAGGAAGGACCACCAGACTGAAGGAGGAGGGAGAAGCACAGCCACGTTCGGATGACATTAGATTCGGGTGGCACCAACACAGTGGCTCAGGGGACAGGCGGGAGGTGATAAGGGGTTCTGCGGTGCTTCTCTACAAATCTGTGACTGCTTTAGCAAGCACTACTAAGTGCTCCGACCCAGTCCCAACTATGCCAGGGGCCCTTCCTCCAGGCTCGGCACACTAAATAAACGAGCACAAGTACTCTCCTGCATGGGACAGAGCCAGCATGCCTTCCTCGGTGACACTGTGCTGCTGGTGGGGGTGTCACGGAACCATTAGGAGGCAGGGCCTTGCTGCTGAAGGAAGGATGTCACTGGAGGCTGGGATCTGAAGAGTCTACAACTTCTCCCAACTTCCCCTTCTCTCCCTGGCTATGTATATGGGTGAATATGAGACTCCGGCTTTCTGCATAGCCTGCCTGCTCGCTCATGCTTCTTCGGCAACAGATTTGCCCTCTGCAACTGTAAACAAAGTGAGCTTTTTTCCATAGGTCGCTCTTGGGCATGGTATCTTATCACAGTGAGAAAAACTAACACACCACACCCCTCAGAGAACTGACATGTCGTGCTGGGCTGTGAGGGGCCAAGTCTACCAAGGCGGCCGAATTTAGCATCAACTTCCACGTGTTTCCCTGCAGGCAAGCCACAAAAAACCTGCACTGTATTATGTAAAATAACATACAGGTAAAGGGGTGTGATCCGGATTGAGTACAGAGCAAAGCTTTAACTGCAACCACCCAACAACATGACACCAGGTGGCTCTTCAAGAAGTGTCGAGCCAGAGGTCAAGGAAGGTTGCAGGAAAACCCTCCCACTGCCAGAGGTCAAGGAAGGTTGCAGGAAAATCCTCCCACTGGAAGAGGACATGAAGTGCCCTGCGCCCATTAACCTCCACATGCCCGACGAATAGCCGGCTTCCTCATCTCTGAGCTAATGAGAGCACTCAAGAACATGAGGCAAAGGCCCTTTGCATACCGCCATTCGCAAGCTATTATTGCTGGCCAGCGAAGGCAGGCGGCCTCAGATCACCATAGAAATACCAGTGCTGGCGTCTTTGATAAGCACATTTTTTTAAAAAATGAACATCCTTCCCTAGTCTCTGCCACGGGGTGCAGATGTGGAGCACCGCAGGTGGGCAGGGTGGGAATTTAGAGTACTCACTCACAAGGTCAAGAACAAGGAACCTAGGACAGACAGCTGAGCTAGGCCTTCCTGCTGCCTCCCCTCCATCTCAGCAGGCTTGCCTGAGCCAGGACCACTGCAGGAAGACTAAACCCCGGGGACCAGCAAGGCAAGAATTTCCATTTTTATTTTATTATTTTAATTAGTGTACAGGTGTGTGGAGGTATCACACCCATGAGTAGGGGTACCCGCAGGGCCCAGAAGACGTCGGACCCCCTGAAGCTCAGTTATAGGTGGTCACGAAGCATAATTATTCATCTGATGTGGGTGCTAGGAACTGCACTGTGGTCCCCTTTTCCAGTCCCCAGGGCCTTTTTAAAGTGCATGGCACTTTGCTAGTGCTGTATTCTCATTGTGAATACAGGATCACAGCTCTTCAAAACTTTGGGCAGTTTGGATTTTCAAGAAGTAGTGTCATATTTATCCAGGAATCTCATGTGTCAACTTAAACACTAGGATAAGCATGAAATAAAGATATCCAAAAATTTCCAGAGCAAAAGCCCCCAGCACTAGCCAGGTGCAGTACTGAGACTTTTAACCCTAGCACTCAGGAGGGAAAGGCAGGTGGATCTCTGTGAGTTTAAGGTGAGCCTAGTCTACATAAGGAGTTCTGGGAGGCTATCCAGTAAGATCCTGTCTGGAAAACAAGCCAAACAACAACAAATATCCCCAAGATAACGAAGACTCAATTCTAAAGCTACAAACACAAAAAAAAAAAAAACAGTCTTTGAGGAATGGCAATTCTCTATGTCAAAAGCGGACTTCTTAGCTGCCTACCAAAAACTACTTGTGACATGTGGGACACTTGGAGAATATCACTAAGGCAGCAAATCTGTGGACAAAACGAATCTGAACTACAGTTATTTATCCACGTGTGTGTCTGAGTGCTTACTGGTGCACTCCTGTACGTGTGTGCAGGCCATGGGTCAGCATGTGAGAGTCTTTCTGAGTGCTCTCCATTGTATTTACTCAGGCACAGCCTCTGGCTGAGTCCAGAGCTCACAGATATTTCTAGTGTAAGCCAGCCAGCTTATTCCTGGGATCCCCGGGTTCGATCTCTGGGATTCAGGTATGAGAGGAAGGCTGCTAGGTCTGCCTTAGCAGTTGTGGGTGCCGGGACCCACACTCAGGCTCTTCCGCTTGCGTGGCCAGCACTCGATCCACTGAGCCATCTCACCAGCTCCACAGTCAGCTTATTTTTGAGAACGCTGCTGTTACCCACACCGACTTTAAAAACACTGACCCTCTGGGTTCTAGAACAGGTACGCACTGCCACACCCTGCTGAAATACAGTATTAACAGAAAGTTCTAGCAAAGAATTTCCAAAGCAATTTAAATTCTTCCTAACATTGCTTAAATCTCCATTTAGCATACTTTCAAACTCAATTTATATCCTCCTTAATAATATTATCAAAATTAGAATTTGCTGCTATATTTTCTCCTCCCTTAAAAAAACATGGTGATGACACCTACACATCAGTACATTCTATTAGTTAACAAATTAGAATTGTAGCCATTTGACACATTTAGCCTTCTACAAATATGCAGTCAACTTTAAATGGACACATTTTAAAATGTCAAATGAGCTTGCAAATTAATAAGGGACTTAAAATAACTAAATATTCTTAAAATGTAACATAATTAATTTTCCCTGATTAATATACTCAGCAAACTTATTTCAGACACAATAAACAGTTTGCTAGAATATTACCAAGATAGAGTGTAAGGCTGGCAGATGATAATACCCTTCTCCCCATTGCTGAAATTCCAGTTATTAATCTTGCCTCACTGACCTTCTGGGTTTGTTTGTTTTGTTTTGTTGTTGTTCTTGTTTAACATTTTCTAACAAGTTTAAGGGAGAGACTGTCAGACTAGAAAGGCTAACATTCTCATCTCTGAATAGATAACATCATGTTTAGATAACCCTTCACTTGTATTCTTTCCTTTGCCCTATATTTCCGAAGGAGAAAAATCACAAAATCCCTCACCATTGTTGTTTGTTTTTCAAATCTACCTCAGGGAAATTAATCCCTCAGACTATCCCTGAAAGTAAAGTATGGCTTTTTATCAATGGAGATCCAGCCCTACGTGGCTTATTATGGTGGAGACTCAAAGGCTTTTGCCTCCTCGAAGAACACTGCAGACATAGGGGTAAACCGCCTTTCCACGCTGACTTCTAGCAAGACAGAAGCTTCAGTCAGGTTAAGAGCGTCTGTGCAATGCTGCCGCCCACCCCCAATCCGAAGACTCATTCAAGGCTAAGCTGCTATCACCACATGGTATGCTCAGCTCCGCTCTGTATTCTGTACTTTCCAAAAGAGAATTAAAAGGCAAGAAGAGCTTGAGAACTTTTCAAGTGCCCCACAGCAGGTTAAGCTTTCAAGAGAACAGAGTCGGCAAATGTATTAACCACAGTTTCCTGAGCTCATACAGGAGGGGGCAGGGGAGGGAGGAGAGGGAGTCCAGCAATGTTTTACCTTGTTAAGCTCACCATGGAAATGTTACACAAAAGCGCCTGTCCTCGGCACCTCCAGCCTAACAGCTAAGGTGACACAGGTGGGGAGTGATAGCGCACCCAGCGAAACGCGCTTTGTGTGGTAACATGCTTTTCTACCAAGTGTGGAGACTAAAAACAGGGTGACCCGTGAGGACCACACATGGTGAATGGCATCAAAGGCTGCATTACAAAAGAGCAAAACAAAATTAGGAGAGTACCCACGCAGTCTCTCTGTCTGTTAGAAGCAGCCTGGTGGACAGGAGAGCTACAACACTAGAGAAAGAAGCTGGGGGTAGGGAGATGGCTCCATGCAGAGTGCTTCCTGCACATGTGTGAGGACTCAGTTTTGGGTTTCCAGCACGCAGCCTAAGTGCTAGGCAGCCAGCCTCAGCCACTAGCAAGCTCCAGGACAAGTGAGTAATTTTATATAACGGTGAGGAGCACCAGGAGGACACCTGATGCCAACTATGTTGGCTAGCTTCCTTGTCAACATGATATAAAGCAGAGTCATCTGAGGGGAGGGAACCTTACCTGGGAAAATGCTCCCATAAGATCTGGCTGTAGGCAAGCCTGTAGGACATTTTCTTTACATGTGAGTTGATGAGGGGGAAAAACTCCGCCCACTGGGGGTGGGGCCATCCTTGGGCTGGTGGTCCTGTGAGAAAGCAGCTGAGCAAGCCAAGGGGAGCAAGGCAGTAAGAGCAGCACCCTCCTTGCCGGCCTCTGCCTCCTCAGGGTTCCTGCCCTGTCTGAGTTTCTGCCCTGACATCCTTCATGATAAACAGTGATGTGGAGGAAAAGGTCAAATAAACCCTTTCCTCTCCAAGTTGCTTTTGGTCAGTGTTTCATCACAGCAGTAGAAACCCTAATTTAGACACATGCCTATGGCTTCCACAATGTACACTCACAGGGCAGCACACGCCAACACCTGTGACATGCATATACTCCTAAAACAAAACAACAACAAACAGTAAGTCTCCTCTGTGCCCAAGCACATTAACTACTGAGTTGTAATCTAGCGGTTAGAGCAGCTTAGGAACCTCTCCAGACCCGGGCGCTCACTCACCAGTCAGCTGGGTCACTGATGGCAGCCTTGGCCCACGTGCCGGCCTCTGTCATCACGAAGCCCACGTCATCGTGGGAGCTGGAAGAGGACTGGTCGGAGAGGTGTGGAGGGAGCACGGGCAGCCTGTCATCCTCGATCATGACAGAGTCATCATGCGGCATGTTCACAGTGGGTGACAGCTGGCATTTACCTGGCCAGTAGGAAAGAAATTCTGGATGTCAATGGAGGCGCCATGCATGTTCATTTTCACTTTTTACTACACAAAGAAAGCCCTGGATCTTGACACACCTGCTCTAAATGATAGGACGAGAGAACTCAGGGTATTTATTTCTCGTCGAGCACTGCCACAAACACAAACCTCGGGTCCACACGACTGCTTCCGCAGCACAGCCACACAGCATGTGGCTGACATGGGACTTCTCTGCCTTAAGTTCCCCAAAGACAATGATTACCTCCAAAATGGCTTACTGTGAACACAACATAGAGCTTCGTAGGTAGGAGAGGGCTCTGGGAAGTTTCAGGAGGAAATCTGGAGGGAAACCTTACAAACCTACAGCAATCATCTATCTAGGCACTCATCAGGTAATGACTCCAGGCTAGAGAAGTGCTAGGGGACGCCATCTCATACCGAGTTACAGCCTAATGAAGGCGGAAAAGCCCCAGCAGAGTAGGGCGACCTGAGTGTGAGGACTGTGCCACTGTGTTCATCCGGGCGAATGATGGACAGACGTGGGCATCAGAAGGTCAACAAAAGTTACTGGAGCTAGATTTGGAACAGTGGCTATGAATTTCCAACTAGGAGAAATGACATTTATCACAGAGACTGGCAGCAAGCTCAACCCATGATGAATTCAGGTGACACCTGACAAGGCCTGGCACACAAGCCAGGGAGAACAACTTTGAAACAAGAATGACCTAGATGTGACGAGCTTAGCATAAATCCAGATGTGTTTCTTGAGGCTCTGGGGCCTTCCCTGGGAAGAGGGGTGTCAAGTCTGATTATTTAGTTATGAAAGGCTGAAAGTATCTCCTGTCCTTTCTTCAAATTCTTTCAGCAAAACTTGTTAAGGTTCATAGTCCTGCATGGCGTTCCCATATCACAACCTTTCTTGGAATAAAATTATGTTTCAAGTCCCCAAGTCCCTAAAGGTTATGCTGGAGTACAAACTGTGTCCTTATAACAAATCCCCTCTACTTCTTGAAACTCCTTTCCAAAATCTTTCCATTTGTTTTCTGAGCAAGGATATGCTGATGAAATTTTGGTCCAGGTGCACATCTTTTAAGAAGCTGAAGTCATAGGACAACAACCATATGACAAGGCACAACCAAGTGTGTTCCCAAGCAAGGAGCCACGACAATCTCCTGTCTATGTCATGGGATGACAAATACTCCCACTACATCTAATGCCCAGAGCACTTCAGCCAAACTGTCCCTGTTGGCACCCAGGACACCAAGTCTGCTGACCCTTCTCACACCTCACTGCCATTTTGCTCAAGGTGCTCTTTCCCTTCAAAATAATTTCAAAAACAGTTCAGCAACCATGTATTACCATTTTTATATTAGTCTTAGATCTAGGTTTAAAACTGAGCATTTATTAGTTATTGGGTAAGCACAGATAAACTGGAAATATTACGTTAAAGGCACAGTTTATCTTTCTCTGGCTGATTCGGTAAAGAAACAGAAAACCGTTAAGTTTCTATATAGCTTTCAGTCCTTACAAAGAAACTTGGCAGAAATTACAAATGCATCACTACATAGCATTAAGTGGTCTGTTATAGAAGCCATGCATGCTCATTAAAGCCTCTCTTCAGTATACTAGCTAGGAAGACTTCCTACTTTGATTCAAATGTTCCATTTTGACAAACTGTGGAACTGGCAGCTTCTTATGAATGCTCATGATACAAAAGTAAATCAACAGCAATCATTTCTGTGTCTTGATTTCAAATCACCCGTTTCTTTCTACTCAAGCTATAGGACATTAGAACAGAAACCTGTCCATGGTAATAAAGTTTACCATCATTGACCAAAGAAATGCTTTTCTTTAAGACATATTTTTTCTCCCAAATGACCAGATTGAATTCATAAAGCCAGACTTCTTCTACTGACTGGAGAGGCAAATAAGCCACATTACTAAATACCAAGTCCTCATCCAGGGATGATTTAAGTAAGAAAATATTACAGAGTAATCATATTGCATAGCTTTTAAATTGAAACATGCAACCGCTTGCATTGGCACATTAATTCTAAGTGAAAGCCTAATAAGAAATATAGAACATTAACTGGATCATACAATCAGAGTGTGTGTGTGTGTGTGTATGTGAGAGAGAGAGAGAGAGAGCTGCTGTTTTGTGTAGAAACACTACTATATATGACACAGAATCCCATTATCTGTTTTCTGTCTGTCTGTCTGACTCTGTCTCTGTCTGTCTGCCCACCTCTCTCTCTCTCTCTCTCTCACACACACACACACACACACACTCACACACACACTAACAAGAAGTCTCTCTTGCAATGCTCTCCAGTCTAACATTCTGTAAGGTTTTGAGTAGGATTACCCCCCTCTTCTCCCTCTCTTAGCTTGCTTGTGAGGAACTATTCCAGATCTAGGTCGAGAAACCAGCACGGGCAGCAACCATCTACAGTTTAAAGCTGCATGTTTCCCTGAGACACACCAGGACGTCTTTAGCCTTTAGACACATCTCTTAGCCTGCAATGCATCACAGGCAAGAATCCTATGAACCATGCTCAAGGTGGCTTCAGTTTTTAACAGCTAAATTCTCCCCGGCCCCAACCATTTCATCAATATTGAACACCTGGATCTGAGAGAGGGAAACAATAACATACAAGAGGATTATTTACTAAACATTTATTCATTGATGAATTTACAAGGAATGCAACACAGTGCATGATTATCAGGAATAAGTGAGACGAACACTATCAGCAATACGGTAGTTACAAAACAACATTAATGTCTCAGTTTTCTGTCAAATTTTTAACAAAATGAAAATACTCTGAACATAATTATTTAAACTCACCATAAAAGTATGAATGTAGAAACCACTGAGATAAATAGTAAAATGAAATAAAATTTCAGCTCAAAATAAAATTGCTTTAAACAGAATTATGCAAACAAACACCTTAAAAAATAATATTTTCTGCTCCCAAACAGGAATTTGTGGTGCATTTATGGAGTAAACATGTTGGTAAACTGTTTCTATTATGTCACTGTTGTTATTTACATGGCAGGAAAGGTCTTTCTAGGCTTTTCAAAGGGGAAACCCTAAGTAGACTCAGTAAGGGAGCCTCATGGTCAGAGCTACCTACCTACCTGTACATTTACTTACTGGTGTTTTTTCACTTGTTTAACCTATTTTTGTAGTGCTGGGAGCAGGGCACTATGCTAGGGAAGTGCTTTTAGCGATAGTCCCAGCCCTTTTGAGTTGCTTTCTAATACAAGAATAGGACTCACATTTTAACATCAATGGCAGTGGGAATCCAGCTAAAGAAGATGACTGTGGTTAAGTCTGGCCTCTGGTCACATTTCTGACTGATCCATCCAAAAGTGATAGAAAGGAAGCAGCTGTTATAAAGAGAAACTCACCCCCCACCCCCAGAAAACCACATTCAAACTGTGGTTCAGAAACAGAATAAGCCACTGTCCAGCGATCTGTAGCTCCCTGAACACAAGAGCAGGATGGAGCATGTGACGTGTGGCCAGCAAATGTCTTAAATTTCCTTATCCCTGGGCAGATCAAGGGCACTGGGCACCTTGTCCAGGAGACACCTTGTGCCTTTTAGTCAATGTGTGTCACTAAAACTTACCATAAGATCTTGGCATTCCCCAAGAGGGGTATACTTTTAGAAACGGGAAATAACCGAAACCAAAACAAGGGAAAATTAGCCTAGGTTTTGGGAGCCATTCCTTTTGTCTGCTCAGTGAAGCAGTGCCGCTGAGAACATCTGGCATCCTTCCAGCTAGAAATGGTGTTTCTTTTTGGGTGCACGTTTCTGAAGTCTCCCTCCTGGGATATATACCCATTCCATAAATGACCACAGGCCTTAAAAATTCCTTCGGCCGCATGTACAAAGCGTTCTTTGTGAAAAATTGCCTTGATCACTTAAAATTATTCACTCCTTTGTGTGATAAGGAATTTCAACACTTCCCTCTCTCTCATATGAAATGATGGTCCACAGAGGAGGGAGGTTAAAGACACAGCAGACAGTTGTGACCTGGCCAGGTAGAACCCGGCTGAGAACGTCTGTGCTCCTGACACGGAGCAGCACCTGATGCCGACGATGCACGGCATGGATGTTAGGAGTTGTTTCACCACCAGTGGCAAAGAAACTTTATTTTTTTCTTTTGGCAGTATCTAACTTCACCAATAGCATGCAATTCTTAAGGCCAACAATTCTAGAATAAGGACAGAAAAAGAGCATAACAGCTCTGAAGTTTGTAAACAGCAAGATTAATTGAATTAAGTTTATGTATTTCTCCAGGTACAGCCGCAAGGGGCTTCTAGTTTCCAGTACAGCATATAAAACATGTCTTAAGGACATGGACAAATGAAGTCATTAAGAAGCCCTGGATTCAATCCCCAATACCCCTTCCCTAAAGATTCTCGAATGTAAAAATTTAGGCTGCTGAGTATGACATCCTCCCCAGACCATGAGTCCCAGTATACATGCAGAGCAACACCCAACATGGCAGGAGGAGCCGGCCTGCAAGGGGAGTCTCCGTGAGTTCATTACATACCTAGCAGAGGAGGGAAAACACTGCCAACCGAATTACCCGCTGACAAGGACTAACAAAGTCAGAACTAACAAACGTGGGTTACAGAAAATGGAGAAAACAATATACTCCTCAACCCATGATACACAGTTCAACAAATCGCTAGTGAACTCAGGGTGGGGGCTGGTAAGTGTCTGAGTGTTAGGTTTTCGCCTTCCTCTGAAGAACCAGGGGTTGGAGGCAGGATGCAGGTTACAGGAGCTGGTGTACCAATGGGCTGATCAGTGTGGCAAGTCCTACGTTCCTATAACAAAGGGGAAGTTACAGCGCGTCACTTGGCCTGCACGCAGATCTGGGAACACATGCACACATTCTTTCTTGGGGCTCTGAAAGTCTGTCCGCAGATGAGAAATGGGCAGAGACGCTTACAGCAAAGCATGGATAAGCCAGCAGCAGTGAGGAGCGGTGACCAACAGGCACATACCAAACTACAAGCTACAATCGGGGCCGTTACACTAGACGGGGCTCAAGCCAAGAGCGAGGAGGCAGTCTCTGCCTCCCCGCTCCTCTCACACCACACGTAAAGTTAGAAAATATTCATAAAGCGCAACAAAGAGGAGAAACTGAGAGTTTAGCAATTCTCCAAGGGAGGGAAGCTACCTGAGGAGGAAGGAAAAAATGATAGGAAACCGCAGAGGTCATGCTGCTAGACACAGATTGCCTTTTTCTACAGTGCTCAGTAGAGCGCTCTCAGATGGACGAGGTGGTTCCTAAAGCACCACTTCTTCTAACTCACACCGTGCCCACACAAGCTTCCCATTAATGCCCAGCGAGTTCACCAGCTCTGTGTCAATGCTGCATCACGATGGGAACTCATTATCAGATCTCAAAACGCAATTAAATTTAGGGTTTTACGTCAGAGAATTGCAGAATCAGTCATAAATCAGAGTGCTTCATGTCAAAAGTCCTTTTTACCCCTTATTTGAAAGCTATCTCAGGTTAACCCCAGATGAGCAGGTCTGTGAACCCAGCCTCTCCGGGGTCTGTTAGGAGAAGGCTGAGCTACAGCAGGAGGAGTGTGTGTGGTCACTGCATCCCAGGGGCCCAGGAGGCAGCATGGGGCAGATTAAATAACCGCACACAAGATCAGTTGAGGATTTAAATAAAGCTGAGCTTTTACTGCTGCTGTTGATTTAAAGACAACTCTGGCTGGCTGGAACAAAGTGGCCTCAAATTTAGAGATTCATCACTGCTTTCTAGCCCAGTGCTGAAATTAAAGGTATGAGCTACCATGGATGGCAAGACTAAAGCTTTGATAAAGCAGAAATATGACAGATTTTATCGAATGCCACCAAATAATGAATACTTCACGTAATCATGTATTTTTCATCTGTGTCTAAGCAGCGCTACCAACAGTGACAACTTTGAGATTCCGTTTCTAAAGTTGGTGTGCATACGTGCTGTATGTATGCTATATGTATGCTGTATGTATGCTGCCAACAGTGACAACTTTGAGATTCCGTTTCTAAAGTTGGTGTGCATATGTGCTGTATGTATGCTGTATGTATGCTGTATGTATGCTGTATGTATGCTGCCAACAGTGACAACTTTGAGATTCCGTTTCTAAAGTTGGTGTGCATACGTGCTGTATGTATGCACACGTGCTGTATGTATGCACACGTGCTGTATGTATGTATGTGTGTGCGCACACAGGGTGTACGTGTGAGAGCATGTGCATATGAGCACACGTTCATGTGTGTGTGCATGCACTCACGTGTGCCAACCTTGGCCACTGCTTCTCTGAAGCTGTCCACTCTGTGTGGACACAAAGCAAGGATTCGACCAGCTGAGCCGTTTCCTCATCCCTTGTCATTGGTTCAGATATAGCTTACTTACTCTTCTCAACAAGCCAAGGGTGCTTTGATTGCTGAGAATATTCCTTTCACACCCTTTTCCTTCCTGTCCTCATCACACACTGAGGAGTGAAGCTTACTCAACCACTCAGGGCATGGAGGCACTCTGCTCACATTGATGTTTCCTGCAGGACCGTAATAAGCCTCTTCTCTTCTCTCTCGGAATCACAGGCCTCCTTTACATTAACATTGCATTCATCCCGAGACCCCCTCCCACCCCAGGAGCCAGGGTAAGCATGAACATGAGAAAGACAGAGAGCTTTACCTGACTCACCCATTATCCTGCTGAGTGCGGCGTTCCTGCTGGGCGACTCGTCCAGCCCCTCAATCCCGCTGTAGAGGGAGTGTGAGATCCTGCGCTCCCTGTCGTCCAGCTCCGTGTCAATGGGCAGCTCAGGGGCAGCAGGGCTCCCTGGAGACCGCAGCTGTGGAGAAAGGGACAGGGACAGTGAATCTTGGAGGCTGGGAGCAGCATGGGGCCTGCATAACAACTTTCTAAGGCTTGCACCCAACCAGGCCTCAAATGAACTAGAACTTTTCAACCTATACCAAAATAATTTGTTCTGTCACCTTGGCCTAATGACCAGCTTTCACTGGCTCCTTCCTCGGCACCTCCTACCAGGCTGGCAGATTTCAGCCACAGGAGGACAATATGTACATGAAGGGATTTCTTTCAAGTTTCACCTTGTTTATTTTTTTCAGTTATAGAATTCCTGCTGCCTGTTGCTCTGAGGAAGGCAGGCTTTGTCTGCAGACCCTGGAGTTTGGTTGGTTGTGGACCTATGGGGCACAGACATGTTTGACTCCTCCATGTAGTTTAGATGTCTTTACCAACACACTGAATCTAAATTCTGTAGAAACCAAGGCTCTTTGTGTAACTGTGAGGCAATCCCCAAGTCTAAGGCAAAAACTGAAAAACACTTTAAGCATGTAACTAGAAGAGCATGAAAGAATCATACTTTTTTGCATATCTATGTATAGTATGCATGTACATGCATGGGTTTTGAATGTGTGTAGGTTCACATGTTCTAGTGCTCACGCATGGGGAAGCTTCCTTGGTAGCCCTCCACCCAACCTGGAGCTTGCTCACTGCCTTCCTTCCTGCTCAAGGGTTCCCTGCCTTACCTCAAGAGTTCTAACATAATGGGCAGCCACCACACTGTCTTTACTTCAGGTGTGTTCTAGGAGTCCTAATCATGGCACTAACACTTAAGTGTGCTATTCGCTGAGCCATCTCCCAGGCCTTGGACCAAGCATCTTGATCAAACACACAATGACGTGAGCAAATTCAGGAAGTCTATTAACTGAGTAAGAAGAAGCAGGCCAAGGGCTGCGAGTGCGGCTCAGTTTGTTCAGTGCTAGTCTACAAGGCTGGCCTCAAACTCACTTTGTAGCAGAAGGTGACCTTGAACTTATGATCTACCAGCTTCAAGGGCCGAGATGACAGGTGTGCATTATTGCACTCAGCTTATCAGTGCTAGAGGACACTGAGCCCAGGACCTTATCAGCAAGCTTCGGGATAGACAGGGCTACACAGAGAAACCCTATCTCCAAAGAAAAACCTGGAGAAATGGCCAGGCGTGACCGCAGCACAGGAGGTGAAAAGACAGGCAGTTCTCTGAGACTGAGGCCAGCCTGAACTCTACATACTACATTGCAGACCAGCTAGGGCCAAACAATGAATCTCTGTCTCAAAAACAAGTTTGTCTTTTCTTAAAAACAAAGATCAATCTCTATGGTTATGGGTTAAAAATATACGCAGTCCTCCACACATCACAGCTGTGCCATCCATGTCTTCTCCCTAGCAACAGCCAGAGGTGTGGATGCTGGGAAGGACAAGCATTTTACTTGAAGGGTCCTGCACCATAAGGACCCAAGCGGCAGCCTCGTTCCCTGGGATGGTGCTACTGGCACAGAGCCAAGCAACACATCAGATGAGCAAGTTCTTCAGTCAAGCAGAGAGGCTGCCCCATTCACACGGGAAGCTGCCTTCCTCTGAGCAGGCTGTCCTATTCACACAGGAAGCTGTGCTGCCTTCCCCAGAGCAGGCTGTCCTATTCACACAGGAACCTGTGCTGCCTTCTGAGCAAACTGCCCCATTCACACAGGAAGCTGTGCTGAGGTGCCGCCCTCCATTGAGCAGGCTGCCCCATTCTCACAGGAAGCTGTGCTGAGGTGCTGCCTTCCCCTGGGCAGATTATTGCTTCTGTTAGAAACTATCCTGCATTTATATAATGAGACGCTTAATGAAGCTCTAACCTACAGACCCGAGTTTGAGAAGCAGCAGAGAGGTGGAACGCCTTCAAGGGTCAACACAATTACCACCAGGGACTGAATACTAAACTTGCAGTATGGTGAATTAAACTAATAAGGTTTAAACTGTGAAATCAGGGTTTGTTTTATTAGTTTTCTCTTGAAACTGCAGATTACAGCTGACAGCTTTCCTGACAAGTAAAACATTTAGGTCTTTGATAAAAAGACATAAAAGAATGCTGCCTTAAGGAGCATGATACCTAAGATATTCTACGATACCTCGGAAAGGAAAAACAAAAAAGCCTCATGCCCTGTACCTTTAAAGACAAGTGGGCTTTTTAAAAGTGGACCATTTAAGTTGCTGTGTAGCCAGTAGCTGAGGGATGCCCAGTATGACCTAGGCTCCCTGGGTCCACCAGCCACACAAAGATGAATTTGAAACAAAACCAAAAAACCTTGATACTTTAAGTGATAATACACACTAAAGACATTTGCCACACTAGTCTCCAGAAACAAGTTCTGTTTACTATAGGGTATTACAAATGTAGCTCACTGTACAATTCTGCGATTTTCCAATGGAATATAACCTCTAAAAATTAAGTCTGCTAAGAGAATATTTTAAGGTTCTATTAAGTGAAATAAAATTCCATTATAAAGAATGAGCAGGTTTTGTAGAGAAAAATCACAAGATGCATGTTCGTAAGGAGCACACACGTAAACACCCTCACCTCAACTGTGTCTAATTTACATATGAAAAGACAGATTTAAATAAAGCCATCAATAATCCACTACATAAATATTTAACAGAATTTAGAACACCTTTTAATTTCTCCAGCTTTCTCCTGGTCTGGTTTTGTTTTTGAGACAGGGCTTCACTGTTGGTCCTAGCTGGCCTGCAGCTCACTCTGTAGCCTCAAGCTCAGAGGCCTGCCTGTCTTTGCCTCCCCAAGCTGGGGCCACAGCTGGCATTTCTCCAGGGGTTTTTAGGGGGTGGGTCAGGCTGGGGTAGGGGTTTGATTTTTTGAGATAGGGTTTCTTGGTATAGTGAACTAAAGAGATCTACCTGCTACTGCCTCCCAAGCACCAGGACCAAAGGAGTGTTTTTAGAAAGGGGATTGGGAAACAGTTTGCTTAATTTTTTTTTTTTTATGCAAGAAAACAAAAGCAGAGTTTATCAGGTGGTCCACTGGCCAGGCACCCTGGAGGAAAGAAGCAGGCACCCTGAACAGTACCTTCTACTACCTCATGCCTGACAGCCTTGAAATCTTAGCTTAATATTTAATGAACCCACGAAGATAAAAAGTAAACAAAAATATACAATTTTTAAAACTAATAAAATTAGAAAAGCCCATGTGTAAGCACAGCTGCATTCTCACACCATTTCATCTGGTCAAAATGCAGAAATCTGCAGTCTCACCCAACCAGGCTGAGAATGGGGACAACCCTTCCCCTGGTCTCTAGAACAGACTTTCTCTCTGCTGAGAACATACCAGCACATAGCCCATTCTGTAGGGAGTCACTAACCAGGAATTTATTGTTCTTTGTGGTCACTATGGAAAGGAACAAGCCGGGTCAATAATAAAGGCCCTGGTGACTATTATAACTGTATTTACAGGTACAAAAGTAATAGAAAAATGTAAATTGGTATAAATATGTTTTCAAAAAGATATTCAGATGATATATTGCTTTTAGAAATGATGGTAACATGCTTTTTAATAATAATCTGCTGGATATTATCCAATGATTATGCTTTTTAGTAAATACTTAGAATACCTTCTTATAAAAAGTTGAAAACTCTTAAGTTCTTATAAGGAAACTAACATAATTTCTGATGTGTGTTCGTGTGTGTGTTTTCTTGTCTTTTCCCAAGACTGCATTAGTGAAGCAAAAGAATGAGCCCCTGCACCCACCACCTCTGCCTGAAATGTAGGAAAGCTAGTGCCCACACAGCCTTAACCTTCCCTCTCAGCTAGCCCCAAACTGATCCTAACATGCAGCTGGGAGATCTCTACTAGCTGAGATTTCATTTTCGCTTTACGTTGTCTGTCATAAAGCAGACACTGGCTGAATGGTCAGCTGGATAACAAGTGCGTACGTCAGGGCCTACTGGAAAGAGCAGGTAAAGTCACATGGAAGTGGCCGAGCATGGGGCGACATCTGGCCTAGATCAAAGGTCAGCTGTGGAAAATACTCGTCTCCCAAGGGTGGGTGAACCTGACGTGAATAATGAACACTACGCTTCAGATCCGATGGAGAGGTTTTGGCTTCTAATTTTTTTTTGAGGGCTTGGAGAGATGGCTCAGTGGTTAAGAGCATGTCAGTGTTCCAAGTCTGGAGCTCAGTTCCCAGCAACCACATGGTGGCTCACAACCATCTGTAATGGGATTTGATTCCCTATTCCGGCATGCGTGAAGACAGCACCCATATACATAAAATACATGAATCAACACATCTTTAAACACTTTTTATTAAAATGTAATGATATGAATTTCCCCTTTCCTCCCTCCTCGCCCTCGGAAAGACACTGTCTTTAAGAAAATGTGATGATTGTGAAGTGTACAGACACAACCTGCTCAGTCCATTCTATGTTACTTCCATGTATGTGACGTCAGAGCTGGCCACGTGGTGCTGATAAGCACTTCAGGGAGAGTTTCGGGGCTCAATGTCAATTGTGTTTCTTTCATGCCATCAGGTGGTGACAGCGAGAATCTTAATAGTTAGGATAAGCTCTCGGCCTGCTGGGCCTTTTGTAGAACCAGCAGCTCACAAGAGGATTCCATGTTCTTCTCCATATCACTGAGTAACAACAGAGCCAGTCAGATCCCATGTGGGATGGTAGGGACCTTACTTCACAATTATTCCTCAGGCCCTTTTCTATCTTACATAGCTTTCTAATTCTAAGAGGATTAAATCTAGAGAAAAAGTTCATTCTGAAGAGGTCATTGACATCTAAATCCCCTCACACGAGGACTACGACATCAGCTCACCTAACAACTCTTCATACTTAGGCTAAACCAAGGGTTTATATAAAATTGCTTCTAACAGACATACTAAAATAACTATGTTGAATTACAGCAATTTCCACAAATACTTATTTCCTTCAAATATTTAAAATCAGTCTAATTCTCATACATAGCTTATTTTCAGCATCAGACAAGGGTGCCAGTCCCCTAAATTTCTCCCTTGGGGTAAATAATATCAATTTTATCTGGTTTCATGCATTCCAAATCAGAAGGAAGGGAGGAAGGGAGGAAAGGAGGAGGGAGGGAGAAAATAATATCATGATGTTTAAAAGAAAAAGTAAAGAAAAAACCAAATCTGTCTCTTAAAATGCCCCTATTCTTCAAGAGTGAATAAGGCATAGTTTATAGCAGATAAGGCATAGTTTCTAAAAAGATGCCACTATCTTTCAGGAGTAAAGGGGCTTTGAAAACATAGTGAAGAGAGAATTCTGAAACAGAAAGGCTATTTGAGAAACAAGATGGAAGCAGATAGATTCAAGGAAAGAGGCCTAAGGAGTGAGCAGCACCTGTGGGTGAAAAAATACAGACAGCACCAGGGCTGGACTCCACAATGGCTGGACCCTGGGGGCCAGGTGACATCTACCCCAGAGCACTGAGGAGACCAATCTGCTTCATAGATAGAGAAGAGTTTGTAGAAGGTGGTCTTGCTACTGAGAATCAGTCTCTAGAGCTACCCTAGCAGGCCACAGGGGACACAGCATATCCGGATCGGGCCAGCCGAGATAAGCAAGAACGGGTTAAGGAGAGAGCTTCAAAGGGTGAACCCCAGATACAAAAGAGGTCTCAGAGGTTGAGGGAAGTCCAATCTCTGAAGACATACTTCCAAGTGCTCAGGAGACATGCAGGGACTACATCATCTCCAAACTCTGTCACAGGAAGCACTTGTTAGCAGAGCACACGCTTAGGAGATTCAGCACTACACAGTCCTCCCTCAGAACCCCTGGAAGTGTGTTCCAGGAATGCCTACAGACCCCCAGGGACACGCTAGCCCTTATCTGGAAGAGCACCAAGCCTACAAACAATCTACACAGGTCCACCTACAAACAAATCTTCCCTCATCCATGATGACAAACAGATGCAAACAGGAGAAAAGGGCTATTTAGAGAAGACGACACGACTTCAAGGAAAACGTTGGGGTTTTGTGGACCGACTCTGCAGGGGAGGAGCGTGCTTGGAAATAAGCATCAGCTTGGGAGCACACGTGGAGAGGACCGCCCTGGGAAGAGCCTGAGGTTCGCAGACAGAGCAACAGGCACTATTGGGGCAGAAGAGTAAGGGTTAAGGTTAGACCCCAAAGATCAAGCCAAACAGACCAGAGTGGCTCCTTGGCAGGGCTTTGTATGCTGAGGAAGGAGCACAATAAAACACAGGCTTAAAATGGCAACTAGTGGTGGATCAAACACAAAGTCTTGTCAATTTTAGGCAGGTCGTCTACATGGAGAGGAGATGGCTAAGTGCTTCCCAGGGCCTCATGGGTGCTAGGCAAGAATTGTAAGTATGGGTGAGGAGAAAAGAGGTCAGTGTATAGTGTCTGCTGCACGCACGGGAGGGCCAAAGCCTCCGCACCTGCATAAAACCAAGCTGCAGCAGTACTTTCTGTAAAACGCAGTGCTGGGGAGGGTCGGCCAGGTAGAGAGCCTGCGATTCTAGCCAAATCTCAGTGCGCTCGGGTTTCAGTGAGAGACTCAGCCTCAAAAATAATGCAGAAGACGTGGGTGTGCTCCACGCATATACCAACGACACCCTCCCCCCCCAAACACACACACACACACACACACACACACACACACACACACACACAATGTAGCACCCTCGAATAGGAGGAAAGGAACCATGTGGCCAAACATGGAAGCTTCCCTTCATGACTTCTCACTTTCTCTAGGAGGACATTAAGAATACAATCTGAAAGACTAACTAGCAGTGTTTTCAAAGCAAAGACTCATGACCAAACCTTTAGCAGAGTACAGGGAATCATAAGAAAGAAGGGGAGTTAGTCTGATGGGGAAAGGATAGGAGCTCCACAAGGACCAAATATATCTGGGCACAGGGTCTTTTCTGAGACTGACATTCAACCAAGGACCATGTACGGATATAACCTAGAACCTCCACTCAGATGTAGCCTGTGGTAGCTCAGTAACCAATTGGTTTCCCAAAGTGAGGGGAACAAGGACTATTTCTAACAGGAACTCAATGACTCCCTCTTTGGCCTCCCCACTCCCGAAGGGAGGAGCAGTCCTGTTAGGCCACAGAGGAGGGCTTTGCAGCCAGTCCTGAAGATACCTGATAAAACAGGATCAGATGAATGGGGAGGAGGTCCCCC
This sequence comes from Meriones unguiculatus, assembly GCF_030254825.1. NCBI lineage: Eukaryota > Metazoa > Chordata > Mammalia > Rodentia > Muridae > Meriones > Meriones unguiculatus. The sequence goes on from NC_083358.1 coordinate 1,610,447, forward strand.
CTATCAGTGGACTTGGAAAGGGGCACGGTGGAGATGAGGGAGGGAGGGAGGGACTGGGAGGGAATGAAGGATGGGGACATGGCTGGGATACAGAGTTAATAAAATGTAACTGATAAAAAAAAGAATACAAGCCTAGAACTTCAAGAGAAGTACGTGAGGAGGAGCTCACACGCCCACCAGCACATTACGGTGGGTTAGGGTTCGTTCACAACAGCAAGATGGCCTACGGGGACTTCAGCGTTTACCGTGGCATAATTTACACAATTCCTCCCCTTGAGTCATCCAGAACGTTTTTCTGAAGTGGTATGAACATCACACCGGCAAAAGCATGTGTGGGCCTACCAGGAACCCAAACTGAGCTCCTCTGTCTGTGTAATTCTTTAGTTAAATCCTATCAGAACAAACAGTCTCTCCATACTTACACAGAAAGCTTGGCACTTACAATGGGATACAGATAACTGTGCTATGTGCTACAGTGTCTTAAGGAACGGTAAGAACCAGGTGAGAAATGACGGTGGAGCAAAGCCGAGTATTCCTGTCAGCAGTGGGGGTTGCAGCTGCTCCCACACTACACTCACGTAAATTCAAATGCAGAAGGAAATGTGACAGAGATATTTCAGTAAGGATTCTCCACTCACATCTTTCATAGGGAAAATGGAATAAATCAACGCCTTTATCAAAACATTTTCAAGCTAGTGAAGGTTTGCCTTACTCTTGGGGAATCAGAACCCTGCAGAAACAGAATGATCTTTGTCACTCCTCATTGCAAAGATCTTCCACAGCATTCCATATTCTGTATGTGTGCCCGTGTGTGTGTGTGTGTGTGTGTGTGTGTGTGTGTGTGTGTGTGTGTGTGAGCCACGATATCCTCTATGGCTCTCTGCTTTGTTTTCTGAGTCAAAATATCTGACTGCTCTGGGGCTCAGAGCTCAGCCAGCAGGATAGCCCGGGAGCTCCAGGACCCACGCGTCCTTCTGTCTCTGTCCCTGGTGCAGGAACCACCACTCAGGCCACATGCTCGTGCAGCGGTGTCTTCCCAATGCATTGCCCTCGCGCCTCCAGATCTTACTTTAAGGGGACCAAGGTGAGGAGACCTTTGTGAACAGACTGCCCCTGCCGAACTTTCTGACAAACAGAAGATAGTCAGTACACAGCCGTCAACTGACCACTGTGCTCAGGAATCGGAAGCTCATTTCTCTAAAGGAACTATCTGATATAGACACATATCCAGAGAACTATTCACAAGCATCCTGCACAATATGGATTAAAAATAGCAAACGTTGATTTGACTGAAAATAACCCCCATTCAAGACCTCACTGGAAGGCTGAGAGGCAAGTCAGTGAGAACACATGGCCAGCAAGTGCCAAGATCCCGGATCCACGCCCAACACAGCTAACAGAGCAACAAGGGGCTCCGGGAAGACTATGGGACTCTCGAGATCAGATCTGAATTCTTCCCAATCAAATGTCTGTCCTTTGTGTCTCCTTTCTGAGGCTCTTAGTTAAGGTTACATCGTTCTTCGCTGCAGAAGTTAACTTAATAATTATGGCTATTTCATTCTACATTTTGCCAATAAAAACAACACAAGTGTGTGTTGGTTTGAATAAACAATGCCCCCATAGTCTCGTATATTTGAAGCTGAGTCACTAGGAAGTGGCACTTTTTGAAATGATCGGAAGGGTTAGGAGGTGCGGCCCTCCTGAGGAAGTATGTCACTAGGGGTGGACAGTCTCCAAAGCCCACGCGAGGTCCAGGCTCTCTGCCTGCAGATCGGGATGTACCTCTCAACTTCTCTAGCACCACGCCTGCCACCATCATCATCCTCACCATGACAATAATGGCTACGCCTGCAACAAAGGGCTTTCTCCTGTAAGAGCTGCCTGGGTCATTGTTCCCCTTGACAGCAATAGAACAGTGAAGACAAAGCATAAGCCAATGAGGTTTCTCCCTTCTACCTGATTGTACTGGATTCCAGAGACACTCACTGTGCAAAATAGGAGTCTAACATAGGCCCCAATAAGTGACTGTGATGTCACTCTAAAGTGGAAAACACAGGCCATTTATCTTTGTTTGTTTTGTTTTGATATATATTAATTACAGTTTATTCACTCTGTATCCTAGCTCTAGCCCCCTCCCTCCGCCCCTCCCAATTCCACCCTCCTTCCCTCATCTCCTCCCATGCCCCTCTCCAAGACCAATGATAGGGGAGTTCCTCCTCCCCTTCCATCTGACCCCAGTCTATCAGGCCACTGAGTTCATATCAGAGACAGCCCCTGTTACCCTGACTAGGGCACCCTCTTGGGCACTGAGCTGCCATGGCTACATCTGCGTAAGGGTTATCTCCACACATGGTCCTCAGTTGGAGTATCAGTCTCACAAAAGACCCCTGGACCCAGATTTTTGGTTCTGTTGCTCTCCTTGGGGAGCTCCCGTCCCCTACAGGTCTTTCTATCTCCCCTTCTTTCATAAGATTCCCTGCACTCTGCCCAAAGTTTGGCTATGAGTCCCAGCATCTGCTTTGATACTCTTCAGGGTAGAGTCTTTCAGAGGCCCTCTGTGGTAGGCTCCTGTCCTGTTCCCTGTTTTCTCCCTCTTGTTATGTCCATCCCATTTGCCTGAGTGATGATTGATCATCTTACCCAGGGTCCTCCTTCTTGTTTAGCTTCTTTAGGTGTACAGATTTTAGTATGTTTATCCTATATTATATGTCTAATATCCACTTATAAGTGAGTGTATACCATGTGTGTCTTTCTGCTTCTGGGATACCTCACTCAGGATGATCTTTTCTAGTTCCTACCATTTGCCTGCATTTTTTCATGATTTCCTTGTTTTTAATTGCTAAGTAGTATTCCACTGTGTACCAGTTATCTTTTTACTGCATTTTTCCTATTGTTTTTGTGGGTGCAGTGTACATGTATTTGTGTCTTAGTACAGGTCATCACATAGATGTGGCTCTGAGTGACTGTAGACCTTTGCCATCTAATTTGCTTGACAGGGGCTCACACTCAGTTTTATACCAGACCACCAAGCCTATAAGCTTCCAGGGGAATTTTCTCTCTCTGCCTTCTATCTCCACATATGAGCATTGGAATTCTACACACACGCTTTTTTGCTCGGCTTCCTGTTTCTATAAAGTAAATAAAGTTTTACCTTACTTTATTTTGAAATGTGGTGAATAGAACAACAGTACAAATTCAAACAGACAGCCTTATATTTTCAGCATGCTCCTTTTTAGAAATTGTCCCATTATCTATGGATACTATGTCATGGAGAATTTGGTCTGCAAGGTGTTAGTATTTATAGACAGACCTATGAATCATTTATTTTTAACTTTCCAATGCTCTTCTTTGTGAGAAAACTTCTTTCTTCTCATCTAGAAACATCAATGATACCACCTTTCCAAATAGGGTGCCCTGGCCCTCTGTTCACTGCTAATCCCATTCGCCATCATTTGATTTTATCTGTTCATAACAATGTCCGGGTGACGGGCACACTGTGTCCAGCTTTGTGTGTCTGTCATGTGTTTCACAGCTAACACCTATGGGGAAACAGCACTTTCTAAAGAATCGGCTCCACAAAGGTAAGAAAGAACAAGCATCTCTCACTTTGGGAGATGGGCACAAAGAAACTTTACCAGCCACCAACAAAACAAGGGTAGGGGCAAATCCTCTCCACTGCAGGATTAGGCCAAGGCACACATGTCGCCGATTCCCTCACTCCACGGAGAGCTAGCACCACCTGCGAGGCCACTGCTTACTGGAGAGACCTCAGGCCCTGCTTTCCAGATGAGCCACAGCTGGCGATAGCTGGCTTTGAGACACGGTTATCTCGGCAGCTGAAACAGGAATATTCATACAAGTTTGCGAAACCTTTGCCCACATGGTAAGAAAACATGAGGCTGGGACTGTGTAGCTCAGTTCAGAGAGCATTTGCCTACAGTATGCGAAGGCCTGGGGTTGGTCCCCAATTCTGCACAACCAAAGACGATGGTGCGCACCTGTAATCCTAGCACTGTGGAAGCAGAAGCAGGAAGAGCAGAAGTTTACAGTCATCCTCCACAGAGAGTTCAGACTTAGCTGGCTGACATGAGGCAAGTCTTAAGAGAGATCCTCTCCTCACAAACCTCAGCAAGCCTCGAGGCGAGGACCGCATTGCCAGGGCACGTACCTCGTTGCACTTGCTGACCCGCCTGGCCACGATGAGCTGGATCATGCCGCGTCTGTTGCCCTCGGTGGACATGGACCTCCTCAGGGTCTCCATGGCCTCCTGGTTGGCCTTGCCCAACAGAGATTCTCCATTCACCGCGATCAGTTGGTCATTCACCCGGAGCCTTCCATCCTGGGGGACGGCACGGAAGATGAGGAGTTTGCAAGAGAGACCGGCTCTTCTCAAGATTTAAACAATTACAACAAAAAAGGAAAGATCCAGGGGCTTTAATCGCATTGTAAGCAGCTGTTTCAGTGTCTGTGTGCTTTAGTCTCTTACATCCTGAGTCATTACTATAATCTGTTAACTGAATGGAATACTAATTCAAAGAACACAAAGTGAGGGACACTCACTTTGCCTCAGAAACACCCATCAAGCCTATTTGCAAACAAGATCCGTGAAGATCAGGACAATTGCAGAAAACGGCTCTCCACCCTAGGAAACTCACCCTAGGCTTAGAAGCCATAAACAACCTCACCAGCAGGGGGCAGAACAACAGAACCTGTCCCCAGCCCAGGACCTGTGCTTAAGAAGACTACAGCCTGGGGATCAGATGAGACACAAATGGTTGGAGTGTTGGGCTCCAGCCCCCCCAGATGGTCCAGGGAGATATTCTAAAAGGAAAGGAAACATCACTAATAGTCCCTGTAGGTCAAAGGGGGAGGGCGAGTTTAGCCTGAACCAGGCTGACAGGCACTTACTTTAGATGCAGCTCCGCCATTAATGATGGACTTAACGAATATCCCCAGATCTGCATGGTTCTCCTTGGAGCGGTTCCCTTTGACACTGACACCAAGCCCCGCAGATCCCGAGTCATTAAGTGGGACTTCAAAAGTCAGGAACTCCCTGGTCCCGTCGGGCGTGAGAACGATGTCCTCATCCTCAGATTTCTAGAAGGGAAAAGAATTGCACGGGGTATTAGAATGCCTTTCTCTCAGCTATTACATGGGAGAGCTTGAATGATGAGCTCTCTACTCAGAACGAGACAGAGCATCAGTCCTTCCAGACTACACCTGAGCCTGGCTGCCAGCGGCTTCAGGCCACACTGCACCAATGCTGCACCAAACCTGAGACTGATTCTAAGCAGCACAGGGCTGATACAGAGGGATATGTAGGCGCTGAAAGTCTGCGGCTAGCATGCAAAATCTTTGCTCTGTTCTGTATTATAGATCAGGAGAAAAACATAGAAAAGAAAACTTTAAAAAGTCAAGATAAACATAATTTCTTCGTCTCTGCATGGAGGATTTCCACTGTCCTTACAAGTTTGTTCAATATTCACTGACACTGTACATTTTCATGCATAGAAAATATCAAATCCCAGTGATACAAAGCCAGCCAGGAAAGGTGTTCAGGTTCATGGCCAGTGCCAAGCTATAACCACCAACATCTGGGAAACAAGATAGAACCAAATAATATCTGGAAAGAGAATTCCATACTATTGTAATCACACTGTATAGCTGGTGACTATCACACAAGAGTGTTGTTTAATTAATCAGCTATGCACAACCCTTTAGTTTCCTAACTGAAGTCAAGCTCAAAAGAAGCCTTCTAAGACCCAACACAATTAGGTTATATACAGCCTTGATCACCTCCCTAACGCAGGAAGAAATGAAAGTTGAATTTATAGTCCCATGGAGAATGGTGTGAGGCCACATCCTAGTACTAAGAAGTTCAATAGCCAAGAAAGGCAGCTTGCGGTCAGGCCCTCAGCAAGACCGCGGGGCAAAGCCGCCTCCTCGACCTCTGCCATCTGAAGTGAAAACCAGAACTCGCCTCGGGCATCAGTCTCGGATGACCCCACGAAGGCCTTCAACTTGGTCCTCCTCTTTTCCCAACTTTGAAGTACTAATGTAGCATCCACTTAGCCTTTCAAAAAGGAATTGATTACCTGAAGAACAAGGATGATGAACTATCACCCTAAGCAGACAGCTTTCAGACAATTCTTGGTTACTCATAAAACTCAGCTAATATAGAGGACAAAAACAGGATTGATTTTTTGTATCATATCCATTTTTTGAAAAATTCTGAGAACCCAAATCAAATAAAAAAAGAATGAGGCTTTCATGTGTACTCTTGACTGTCTTAATTAAATTAACTTCTAGAAAAACAGTATTTACCTGTGACTTTAAAAAAACACAGTAAGAAATGTGTTATTTAAAACCGTAAAAAAATGGTTACTCGTAAAGCACCGTTTCTCATTTGCTGATATCCAGTGTTAGTGTGCGTGCGTGCATCTGTGCGCATCTGGGTGTGCGAGTGTGCGCTGGCCGTGAAGCAGGGCCTCAGGAAAGGCTCTCGAGAAGCAGTCTGCTGCTGGCCTACACACCGGCCACAGAGGACACGCTTGGAAACAATTCAGGTAGCCTGACAGTGAGTAAGGACAAAGAGGTTCTCAATGACATAAAACCACAACCTTTTCAGAACATGAAAAGTATGCAGTAAAACAAGAAAACTAAATGTTTAAAGGAATGGCCTATGTAAAGTAAATATGTAACATCAAGTGGGGATTCTCAGCTCATTGTAACCACTTTATCTTTACAATATTCCCAGAGAATAATTGCAATTCAAATCAATAAAACTAATGAGTTGGAGACAAATCAAGGTCAAATAACTATAAAAATATTGATATATCACATTTATCATGCAGATATATCTTTACACTCGTGTGATGCTCTATAAACACAAATATTCACTTCATTTTTCATTTATTTAATATTTGTACCAAAACAAAACACTAAGTAATTATTCTGTGAATGATTACGGTGGTCTTAATGTAAATAGAAAAATATACCACACGGAGGCTGGGAGCTCAGCAAGGGAGCTCTGACCTAGCAAGCATGTACCAGGGCCCAAGTTCATATCAGCACTACAAACCACCAAAGCAGTGATACTTAAAAGAATATTCCGCACTGGTAGATGTCAATGTTAAAAAGAAAACGGCATCAATAAATCCAAGCCACACCAAAGTAATCTGTACTCAGAAATGAGAAACAGGAGACAAATCTGACTCTGCTGATCAGTATTTCTGTGACTGAGAAGGCCGAGTTAGAGCGGCCTTTGCGAGCTCAAGGAGCCACAGCTGACTTTAGTGAACACAAGTGCTCACCCTAACCTTCCTTCCCACAAGCCAAAGGACCTCAGTTGTCACGTTGACAGATTTGGAGCTTCAGTTTGGCTTTTTCATGTTTACTGATTTCAACATTTCCATAATGATTTTACAAAGGCTTAAATTTCTTATTTTTTTTTAACTACTTGAAAAATCAAGACAAGGAGCTGAGTGAATTCATGAAGAAAAAGGCTAATCAAGGTGGGAGGGCTTCCCCACTGCCTGACTCCCCCACTTACTATGAAAGCTGCAGGGGTGGCAGGGGTGGGGGTGGGACCGTGCCCTACGGTTTTTGTCATTAAGAACACTGAAGGGAGGGACTGTAGCCCCATCAGCATTTCATTATTAATCCAATTGGCTCTTGAACAAGACTGAAATTAACACTGGCTTTCAGAAATTAAGTTTTTGGCAGTAACTTTTAAAAGTTTCCTCTTTAAAAACCATTTGAGTTTTGACATAAAAATCTCCATAAAGCTGAGCTAGTCCAGGGCTGTGTTCTGACAGAGTAAAAACTTCTTTCTGCCTTCTTGTTGTGAAGCTGTGCTCTTTCAAGCAAAGGATTTTAGCTCACGCTTCAGACACAGATTTTTTTTTTTTAATTTACTAGACAAAAGATGTACATTCACATGTTATTTGAGCCCATCTTTCTGAGCTTCATTATTTAGACTATTTTTGTAGTAATTGGGGATTGAATTCAAGGCATTGCACACACTAAGAACTAACCTCAGTGCCGAGGTCCCCTGCACCGCCTTTTCTTGAGACTGGCTTTACCCACAGTACCCCAAGCAAGGCTTAGCACAAAGATCCTGCCTTAGCCTCCCCAGTGAGAGGGCCACCAGACCTGCTTATTAAATCACAATCTTATATCTGAACATAGTGTGTTCTTTCCCAATTCAAGAATGGCAAATATTTTTATAGACTTCACTCTGGGGAGTGTTATAATAATTATTAGCCTACAGTATCTGCCCAGAAAAGTATCCAAAATAAAAAATCAGAAGAACCCAAATTAAGCCATATTCTCAAAGTGATGTGCGCTTTAAAAAAATTAAAGATGTTTTCACAGTAGGTTTGTTTAATCAGTCAGACTAAGATTATGGACACATGAAGGCTAAACGCCACGCCATGATCTGGCTTGGACTGCAGCCTACAGGTCCAGCCTTCCTTCTTAGTTTATAAACTGCTGTTGGTAGTTAGAGCACTAGAAAACCAAAGTGGCTTCCATAGTTATGTGGCGCATAACTAAGTGTGGTTACATAAGAAAATGTGCTTGCCATTGAGGCGTTTAGGAGTAAAGAATTACACAAATAATTTACTGTCAGTTCAAAAAAAAAGTTATTCAGGGAGCATGGTGTAGAGACTGTGGCGGGAAGAGAGGGGAAAGCTATGCTGGATGTAGCAAAATGTCAACAGTGGAGGAGGTAGAAGAGAACTTTCTGGAATTCTGACGGTACAGGGAAAAAAATCAGGTGAGGTAACTAATCCAGAAGAGGCCTTGAAGGCTGTATTATAACTTACAGAGCTCAACAGAAAACTTTAGAGTTAAAATTGTTACATTTTATGAAGGTATCAAGTTTATCACTATGACTGACAACAAATAATAAAAATATTTCAAGAGAAATATCAAAAACATTAAGCAGTCATTATTTCAGTAGAAGCACTGAAAGGAATTTCAAATCAATTCCTTAGTGAGTCAGCTCTGTTTGTCTTTCCAATACCTCTACATCCTGCAAAGACTCGACAAAAGTCAGTGTGGGCAGATGAAGGATTTTAATCACATTATGCTTTGCAAAAACCACACAAGTCAGGAAGATTCAAAGCCCCAGAAAAATGTCATTCATCCCATAGCTGGGCTGCAAATCCTTCTCTCAGTATTTATATTGCAAATGCTTCGGGATATAGCTATAGCTGTGGATAACACTAATAAGAAGATAAAAATAAATATGTACATAAAGACGTATAAGAACATAAATGTCCCTTGCTTCACAGCGGTGCTACACCCAGAGAAACCTACGCTTAAGCTGAAAATATTGCAAGCCTGAAATACATTCAGCATTCCCAATGCAGCCAGCGCCACAGCTGCCCTTCAGAACACGTCTGTAAAGTGTCCAATAAGGAATTCCGACTGTCCAGTCGCCCGTGGACTTCTCAGGCAAGCTGGGACAAGCGCCTGGATGCTGTATGTTTCAGCCAACTAGTACCTGGGCCCTCGTAAGTGGGGGCCTGTGTGGCAGCTTTTGATGCCACAGGCATTTTTTCATCCAAAGTAAATCAAAAGTTTCATACTTTCTGGTTGGTCAAGGTTTTACAGGACTTTTGAGGTTTAAATTCATGACCAAGTAGGACTTCCTGGGGCAGGTAATAAAGAGTCTCGACCTTTTGAAGGAGAATGGTTGGCCTTGGGTTCAGCATTTACGTTGGGTCAAAACCAGCACTAAGTAAATAAACCAGTTTATTACTTATCTGAAATGCGACCTTTAGACGGAAACACGTATGTGTAAATACATACGTGGAAAATGTGTGCTCCTTGGTGTCAGCTGGCCTGCTTGTGTGCGAGTTGCCAACCTCTGCTGGTCCAAGTTACACAGCTTTCCACTACCTTTGCCACAAGGACGTCTTTTCAGTAGAGCGACTTCCTCCTGTCACTAACATCTTCAGTGTGTGACAGCACTGCGGCTTTCCTCGGCTGTCACGGGCCGAGTTACTCTACAGCCAAGAACTCAGTGCTGTGCTCTTCCTGAACTAAACAGCTGGGCGTGCAGTATCGTTGATGCTGCTTCCCGGTTCTGTTCTGGGGTCCGGCTTGCCATCCAGTTTTAAAATGATGAGATATTTAAAAGTACCATCATGTTTATTCAAGCTACTTGTTTATATGTCTATATTTTAAAAAACCAACTCTTACCTATGTTACCTAAAGCCTTTACATTCTGATGATTTTGGTTTACCTATTTAGTTACAAATTTTGGAAACAAACAGTAACAGTACCCACTGTGAATATTGTTTTGTTAAATGTTCAATTTGCAGGAGTTTGAAATTTTTCCTTCTTTCTACCCCCTCCCTGCCTTGGGAAAGAGTTTCTATAAAACCCTGGCTGTCCTGGAACTCACTATGTAGACCAAGATGGCCTGGAAGTCCCGCGGATCCATCATCACAGAGACCACCACACTCCCCTAGACTGGGAGGCTGGTGCAGCACAGAATGCAGCCCACCCCACCCTTAGCTCCCAGCCTGAATTAGGGTCGTCTTCTAAGTCAGACATGGCTGAGCTGCATCAGTATTGAAACTTGAGACCAGAAGGCCTGACTTAACCTCACCTTTTTTTTTTATTTTAACAACTATGGTTACCCTAATTACTGAAATATCACCGTATCTTTCTCTCTTAACCTCACCATATTATACACTAGAACATGAGATAATTAACATCTCCCTTTTTACATTCCTTTGACAAGAGCCTCTTCCAGGTCCCTCCCCCAACACAGAAGTAAATAAAGTTATTTTAAAACTAGATCGCCCTGGCAAAGAGGCAGGGCAAGGACTATGCTGTATTAGCAAGTAAGCTGTTTATCTTTGGAACATCTCTAAAGACAAGTTTCTTACCGTTTCTTTTGCAATCTGCATCTGGCTTGGTTCAGTATTCTAGAAGAATTAAAGAAAAACATCAATACAGACTGATTTCCATCACCAAGGCCCAGGGACACAATGGTTTATTAAAGGAGATTAGATTGTTTCAAAACCCACAAGCTATACGTGAAAGGACATTTTAAGAGAGCACACGTCCTGCAGACCGTAGGAAGGCTTAGGCCCAGGTCTCAACAGTCTACACACACTTTCACCCACTCAGTCACACTACCTCACAAGCTATGTGCAAGAAGAGAAGCCTCGCGAAACTGTGTTTCCAAATATGCCGCTATTTCTAAATGTGCTTTCCAATACCCCAACTAAACCTCAGTCTTAAAAAGCACAGGGCCATTTGACAGCTATGTGGATAAAAATAGTCTACGGTGGGAGACACAATTTGATCCCTGAACATGTTCCACAGAGAACACATGTAATTCTTCCCATATAATATAGAACATGAAAGGCTGATATTTAATTTATTTGGATTTTTAACAGAAGAACACACACTGATTAAAAAGTTTTCAGATTAAGACCCATAGAACCGAAGCAGAGAGAGTTGCATTAATTGGAGTTAAGAATTATTTTTAAACACTCCCTTTGACTTTCCAGAATGTTATTATTTTAAGTCTCAAAAAGCAGCTGTGGCACACATAACAGACTGACAGCCTACTGGCCCTGTCCTTAATGAAAAGCTCACAAGCAATAAATTAAATAAGGGAGGGGAGGGCGGGCAGGAGCAGCAGACGGGAGGAACAGAAGCCTGGAAGAGCCAACTTGGCCCAGGAGAACCCGCCTGACCGCAGGCTGGCACTTGCTCCCCGTGAGACTGCTGAGGAGCAGTGCCACAGCTTGGCAGCTCCGTAAGGCCAGCACACAGCCTCGGAGTGCCAGGCAGAGCTGGGGCTTCCTGCTTGCCCAGGGGAGCCTGGTGCTTTGGTAAGGGCTCATTTGCAATCGAATACAGACATCCCAGATTAAGAATCAGGTGGCATCCTAAACACAAAATTGGATAAGAGTGGAGGAAATAGAAAACTGAATTTAAATGGGAAATAATGCATTAAACATTTGTTAACTATGACAAAGTTTTCATAATTTATTCAAAATAGACTTAAAACACAAGTGCTCACTTGTCACCCTATCTGAAATCCCCACAAAACATGTAGGACTTTCAGGTCTGTGTGTAACCAGGTGATTGGCTTTAACAGCTATTTAAATAAATAATTTCTACAGAAAATGTATCAAACACGATACATCACAATTGCATAGTTTAAGACAGTCGGATCTACGGGACAGATTTGGGGATCTGACCTTGCCGCTTCTCACGGCTACACAGAGCTGGCAGCTAGCTGAAAGCAGGTTCCAAACATTCCGCGGTGGCGCGGGTCAAGTCGGCCTTGGAATATTTAAGGTGCTACCTGAGCTTGAGCCAGAGCAACCTTCCAACCACATCAAAAGGTAACGGCAGCTTCCCAAATCAGTCACGTCAACATGCAAATGTATATATAATTTATATAGAAAGAATAAAAATAACTTTTTCCAAAAGAGGATTCAGAGGTACATTTACACCCCACATCTTACGCCCACCAACACCATCTCAGTGTCTGCCTTAACGGTGTACGTGAGTACAGGGGACAAAGGAGAGCTACAAGCAAGATCACCGTTCATGTTTTTCTAAGCAAGGCCACTTGTACCTATACCATGTCTTGGCCTCTTTTATCATTTATTTTCCTAACAATAATTTTGTGAGCATCCCTATTCAAACAGGAAGTACTATTAACCTTGCCTGGATGTGCCTACTATGAAAATCTGAAACCTAAGACTTTGTCTCGTGAGAGGAGGAGATGGCAGTATTTCAACTGTAGCCTCTGGGGTGATAGTTATGAAATAACTGACATCTTGTGATTCAGTCACGTTAGCAGGGAGTGAATGGTGATAAACACACGATTTCCTTGAAACCTTCCTTCTAAGCTGTGTATAAACCCTCATCCATTCATAGCTGAGGCATCTATTGCTAAGACTAGCATGGCTGAGAAGGCTACACTGAGCTACACATGAAGAAAATAAAAACTATGGGAATTCCTCAGGACAGGTCTCCACAACATTCACCCGCGAGTAGGTGGCCTACATCACAGGTTCATGTGAAGGGAAAGGCTTCCATCTGCTCATGGTTACACACCAGTTCCCTGGGGTGGAAAGCATCTTCCTGCCGAAAGACCAGAAGGCTCACGGTCCCCTCCATCTTGGTGCTTCTCAACAGGGAAACAACTTCCTCCTGGGACTTGCCGGCTAAATCGACTCCATTAACCTAAAAACAAAGAGGAAACCTTTAGCCACCACCCCGCACGGACAGGCCGCCAAAGAGAAGAGATCCAGAACTGAGGGCGCCTGCTACCGAGTGAGACACTTTTAGTGTAAATTTTGGTCGTGAACAGGGAACCATGGAAAGCTTTGGTGGCTCATCAAAGAGGTCGACCAGGGAGCCAGAAGCCAGCGAGGAAGTAATAAATCCTTTAGTGTTCACCATAAACCAGAAGCTGCAACCGCCAGGCTGAACAGGCAGCATGCACAAGCAGACAAGAACTCAAGGTCAAGTCTACGTGAAGTCACTGCGAGGTCTGACCCTAGCCTTGTGTGTCGCTGGTTTGCAGCAGCCAAACCAAGGGAGGAAGACAGCAGCAACGCTTTAGTGCAAACACGTTAAGTTTCAGTGAGAGGAGAGAAGAATGAATTTTTTATCATTAAAAGGTAAACACTATCAGCAAAAAGAATCACTAAAAAATAGTAACAATTTGGGAGGGGAAAATGTTCATGTCTTAGCTTTTCTCAAGGTATAAGAGAATTCAGTCAGGCAGAATTTTAGAAGAATATGTTTTTAAAAGAATCTCATTTTTCATTCATGAGAATTATAACAAATTTCAAGGAAAGATGTTTTATTTTTATTATTATTAAGATGTGGTTTTGTTGCATATGTGACCCAGGCTGAAGTGACTAATAATTGAGACTGCCTTGGATCACAATCCTCCTGGCTAGGGCTCCCAAGAGCCAGGTGTGCACTAGCACACCTGGACACAAGTTCCATTTTTTTAAAGTTGTATATTGTTCTCTATGATCCAAAAAAGAGAAACAGACATATTACATAAGCTTTTCCTGCAGTATGCCTCAGGACCTAGCTTTTTTTTTTTTTTTTTTTTCCTGAAACAATCTCAGAGCTGCAGATGATTTCATTCAGGATGGCAGCAGAATGACAACAGGTCCAACCAATGAAAAGCTTTGCAGACGGTAAGGAGAGGGTGCTAGTAACTGAGAGTTTATCTGCTTACTATTCCTCTTGGGGTCCTGATGCTAAGGAAGCGTGAGCACCGACTAGTGTGCACAGGAACAGTGGTTTCCACAGTGTGGGTTCGAAACAGATAAAACTCAAGTTTCAGAATTGAGACGAGCCTGGCAGCTGTAAACACTGAGCCCAGCTCAGAAGCAAGGCAGGCCACGGAGCGTTTCCATTTCTCGGAGAAAAAAGGAAGGTATTTGTTGATTTGCTGAAAGCAAAGCCAATCGTCCGACTAAAGAGGTGCAAAGATAGTGATTATCTTACAGGAGGGAAGGACGAGGGCAGCAGAAGAGGTGATGGAGATGGACAAGGAGGCAGCCGTGTAGGCAGGGGTAGCAAGCCTTCTGTAAGGTTCTGAGTTCCACCCCAAGCTCAAACAGAGAGAAAGGAAGGAGAAGGGTGGGAAAAAGAGAAAGAAGTGGAAAGAATTAGCTTTTCTCTTTTTGAACCTAGAAGCCACTTTCGAAATAAAAGAAGCTGTAACTGGTAATTTCCCTATAGCTGCTCAGTTTAAATCTTTTGGGAAACAGTCCCCTTAATACAAATGGGGATCAGTCTTTAAAGTTGTATATTGTTCTCTATGAGCCAAAAAAGAGAAACAGACATATTACATAAACTTTTCCTGCAGTATACCTCAGGACCTAGCTTTTTTTTGCTGAAACAATCTCAGAGCGGCAGATGCTTTAATTCAGGATGGCAGCAGAATGACAACAGGTCCAACCAATGAAAAGCTTTGCAGACGGTAAGGAGAGGGTTTTTCCAGTGTCAACTGAAACAAGTCTGAAACCTTATATACAGGAACTAACACTTAGGGGAGAAATTCTGAAATAAAGAACCAGGAAAGAGAAAGTGGTCTTAGCTCTGCTGCTTTTCAGGAAGCCTTTTGGAAAGTTCAGCCCAAGGGGCCAAAGCTGCCTGGGAGAGTGCATGGTGATGAAGCTCATATCTGTGTTTGAAGAATAGCCAATGATACAGGATTTCTGCTAAGAAGAAAGGACAACGAATGACCAATCTGTGGTATCTGTAGTCCGTTGGCGGGAACTGTGGACTAGAGTACACACCGGCTCAGGGTCAGGTGTGGCTCAGGGGTAAACTCTTGCCTAGAGTTCCCAGTGTGCGCACTTGGAAATGGCTCAGTTGTGGGCTGGGGCTCGGTGCTGGGAGACGCAGGTCAGTAGCGAAACAGCCTAGCATGAGTATGCACTCGGGCTGCATCTATGAAGACAGGCCTTAAATTCTGGGCCTCTCCTCCTCACAGAGGTTCTCGTATCAGAAACTATGCCTATGTGTATTTTTCCACAATGACCTCAAATACCAAATTAGGTTAAACCACAAGCATCAGAAGGAAATCTCTAAAATCTCTCTGTCTTGCCGCTGATGTTGGATGCTGTGCCTCAGGCTATGGTGCAGGTTGCCCACCAACCTTTCTGCCTCTCTTTGAAAACGCGTTGTTCACGGTCACTTTTATGTCTAGGTCCCGATGCCTATGTACTTGTCTTGCCTATGCTGATGCACATCAGTATAAAGCTGCCTAACGTCCAATCACAGAGGGTGGCGCATGCTAAACAAGCCCTGACCTCATACACCAAATGTCTGTGAAGCAAAATGTTTACAAACCATCTAGGCAGAAAGGCGATCATCAGATAATTTGGGGAAATACAAAGTAAAACAAAGAGTTGGCTTTTTCCCCCCAATGCAACACTCCTGCTAAAACACACAATTTCCTATTTTATGAAGACATTTTCAAAGTACCTCCTGAAGAAAAGAACTTTCCGTGAAAGTTGGCCGCCCTGGCCAAGAAGCCACTCACCTCCATCAGCCGGTCTCCAGCCTTGAGTCTGCCATCCTGAATGGCGGCCCCTCGAGGAAGGATGTTCTTGACGTAAATGGGAGCTGAGCCGCCTATCGTGACATCTCGGGAGGTGATGCTGAACCCCAGTCCTTCTGTACCTAAGCCAAAACAGCGGAGACATCTGTAGGCGCTGCCGCACACGTGTGCCATGTGCAAAGGACTGGCTCACAGTCTGTGCCCAAGTCCAGTGGCATGCCTTTCTTTTAATGCTTTAAAAGCTTAAGTTTTCAAACTAGACTGCTTAGAAGGTTAAAGTGTTTAGCTCTGAAAGTCATTAATCTTCTTTGGTGGTCTTAGAAAGCAGATGCAAGTTAATGAACTCGTATGTCAAGTCTGGGTCTTTGGGTACCAAATGGACCTGACAAGTCTCCTTGAACAAATCAGGAATAAACACTTCTGTTAGAGGCTATGAAACCTTTGGGGCCTGGAGAGACGCTCAGTGGTGAAGAGCGCATGTTCTTGCAGAAGACGCGGGTTTGTTTCGCAGCACCCACACAGTGCTCACGACCACTCTGTCAGAGGATCCAAGACCCTCTTCTTCTGGCCTCCACAGGCACGACAGGCATGTGGCCCACAGACACACATGCAGGTGAAACACCCACACACAAAAACTAAAAATAAACCATAGAAACTCCATGGAACCTCAAAAATCAGGTAGTAGTAACAACGGTAACCATCTCTAGAGCATAATGCAGGAGAAAAGGGGGAGCAACGTTCAGGGAGAGCACAGAGACAACAGTGATCTGTTTAGTGGCCAACCTTTCTTGCGGGCCAAGTACAGCGACCGACTTGGATACATGAACTATGCTGTTTACCTGTGACAAAGGTCCCTTCCCACATGTGATCCCCTCCCCCACCCCAGGACAGAGCGTAAAGGGAGGGGTCAGCTGGGAACCAGGCTACTGAACCCTAGGGTCACCTATCAGGTTTAAAGGTACCAATGTTAAGGGGTGTCAGTAAATTGCTTTCCTACTTATATGACTTAATCTCTCTTTGGTAGATTTCTTAGCAAACAATCTTAGACAGGTATGTTGTGGACAGGGGTTATACCCCTTTGAACCCAAAAATACACTAAGGCGCTGTGTGCAGAGCCTGACAGGTTTCTGTGGAACCCTAGAAATTTTGTAACTTTTCTAATGAGCAATTTCTATTTAAGATCATTTGCTCCTCATGCCACATTGCAGGTAATATGACGGCAAATGCATGACCACCATGAGAGGGACGAGGAGATGCAGGGAAGAACAGGGAGGACGAGTGTGTCAGCGTGACAAGAGGTTCACATATTCAATTAAAAACTGTCACGTAAGAGGAAACAAACAGGCAGGTAAAATACAAGCTGAACAGAAAAGAGGCCAAGTGAAGGCTGAGTGAGACGCCATAAATGCTCTCGGGTGCCAGCTAAACACTATTCCTGATCGAAAGCTCTGATCAGACTGACTGTTCGTGTCTGCTGTTGTCTGTGTCGAAGCCTTGAACGGCAAGCTGTCGATATGAATTTTACTAATTATCCTTCTGGGCTGCCTCGTATGTCTCTGAGCCTTCACAAAACTCTAATGACTGGCAATAACATCTATTAAGAAAGAATTTTAAATTATTCTTCTTTGCAATATTAATTTATACAAACTACAGAGATGGACTATTATATGAAGCATAATTCTATTAAAATAACAGAAATAACCCCTACATCTATATGCCAGAAGTTCAGGCAATGACCTTTAAGGGAAAGATAAATAGATGTCAATTTTCATTTGGTGAAGCCAACAAAACATTTTGCTCTGATTGAAACAGATTACTGACCTTCTCCTCTGACTTTATTAAAAAGCTAATTTCTACAAAAGAGCAGGGGATTTGAGAATGCCAGAGCAGTAATAAATATTAAGAAGTCATAATTATTGACGCAAGTGAGTTGGGGCTCTTCTGTTCTACAGCCTCCTATGACAGAGTTCTATAGCTGTTCAGTGAGTTATTATCGTGGAGGCTTTGGTTTTTAGTATTAAGTATTGACTCTAACTTGTAAATTAATATCACTTATAGAACAATGGTTACTTTGAGTTGAACATATGTTTAGCATGATCACACTATATTTTTAATGGGCTTCTTAAAAGACCCAGTAAAAATATCTTCAAGCTACAAAGAAATATTTGATTCTCATGCAATCACTATTGCCATATCTGTATTCAGTTTTAATCAAAGACAATCAACATTTTCTATTTATGTAAGACATCTGTAGCACTGCTGTAAAGGCAGCAGGCGCTTCTGTGGTACATTCTCACTGCTAGTTAACAGAAGTCGATACAAATCTATGGGACGCTATATCATTGAGATGAGTAAAAAATAAATAAAACCCACTACTTCTAATTTTCTTTTATGAAGATTAGACTTTCTGAATTAGGTGAATAAACAGAATTCTACCTTTCTAAATGATACTAAAGCAAAATTACTAGTTCCTGTATTCAAAACTAGTGATTCTTTTAATAGCAAGTAAAATGATACTTCCTGAATTAGTTCACTTTACATCATAATTTGTCACATTTATTATTTGTGTAAAACTTCAAATGACTAAATAAATATTCTTTGCTCAGTAAAGAGAAGTCTAATATAAACAACATTATGAAGTAACATTATAGAATGCTGGTCAGGTAAATACTGTCTGTACGAGAAATCTGAGCAGGATTTTTATTCTTCACACACCACTATTGTGCTGCCTGACATATTTTTGGTTAAAAACCAAAGCCTGTCACTCGAGTGGGGAGAGGAGGACGGGAATTGGATCTTCCCCTCACTGAGAATAGACAGAGAACAGAGGGCTCAACCCATACAGCCTGCAAAGTGTCAACACATACTATCAAGTCCTGTGTGTGCCAATCAAGTATCTGCGGCTTACAAGCCAATAATCCAAAGCTGTGGTTCACACAAAGTTCAATGAAAGAATCGTTCTGGAAGGAAACAGCAGGCACATAGCATGGTAAGCGCTACGTCAGTGAAAGGGAGAGACTCCCGAATGCCATGATCTGAAAGACAGGCTGGCAAGGGTCTGCTGTCCACAGCTGCCATGCACAGGTAGGTCATTCTGGATGACTCTCTAGCCACTGCTGTTGCTGGCCGAGCCCAGAAAGGCAGCTTTTAGAAAAACCATATGGGCAAGGCATGGTTTTGAAAAGCGCAGCTGAAAAGGACACATGGCAGGCAAGGAGTATCTTGCCCTTGACACAAGGCCACCAACCATCTCAAGGTCAAGTGTGCCCGTTACTCTGCACAGTGGGAAAGCCCAGCTGCATGCCTGTTCCCCTGTGTCTACAGAAAGGGGATACAGAAATACGTTGATAAGGGTAGGGAACACTTACCCACACCTGTCAGCGTAACCTGTCAAGTTCTGGAGAAGGAAGATCAAACCGACAGCTATGTGAACCAGACCTCTTCAAACAGTGTCCCTTCCCAGGACATGCTGCTTATGGCAGCATCTGGGCATGGCTGCCAGTCAGGAGAGCCTGACCTGCACTACTGTTATCTGTATTGAAGGAAAACCTGTAATCTAGTTTTAGAATAAACACACTCCCCTAGGAATAGTAGCGGATTCTTGAAAACACATGCTGTAACTTATTCTGGACTTTTGCATTTTATTTCCTCTGCGCATGTGTGTACATGCATGTGGAGATATGTAAGTACCTGTGTAATGTGTGTGCTGAGGTCAGCTGTTCTGACTTAGGGTCTGAGACAAAGTCTCTTATGAATGTGGAGCTTGTCAATTTGTCTAGACTGGCTGCTAGAGAGCCAGCTGCCCCTCCCCCACAGCCTGGCATTGATGGAATTGCTGGGAATCTGAACTCGGGTCCCCACGCATGTACAGTAAGCACCTTGCCACCAAGTCTGTCTCCACTGAGTAGAGATAAAGATCAGGGCAGAGCCCTGGCAAGCCAACACAGAGCCTCGGGCTTCAGCTGGAGCACCTGAGCACACCCGAATGCTTACAAAGAAAACACCAGAAGAGCCCACGTAGCCCACCTCAGCCCTCCCCCGTTCCCGCCTGTCTCTTGGGAAACCCCGTCTGGCGGAAAGCGCATTGTACCTTTCTTAAGCTGGATGTTCAGTCTCTTGCCTACTTTCTTGGTGTTGTACACACTGCCTAGGTTGGTACCGTGCACGCTCTGGGGTGCCACGGCTGGGGCGGGGGGTGGTTTGGTTGGGGCCTGAGCACCGTGAGGTAGTCGGGGGTGAGCATCCAGCTGCTCGGGTGGATGGCTCAGTCTGGGTGCCCTGGGCCCGGCGTGGGGGGCGCTGTCGGCCACGCCCCTGCTGTCCACACAGCGGCTGTCGGGGCTGAAGCGGCCAGGGGAATAGCTGTGCTCGCGCTGCGAGAGCTGCTCATACTGCTCCTTGTTCGCGGCAGGGACCACGTGGAACCAAATGACACGTGTTCGCATGGCTTGGCGGAACATATGCTGTGCTCTGGATGTGACAAAGAGTGGAAGATTAGCAAGTGAAGACTAGCAGAGCAGAAGATAACATGAGCTTGATTAAATACACTAATTAAGCAATAAGAACCAACGGACTGTTGGAGCCCTTTATGACACACATATGTAAGCTCCGATAAAAGTAGAACAGTTTCTCCAAATGTAAATCTCTAATTCTGTAAACAAAAATAATAAATCTATCTACGGCTATAGATAAAATAAAGTGTGCTACACTGTAAATCATCAATAACAATTAAGTGCTAACACATGTATTCCACTTAAGACAAAATCCAAAGATGGCTTTCTCTGACAGGTGTGTCCAACCTGCAGTCCACAGGCCAAATTCATCTCAGGATAGCTATGAATGCAGTCCAACACGTTTGCAGAAGGCTATGGCATATCCCAATACCAAAAGGTTGGCTATGCCTGCCCAGAACTACGCCGTAGAGCTGATAAAGGTGTTATTGTTTTTAATTTAATAAGGGCTTCAGTCAAGGTAAAGAATGCCCCAAAAGACACAGTATTGTGACTCAAAGGAGCCTTTCTCCGGTACTCTGTGAAAGACAAAAATGGGTATGTGTTTGGTGAGCACAGGGTGGACTTCCTGAATGCAGTGAAACCAGCATCATGGTAACTCTAAAGTCAGGTCCACAACAACGTGGCAACAGCTCAACCATTAGGCTGCTCTAAATATGGACCAAAGGGAGTAGTTACATGAAATTTGATTAAATTCTAGATTAAAAACTAGGTAACTGCATTAAATCCTCTCCCTGGCATGCAGTATGTGTCAGTGTCAGTAATTTGTTCTGTAAACACAGGACCACAGAAGCCACCCCTCCTCACCACCAGGGGAGAGGACCCCCTTCACCACCTCCACACTTACTGCTCGAATCTCCTGTTCCGAAGATCTCCATCATTAATCCTCACGATGCAGTCATTCTCATGGAAAAGGTTCTCTTGCTCAGCTTTTCCGCCTTTCTCCAGCCGCTTCACTAATAAGCCCAGTGTTCTAGAACAACAAGAACGGCAACAGTCACAGGGAACCACTTACTCCGCTCGCTTTAGCTCCACTGTGCATGTCCACAGGCCCCTCGAGGGGGATGGATTACAGCACTACTGGTACATTCAGGTAACACTGAGACTGATCCCAACCGTCTAAACAATGTGCACAAACTGACCCTTTCAATAGCTGCATCCTTCTGGGACTAAGGGCACACTAACCGATACAAAAATGGTGGCTATGGAGCCTGCTTAGAGCCTCAGTGGGCATCACAGACAGAACAGGGATGACCAGCGAATGGCTTTGCTGGGGTTCTGCTTCAGTCCAGCTGACATGCAGCCCCTGCTCCCTTCACAACACAGATCTTAAGGAGTGCCTGTCCTCGGTGGTTAAAAGGACGACAGCAGAGATGTGAGGAGGAGAGAGGGACAGAGGGGGGAGAGAGGGAGAAGAAAAGAGAAACTAAAGGGAGAGAGAAGAGCAATGGAGGGAGAAATGTAGAGGAAACGAGGGAAGGGAGGGAGAAAGACAGAGAGAGAGGAGCAACTTTCCTGGCATATAGATCCAACAATAGGTCTGATAATTGCAATTAAAAAACCTGTTGAGTCTCTTCCTTAAGTAAGTGAGCTGTTGCCACACTCTAGGCAAAGAAAAACGAAAGCAGGGAAGAAGTTGAAAGAACGTTTTTTTTTTTTTAATCTGTTTTCAAACTCTGAGAACATAAAATGAAATTCATGGAGAAGGAGGCAAAGGAAAGAGACAAAATTATTGATCTCTTTGTAGGGGTTTAAATGAAAATTTCCCAACAGGCTCGAGGAGCTGAATGGGTCTCCAGATGTTGGTACATTTGGGCAGTGTTTTGGGACCTGCAGAAGGCACAGCCGTGCTAGAGGAAACACATTGCCCCACTTCCAGCTCCCTCGGCTTTGCTTCTGGGGCAGAAGATGTGATCTCTCAGCTTTTCGCTCCAGTGGCCTGCAGCCAATGCCTCCCCCATGCTGGGCTCTTAGCCCATAGAACCATAAGACAAAATAAACTCCTTTTGACCCTGAGTCACTTCCGGTCCTGGTCTCTTATTACAGCAAAGGAAAAATAATTGGTAGCTGTGGCCATGAAGAAAGCAACCATGTTGACTTTTGAGGGAATAAGGAAGACTTTTGAACTTTGTACTAGAAAAGCAGCTTGAAGGGCCAACTAGACCCCACCCAGCTAAGCATCCAACTTGTCAAAGAGTTCAAGGGCTTTTCCAGACAGCCATTCCAAGGTAATAATCTAAAGTAAAAACAATGCAGTTACCGGTTTCATTTCTGGCCCGTCTGCAGTATTGGTTTTCCCTCAGTGCTGGGCAAGCACTCTAACACTGAGCTAAATCGTGAAACCTTGCTGAAGACTGTCTTTCTAAATTGTCCTTCTCTGTGGCCAAATGCAGTAATGCTAGTGAATGATAAAACATCACAAGTCCCAGGGAATCCTGGCAAATGCCTTTTATCACAACACTAGGAAGTTCTAGGTCATCCTCAGCTATAAAGTGAGTTCCAGGACAGCCAGGCTGTTACATAAACACCCTGTCTGAGAGCCATAGTTACAGATCATAAGCAATGACTGGCCAAAGTGAAAGGTAGGATGCCAGAGAATGGGCAGGGGGCTGTGACACAGTGACCTAAGTGGTACAATCATCTCCAGGGAAGGAACTGATGGAAAGGTCAAGTGCTCCAATCTGTAAACATTTCTCACTGGCATCACTGAATCAAAATAAACACAAAAGGAATGGGAGTGAAAGATCAAAAAACACCCCAAAAGAAGATATCGCCAGCCATGGACATGGGAAGGTGTTCTGAAGAGCAAAGCACAGGCAGCTGAAGTGTCAGGCACTCTCACTGACCTGGAAGCAGTTGGATGACTGACAAGGGCGTCTGCATACCCATTACTCTTGATGCCAGGTAGTCTCAAGGCTGTCTCTCTCTCCCGGTTTCTCCCTCCCTGTCTTTTTGTTGTTGGTGTTTTGTTTTTTTTGTTTTTTTTTTTGGAGACAGGGTTTCACATGTAGCCCAGGCTGCCCCAAACTCACAGAAATCCGCCTGACCCTGACTCTGCCTCCTTAATACCGGGATTAAAGGAATGTGCCACCACCTGGCTAGATATATATCTTATGAACTAAATTCATCAGCCAGGGTTTGTTTTGTTTTGTTTTCAGAAGCAATTAGAGACAGAACCAGAGACAGAACCAGAGACAGAGCGAGACAGGGAGACCTCTGTTGTTATATTGGAGAAATGGAAGAGTTAAGGACGACCCAGGGCCTACTGGCTGTCAGGTAAACTGCATGCTTTCCTTCTTGGGTCTACAGCCAGAGCTCCTTCAGGGGAACCATGACCCATCAGAAGGAGCTAGGGGAGAAAAGGAGGGCTAGCTCTTTTGGGGGGAAGAGGACTGTTCCGGAATCAGAGCCACGTGCTCAGTGCTTTATGAACGAGGCTGGAGCGGCACATGAGGAATGACGACAGTGCGGGATGACGCGGACACATGCATGGCAGCTCTCACTGCCATGCGCACACCAGGCAGGTCTTAAAGCAGTCCCAGGCTTTCCCAAGAAACGCCATTTTCTTGTTAGACTGAAATATTTCTCCAATCTACTCCTCTTCCACTGTTTACCACATGCTTTTTTCCCCCCTCATTTTAGAAAAAGTAAGGAAAGAGGAGAAGGAAGGTGGCAGAGAGGGAGGAGGGAGGGAAAGAAGGGGGGCTGGGGAGGGAAGAAAAGGGAGAAAATGTTATGCCCACTGGACTCGATTCTGAATACTTTATTTAAAGCAAAACAAACCAAAAAAAATTAGACGATCACACATTCTCCTTCTTTAAATGGTTCCCTTACAGTTGCTGAGTAGTCTCTCCGGGGAAGAGGAGGAGGAGGCATTCAGAAGGCAAGCTGCTGGATGCTGACTCTCTGTGTGTGATTTTGGTTGCATAATTAGAAATTTAACTGCTCAGATTATATTAAGGATTCACCACTACATTTTTACAAGGTTCATTAGCCTAATTATACACTTAATTCAAACAAACTCAGTTGCACATGTTAACATTTTAATTCTAAGTATAAATTATAAGCAATGATAAAACTGAAAATAAGTAACAAATGTCGTATTGACATTTAAATTGGCTTAGTGTGAGTTCTGCTTTGATCGTCTCCACTCCCTCAACTGCCACCAGCTATGGGAATGATGGATCAGAGTTTATCATCATAAGTGCTGACACAGTACATCATGATAGGAAAGGCATGAGCAGGGGGCCTGGCAAAAAGACCTTGTCAGCTCCCCAAGGGTTACAAGTGGGAGCTAGAATTCTGCATGACTCAGAACCATGGCATGGCCACAGTGGACAGCCACAGACAGAGTTTAAACTTTGTAGGCATTTTAGTTAAAATAACAATCCTGGTAGAGAGCAGATCAAGTTCAGCATATAGGTATAAAAATGTTTTTTTTTTTTATATCATGCAATACCAGGTACAAAGAATATTTAATAAAAAAGAGTTTTAATTGAAAAAGAACCCTTGCAAAGAATCTGGTAGACGGCTTGCCAGCACATGTGAGGCCCTTGAAGGGTGCCTAACACAGCCACAAATGAGAAGGAAATGTGATGAAGTGGGCAAAAGGCAAATAGAGGTGGGTAGTTTCTTCAATTTAAAGTGGAAATTAGACATTCAACTGCTTAAAAAAATTTCTAAAAATATAAAAAGCACAGAGCCTATTTCAACTTGGTACCTAGGAGAGCTCCTAATAAGCCCTCTGCCAGCGACGGACAGACAGCATGTGCACAGATCAACCACGAAGAGGCCTGAAGGTCAAATACAAAAATGGGAAATAGACATTGAGAAAATAAAAACATTTTTCTTTGAATGTTCTAAAGAAAAGATTATTAACTAGGAAAAAGAGCAGTGAAGGATGCAACAGTAGCTATAAATCAAGTAAACCTTAACCGAAGAAACAGCCAAGCTCAGACTTTGCTGGGATATTTGAATGGGTCAGTATGTGACTTTCTAAAGTTATTTGCTTGCTTTTCACACAGAAAGAGAGAAGGCTGGGGGAGGGAGAAGCAGAGGGGAGGGGGGAAGAGAGAGAGAGGGAAGAGAGAGAGGGAGGGGGAAAGAGGAAGAGGGGAAGAGAGAGAGGGAGGAAGTGATGACAGATGGAGGGAAAGAAGGGAGAGGGAGAAGGAGGGGAAGGGAGAGGAAGAGAGAGAAAATAGAGTAGCCAAAAAGTGCAACTATAATGGAAATGACTTAGTCACTATGATAAGATGCCATGACCAAGGCAACTTAAAGAACAGAGCGTTTACGTAGGGCTTATAGTTTCAGAAGGCGAGTCTGTGACCGTAGGATGGTAGCAGGCATGCTGCTGCACCAGGAGCTTAAGGTGTGTCCTTACACCTTAAGACACAACCCCGGGCAGAGAGCGCGCTAACTGGGAATGACAGTCATTCTCGGTCAAACCACCACAGGTGTGCATATAAAAACAAGCCATCAGTAAGTAGGACACCTGCTAACAGAAGCCAGCAGCAGGAGGCTGAACACACCAAGCCCCACGACCTTCCTTCTTCATGCTAAAACCTCAATCACAGCCACACAGACGAGATCTTTCCTAAGTCTTCTGATTGAAATCAGATAGGAGAATTTTGGAAATGCATTTCGCCAATCAGAAGATGGTAAATGGATTTACTTTTTACCCTCTTGCCCATGAATTTCTAAGAGGAGTGTATATTTGTTGGAAACAATTCACAGTTAAAAAAGAGGATTTCTTGTTAGCCACCAAGTAAAGAAGAAGACATAGGCTTATAAATGAAACAGGAAGCAGCAACAGAGTCAATTCACACTTAACAAATGCTCAACTTTCGGCCCATGGCAGCCATGAACCACACTCTGCCAGCAGGAGGGCAGATATCAGCTTCCCTTAGCTGGAGTTCCAGGCCAGCTGCCATGGCGCTGAGAAGAGCATGCTGGTTTCTGCACCAGGAGCAAGTTGACTCTCCAGGAAATTACCTTAGATCGTGACTGCTACAACATTTTGCTTATGTGTGTGCATACATGTATGTACATGCTCCAATGCGGCTGTGGCGGTCAGGACAACACTGCGGAGCCAGGGCTCTCTTTCCAACACTGGGCCCAGCAATGGAACCCTGGCTTCACGTTAGCAGTGGGCAGCTTTCTTTGCTAACGCATCCTTCTGTCTCCTGGTTGTATTTTATCAACAAATGTCTTCATACCACAGTGTAACAGCTACTTCCATAGTTTATGCTTAATCTGTGATGTCCACACCTCCAGGAGACTGGCGGATTCTGTCTTTAGAAACCACTGCAAGGCCTTACATCTTAAAATAATAATAACACCAAAAAAAACTCAACTAAAATTAACAAATATCTAGTTATAAATTGCATTAAAAATATAGTATGGTTGGGAAGTGGTGCACGCCTTTAACCCCAGCTCTCAGGAGGCAGAGGCAGGCAGATCTTCGAGTTTGAGGACAGCCTGATCTACGGAACAAGTTCCAGGACAGCCAAGGCTATACAGGGAAACTCTCAAATTCCTCCCCCTCACAAAAAGGTAGTATGGAAGATTTAGTAATGAAAGAAGACAGACACTGAAAGCAGGCTGTGCTGTGCTACAGACGCTATGGGCATCTGTTAGGCACATGTGTCCACTGGGAAAGACTCAGGACACATACAAAGGTCGACTTTGGAACCCATGGGAAAGCCTCTGCTGCAGCATCTTTAGTCACACTGTGATACAAATGATTGATTCTCCTTTCCCAACCAAGCAGCTATTCACACTTCTGGGAGCATCTTCCTTAGGAACGCCCCTGAAGAATGACCACCTTTCCAGAATAACGCCTCTAGGCAGAGCCCTTGTTTCCTTTCAAGAACACAGTGCATTTCTGGGGCCTTGCAAGGAGCCAAAATTCAATACTCTCACATCTTTTGAATCCCTACAGCTTGAGGATGGTATCTTTTAATATATGTTTCTCAAGTCCCATCAAACACAAAATATGACAGTTTTATAGGTCTGCCTCCTAGTTTGGTAAATGATTTTGTATCTTGTTTTGTATTGACCTAATTGCATTGTAATTGCATTTCTGTGTCATTGAAAAGTCTCAGGAAATCAGTCAAATAAAGGCAAGGTCAAGGTTTGTCATTACTATTTTATTTTATTTTTAATGTGTGTGACAGGTTATCATCACAAGGCTCAGGTTGGTTTTGAGCCTAAGCTCCTCCCCACTTTTGCCATCATAGTTGGCCTGAATTTTATTTTACCAAGAGTTTTGAACTGGTAGCTCTGGATAGTTCTTAGAACTAAAAAGAACATAGGAAATAGGCTAATTCTATAAAATGATGCTGAAGTTACAAACAACTTGAAAGTATTTGTATTTGACTTAAATAAAGTTGTTTGTCATGTGAGAGGGAAAGAAAGTACTTCAAAGAAATGAAACTAGGTAAGGAATTCTGAGTAGAATCAGCCCACCATTTCTGTGGCATGTCCACAAGAACACTTAGGAGGCACCGCATCAGAGAAGATCCTGTGGACTTTCCCACTGTCTCACTGAAAGACGTGGGAGATGAGCCATCCTTAACGAAGGCACCACATTCAACTTACTACACAAAACAGCCTTTTAAGGAGCAGGTCTGGCAAGGTCAGAAATGAAGCTGCCTCAGCTAAAAGGCTGCAAAGACTCTCCAACTTCCCAAGTTTGAGTTACCATTTCCTTCACTACACGTGATACCTGAAGCAGGCCAGGAATGTCTCTCTCCTGTGCATAATCCCCATTCTGAATTGGACTTTGAAATTCTAAACAAAAGCAAAGACTACATGTAGTTATCATTTCTATAAAAATAAATATTCTCAGGGCATTATTCAACTAGCTATGGCTCTGAATTTGAGAGGGCCCAAGGCTGAGTAAAATTTTCATGTTAACTACTCCTGGAGATTTCAGTGTGCATACAAGTAACTGTTGTGTTCCCACTAAAGAACATTTAAGTTCCTCATATGTTTGTTCTACCTCACACATTCCTTCTGCTCTATTGCTTTGCTCAACCAGCCTGAGATCCCAGAGCTGCCCTCACACTTACAATCGTAGTCAGACTCAGTTTCCAAATTCAGACATTTTCTCTATCAGCTCACAGATGACCCACCATGTAAGTTTAGAGAGAGTTGTCATATTGTTAGGAAACAATGCAGTTTCCTAACTAGATCTAGAAAGCAAATCCCTGGAGAAAAATGGCTTCCTGTTCATCTTATTTTCTGTTGCTCACTATCCTTATATCATGGGGTAATAAATGTCTCACAGGATTTCTGATGGTGAAATATGTGATCTACTGATCTTTGTTTCTTGGGACCTACTGTCCTCATCACAAGGTGATGGCCTCTCTGAATTGCTGACAGAACAGAAAGGACCATTTTTAATCAGCTCTGGAATCTCTAGGCTCCTTGAGAAGGGACTTGAGTCTGAGCTAACATATCCATCTATGACAGTGTTCACCCAATCCCAAAGAGCTAGAAGCATCACGTTCATGCAGAAGATTGTAGACACTGCATACAAGTGGAGTGAAAACCATCAGTTGCCACAGAAAAACGTTGCTGACTAGCAGGGATTTAGGATGTGTCTGCTCTTCCTAGGTCATAGGCTTTATTCTTTAGATAGGAAAGCTTATTCACTTTTCCTCATTAAGAGTCAAATCACAAAGAATTAAAAATGACTCAGCTCTAGATTTGCTAGTTCTGAAGAAGAGTTTGTTTACTTGACTGGGATCTGTGCATCCAAACTCAGCACCACAGTAACCACCAACTGTGGTGGGCTCTGAAATATTTCTCTGAATTCATGCTACTGGCAGGTTTATTTCTGTTTTCTCCTTTTGCTTTAGGCTTGTCATCTGTTTATTTTATCCTAATGTCTTTTCACAGTGAGGTATGAAATGTGTAATATGAGACAGAAAGTAACACGTTTGCAATAAAAATACAGATTCAGTGTTGGCATATGCACAATAATCCTATTTGTGATGAATTACAACACACAAGCAGTTTTAGACACATCGGTATGGGGACGCTATGATCCATGATTGTAACTTTCAAGTTTCTTTTGAGATAATTCTAAATAATATTTTTTTAAAAAGCCAAGGTACCTTTTAAAAAAATTATTTAACTGAAAGTTTTTTGAAGATATTTTAATGTTTTTCCAAAGTTTAAAGTAAAAATAAAAGAGAGAGGGAAAAAAAAGAAATGAATAAAACACTTCACAATTCAAGGTGAATTTATACTGAGCTACAAAATACTGCATTCATGGTGCTTCAAAAGAATTTGACAAATTCAACTTTCAGCTTCAAGCTGATCCTCTGTCTGTCTGTCTATCCACCAATCTATATTTACCAAAGGAAGAACATAAATCCAGACTTGCAGTCACCATAGTGGATAAGAAAGCACTGCAATTGCTCAGAGTCTTAGAATAATACAATGTACGCTTGGCTGTATGCTAACTCACACTCCGCCTTCCGGGGTACAGTGGACAGTCGTGTCTGCACAGGTGGCTGGTTCTCTGTCACGGCTGGGGATCTCAGCTGTTCTACACACCAATTCTCAGTCTCTAGCCTCAATTCACAAGGGCTGTTCTAGGCTCTCGTAACAGATGCAGATTCTCCGCTGCGTTTCACATGTCTACCCTGCCAAGTGGGGTTTCCTATGCTGTGTTCCAGGGGCTTCACCACTGGTCTAGCTTCTTGGTCACTGTTCGACATTCCCCAGGTTCTCAGTCACGGGTTTAGGTTTTGGTCACCCATTACAGCTCTTTTTACCTCTTTGACTCCTGTCTCTGCTCTGGGCTCCTAGCCACCGGCAGGCTCCTAAGCTCTTAGCCCTCTCATACTGGTTTAAGGCTATTTGCCAATTTTTCCCTACCAAAAAGCCTAAATATTTTTCAAAGAATGATTAAAAAACAATAAAAGATTTAAGGTGTTCAAAAACAAGGCATAAACATGTTTCGCCAGGTCATCGCCAAGTGAACAAAAAGAAGGGAAGTGACACACGAACAGGAGAACCCCACCTGGCCAAGGTACCTGCCCAACCAAGCATTAGTACAAACACGAACCAACACTATTTGAATACGTTAAGGACCCCCAAATGATGTTTAACTCATGGCCGGGGGCAGTGGGAGAATCAAGAAAAGTCACCTAACACTCGTAGACTACACAGAATCATGTTCTTTGAATTACTAAGGCTGGAAATAAAAACACAACATTTGGTGTGGCAAGCATTTGGAGATTAAAGTCAGCTTGTACAACTTTCTAGGAATTTTTTCAAAAAATCAACAGTGTCTTACATAATTGCAGAAATGAGCTAACAAATACAAACTTAAAACGAATTCCCACCTAAGATAGGCAGGTAATTTTTATTGTATGATTTCTACTGCCACAGATAATTACTGTAGCTTATCAGGAGCTTGTAAATCCAGGCAGAGTTGTCAGCTTGCAACCGAAATACGTAGTAGGATGTGCTAAGTGGTGAGTTGGTTAAGATAATCTGAGCATATGACTCCTTCCTGTGCACAGGAGCTTCCTCGATCAGGCTCTGTGTGTTCTGTGGACATGTATGTTTAACTGAAGCAGCAGCTGACCCCAATGAGAGTCTTTAAGTTATGCATGTACGAAAGTCAACACACAAACAGTGGGCATCATGATCAATTAAAAACCTGCAAGGTACGTTACCTGCCGCCTCGAGCACTGAAAGGCACTACATGGATCCCCAGAGGTCCTCCATCGTTGGGGACTTGTACGAGCTTTACCATATCACTGTGAGACAATGATGAATGAGGAAGCATGAACATGGACTGTCAACAAACCAAAACAGAAACAAAACAAAAGCTGCCAACACAGACAGGGCACACAGCAAAGGAGAACAGAACAAAAACCCCACCAGGCAAAAGGCGCACACACACACACAAGGAACACAGGCGAAGTGATGGAGGCAGTGCTGAATACACCTACCTGAATGCTAGTCTGAGGGCATGGAGGGAGCAATCATCAGAGACACTGCATTAAAAGGGGCACAGGCACGGTCCTCTTGGACCATTCTCTTCTGGGCAACATGACTTCATGCTTTGGAGATCAAACATCCCCACCTCACTGAGCAGTCTCCACCCCAGCATCTAACTTAAGAACTCTCAGGTTAGCTAAATGCCAGCACCGTGGACACACAGCACAGGTCAGGCTGCTTCATTCTTCAGATAACCCAGTAAGGCCAGCATTTGTGCACCAGCAGGCTGTCTGTCCAGAGATCACTAACAGCCTCACAGCTCACTCTGGTGAGCCAGTCCCCTAAGCTGCAGAAAAGTGTGATGGTAGTTAATAAAGCCTAGTGTCTCAGCCAAATGGACCCACTGGAACCAAATGCTTTTCCTTCGTAGCTGAAGTTGTAAAGCACGTTCCATAAAAGAGCACGGAGTTGCTTCTGAGAAACTGAACCTGGTGGAATGGCCAGGAATCGATATTATTAAAACCACTTCCATGAATTCTTACTGTTAGTACTGCCCTGATATTAATGAAAATGATAATACAGAAAAGGTAAGTTTCTAAACTACTTAACAGATTTCTACTTTCTTTGCAGATTTTAACATATACACACAATTTTAGAGAGGGGTTTATGTATATCAATCAATATTTGGAAATTGAATTTTAATTAAATATTTATTTTAAGTGATTTGGAGAACCAGAAGTGACTGATCCTGGATTTGACAATGTAGTTTTTATGTAAAACAAAATGACAAATTTCTACATATCTTTCTTTCATAAGCACTGGATGATAACATTTACTGTGAATGTCTCACTTATATAGACTAAATGCCATTAATAATAGGGGTAACCAAAACAAAACAGAATCATATACATAAGTTAAATATACTAATTAAAAATAGAAGTTAGGTGTTGCGATTTATGCCTATGGTCTCAGAATACAGGAGGCTGAGGACTGCTGTAAGTTTGAGAACTTAGTCTATAAAGACCTTTCTCTGCACAAACAAACATTTGTCTACACAGCTAAAATATTTACTAAGGTAACATTATGCGTTAGTCATGTTTTGTACAATTATATACAATTATGTTCTCAAACTGCTAATACAATTTGAACATTTTTATTTCAATGAAGAAAAGCATAATTTTAATAGGTTTGTTTTATTCTATTTTGTCTAAAAAAAAATCTCTTAAAAATATCAAATTCTGGTGATTGTATCTGAGCCTACTCAATGTTCCCAGCGGCCCACTGTGGAAGACCAAGAGAACACTGAATTCAGTTTATAAACAGTGCCCTCTTCGACCCACACTTTGACCCAAAAGTCAAGGAAAGAGGATTATGACTGCCCTCCCTGCTCCCGTCTACAAGGAGGAGGTATCAGGAGCAGGCCCCACTGTAAACATAAAAAATCATCTAAAATCATCTCTCTACCCCTCCTGGATGGTACCCACCAGCCCATCAAGTATCTTCACAGACCCTGGTTCTTCAACTAAATTGCATGTGTGTGCATGGATGCTTGTGTGTGTACATTTTTGTGTGACCAGTGCTTACTTATTCAACTAATTTTTTGAATAAAATAAGATTTTTTTAATTTTGCAAACTTGAATGAATGATCAACATATAGACAGATAAAGTGACCTAAACAGAGAGTGTTTACGGAGCTGTTAACATCACAGACATTTTCAATCAAACACTCTGTTAATCTAATTTACGTTTTGCCAAGGCATGAAACCCAGGGCAGGCACATGAACTTGCACTGCTCACAGGACATCGCACATGAGAAATGAAGCAATGCAGGCGTGGCTTTCCCCTAAGCACAAGCACCTCGCATGCCATATGCCTCTAGAGCACTTGCTGCAGCAATGATGCTTCACACGGTAGGAATGGAGGCAACCTCGCGGGAACTTACTCGAGCGAGAAGTTGGGCATGTTCTCCAATGCAGTGTCAGCATGTCCAACTGGCTCCACGCGGCTGCTGTCCTCTTCCGTGCCTTCTTCATCCTAGAGGCACAGCGTGACAAAGAAGAGCATGCGGGTTACGAAGGAAGCGCACTGTAACTAATGTGAACTTTGCTATGTATATGTCATCTTTTGACTGTATGATTTAAGTAGTAATTAGGCTGCTGCGACGTTGTGGTCTATTCCTAAGTGAACATCTTTACATTTACAGTCTAAAATACTTCAAAGACCAGAACAGCTGGAGTGTGAATAGCCCTGGCCACGACCAAATGCTTTGCTATCGTTACCTCCTAGCTGAGCCTGTCAAAGCGAGCATTTAGTAGGAAAGATTCCAAGCCTAAAACCCTTGTGCCAGGGAAGTTCCCCCAAGAGCAACCCTAAGCATGTGGGTAGCTTGTCCCTTTCACAGGCTCAAAGTCTCGGTTACGAAGACTTTCATCGGGCGCACGGCAAGACAAGAGAAAGCGAACAGCCATGTAGACAGCCCCTGTACTGCACAACGCGCTCTGAGAACGCACCACTGGGCCACAGACACTGTTGGCTGTGCTGGCATTCCAAAATGGAGGTGGAATAAACAGTGCTTGCATAAATAAATAAATCTCAGCCTACCCAAAAACCCTTTTTAGTTCATCATTTCACTAATGGTTTTTCACTGAGGAGTTCACTGATCCTTGACTCTTGGGGACTGCTGGAGTCATGATGAACATGGCTGTGATCGATGTCCTTAACTAAATCAACAAAGTTACAAAACACTCATTTTCCACATAAAACGGTTCAGGGGCCACGTGTACTCCAACTTGAAGACCTGTCTGTGGCATCTTGTCAATCAGAGCAAAACCGCCCTGAGCAAGCTCTGGCAGCGTCTAGCGGGGCGATTAGGTTAGCTTAATTAATCTACTTCTATGCTTCACAAAATAATAGATATACATAGACTTTTATTTTTCCTTTCCCTTATTTTTATCCTTTGTTTTTTGTTCATTTCACTATGACTACATGAAACCAAACTCATTAGGAAAGGAAGAACATTTTATTTTACTTGAGACAGGGTCTCACACTCCAGGTTGGTCTTAAACTTGCTGTGTAGCTAAATTCTCCATCCCTTGGTCCTTCTCCTTCCAAGTGGTGGAATCACAGGCACATGCAACCATGCCTGGCCAATTTCCTGTTCTCCTCACATAGCATGTATTTATGTACATATGTACAGAAGTGCCTTCATGCCATCAGACACATCAGTTCACAAAATGATAAACCACACAGAACATTCCTACACGGAGCTTGGAGAAGAGCAGGTCACTTCATCACGCCTTCCTGTCAGCTATCCAAGATGCAACACCGTCAGAAGCAGAGGGCTCTCGGGGCTCCGTGAGGTTGGCATCCTAGGAGTGTCAGGCACACGTGTGCATCCCGCATGCCCTGTGCTGAGGAGCCGGTGCTTGGAGACTGCTGCTCATATGATTTGAGAGGCTCTAATACGTACTTCTTAGACATCCATCTCTCTTAAGCACGAGCACATAACACATCTCAAAGGTTAACAGCATCTTGAACCTGCCTAAGAACAGCATTCTGACTGTAAACACGAACCCCTAAATGATGCTTTTCTCCACTGGGAGTAGGAGATGGAGAAGTGTCAGGATCCTTTATAAGCCAGATGTAAGGCGGGGGGGGGGGGGAATGATCTTATAGGTTAAAGACATTGTCTTCAGATCCATTAATACTTTAGGTCCCACTGAAATGCCACCAAGATGTAGCCCTTGCTGAAACACCTATGTGGCACCAGGGAAACTGCCACAGAAATGATACCTCAACTACAGAAACACACCGAAAGAGGCTATTTGCAGACTATTGCCCTGGCTCCCAAGCACAGGAAAAACAAAACAGAACAGTGGCAGCATGAACAAACCTCTAGAGTATGAAGTTTGGGTCACAATGCTTCCACTCATGAGACTTTGCTCAGCCATAGACAGAGCTACAGCTAAGCATCTCTAATCTTTTGCATGGGTCAGCATCACCTAGTACATGCCTTATTTTGGCTCATACTTTTTAACAGCTGTGTGCACACAATCACTGTCAGCAAAACTTAAAGACTACATCCCACTGTAGCCATGAAAATGAAGTCCAGCTCTTACACAATCAATGTACAAGGACGACCAGATTAACTTAAGCTAGATACTAGCAACAGACTTCCAGGTGAGATAGCAGAGCATCCCTCCCTTTTATTTACAAATGCAGAGGTAGAAAGCTCAGCTGGAGGCGGTGAGACACCAGAGGGGGAGGCTAAGGGAGGTATGATGACTACCTGCTTTGTCTCTATATCTTCTGAAAAAAAAAGGGGGGGGAGGATGAAAGAGAAACACTCCTCTCTGGAACACATCTACTGGCTAGACAACCACCCACAATTCCACCCACAGGAGACATGAAGCCTCTGGCTACAGTGGATACCTACACTCACGTACATTCCCATGCAGAAATGCTGATATAGGCAAGTAATTAAAATAATAAAAATAAATCTTAAAACATGCACACACACACACACAAACTTGATGCAAGAAATACACCTTGACAAATATTTCAGTGTTGTTATATACCAATATGGCACATTTAAGTTTTAATTTATTTATTTTGAGTATTCGGGTGTGCTTGCATGGGTTTGTGTGTACCACGTGTGTAGGAGTCCATGGAGGCCAGAAGACATTCGGTATCTTGGCATCAAAGTTCCACGTGGCTGTGTGCATCCATGTGGGCGCTGGGAACTGAATCCTGGTTCCCTCCTCACCACTAAGCCATCTCTCCAGCCCCTAATGCATCATAAAATAACGGTGTGTTTACCTACTGTTCTCAGCTCATCCTCTCTCATTCGGCATGCCTTGCAAAATAGCTTAATACAAACATGCTGCCCATTCAATTACATGAAGAATCCACTTGGGGAACTCGCATCACACCTGATGTTTACTGTGTTTTGCTGAACACAGGGTTTTCGCTGTGAATTGCCTCTGAGATGAGAGAAAGCAAACAAACATGATCACACAGCATCAGATGGATAAAGAACACTGGATTACTGGTTCAGGAGATAGTCAAAGAGAAATTAAACGCCGGAAACTGTGGTTATGACTACAGTTATGACATTCCATGTGTTCCAGTGAAAGGAACTGAGGCAGCTGTGATCTTTGCTCCTCCATTGTTTGCAGGTGAGCCTATAATACCATAACTAACCCTGCCCGAAGATGCAGAGCTAGTGAAAGACAGAAAGAAGAAGAAAAAGAGCAACGATCCTAAGGTCAAAGCCAGTTTGCTCCTTCCACGTAGGAGTTCCCAGGCAGGAGCTTTTGCAAGGTATCAAGAAGAGCGGACACTGGAAAGCAGAAAACTGAGAACATCAGGCAAGGTCACTGTGACTACAGAGGGAGGCGCTGCCTGTGGTCAGAGCTGTGCACAGCGCAGACACCCTCAAAGCAAGGCTGCACAGCAATGAGGAGATGCCACTGGACCATCATTGCCACAGCACCCTCGGCACACACACCACCGCAGTGAGCACACGAATGAAAGTCAAGTGTGCACGTGTAAAGAGTGTGTTTGCAGACATGTAAGGAATTCACTCTTTGGTGATCTTTCCTTGCACACTTATTTACCACTGCACTCTG
This sequence comes from Meriones unguiculatus, assembly GCF_030254825.1. Taxonomy (NCBI): domain Eukaryota; kingdom Metazoa; phylum Chordata; class Mammalia; order Rodentia; family Muridae; genus Meriones; species Meriones unguiculatus. The sequence goes on from NC_083358.1 coordinate 1,647,640, forward strand.
GCAAAGCCCCGGAAACACAAAACAGGAGACAGAACTCTAAGGCTCAGATGGAGGTGAGGGAACAGCTCAGGGAAGGCGAAGCCAGTTCACACTGGCAGTATCTGGAAGCCCATTGCCACAAGAAAAGACGGAGAGCAATTGTTCTAGTTTTTAAAAATAACTTGGAGAAAAGCAGGCACTTTAACAGTTCCAGTAGAGCAGTGGTTCTCAAGCTGCGGCGCTGACCGGCACTTTCCCAGAGGTCACCCAAGACCACCTGCATGTCAGGTGTTTACATTATCATTCAGAACAGTAGCCAAACTATAGCTATGAAGGAGCAACAAAAGTAATTTCATGGTTGGGGTCACCGCAAATGAGGGACTGCATTAAAGGTCGCAGCGTCAGGAAGGTTTGGGGCCACTATAATGGAGAATGGGAGTTGGAAGATTCATACTGACAAAATTAACTTCAAAAGAGCATGTAAGAGAAGCAAGTTATGAAGACTCCTAGTTGCTGAAGCCAGTTCATAGCCTGCCCTGCAGTGCGGCAGTGCCGACTGACCTGAGGGTGGGGGAAGAGGACCAGGGGCACAGGGACAGGACGAAAAACACACTCCACCCTGTGCTCCACCTCAGCTCTGAACTGGACTCAGAGGAGGGGAGCGAGAAAGAAAAAGCAGCCTAAGACCTGCAGCTTTCCAATTTTCCATTCCAGGGAATCAACAGATTCCAGGAAACCGGGGACATTAACGTATCGTGTGCAGCAAGGACTTCAGGGGCAGGCATCTGGGGGAAAGTCTACAACGCCGGGAGGCTTGGCAGACAGGGGCTTCTCATCCTGAGCTTTTCCACATTGTTTCCTTTAATTCCGAGTGCAGTGTGTGACACGCGTGCCAAGGATGAGAGCGTTTTAGATCCAGCTAGTCCCTGCAGGCTGCACCAGGCCGCCTGACACTCGTCTTGTTTTGAAGATGGAAGGCTAGGAGCCCATGCCTGGCCCTGGGGGAGGTCTAGCTGCGTTCTCCTAGTGTGCGCTCCTCAAGGGTCGGTTCCCGGGTGGCGATTTGACAGACTGATGGAGTAAATGACTCCCAATTTCCAGAGCCTCAGAATAAGCAGGTATTTTAGCGGCTGTCTGCTTAGATACTTTACATAAGTCCAGCCTTAGCTTACGCCTCAGAGATAACACATGACAAAAACTCTAACTGAACCATTTTTTTTCATGTTTCCAGAACAAAGTAAATCCCCAAATTCTCACTCAGAAAGGGGAATCAATTTTATTAACTTTCTATTCACTCTATTTTTGAAGGAGAAGGAAGAGGCTACAGCAGCATGAAAGTGTCAAAATAGACAAAGGGCAGTAAAGAATTAGATGCTTAATTTCAGTGGGACAGAAAATAAGTTTTGCCAGAGAAGCCATCATGTAAAGTGAGCATCAACCTAGCTTAGTGTACCTTACAACCTAACCCTACACTGTACTGGGATGACTAACCAACTGAGCCTCATCCAGTCCCAAGCAGAAGGCTGCCAGGTTCTTTCCAAGTAAGCCAAAGTAGATTCGCTTCATCAGGCAATCTCTGGATCTTATTTCTCTTTGTCTTTCTGGTTATGAAAATAACTCTCTTAACTGGCTGCATTCTAAACTCCCTCTGGAATTTTTCCAGGCTCTAGAAGCTTTGTTGTTGTTTGTTTTGGTTGAATTTAATCAGTCTTAGTCTTTCAACAAAGAAAACAATGAACACTTGATACACAAGGCCAAGTGAGGAGTTTTGGGTCAGGTAATCCAAAGGAGATAAAAACGCCGTGTGATGCTAACTGCCCAGCTTCCTGCAAGACAGCAATGCTCAGACTCTCCCACGATGCTAACAAGACAAAGGCTCATAGCTTTGGAGTTAGAACTCAAGCACCACGAGACAATTCATCTTTGGGCAATGAAAGCACTCCTGAAAGCCAGGCAGTAGGGAAACTTACACTTGTCTACCTATCATCTAAATTTGGAGATTCTTTTTTTAATGGTTCCAGATGCTCTGTTATTTGCATGCTAAATATCTTCTGGTCTTTGTAGAATAAACTTTTTAAAGATCAAAAAGTTAGGTGGATGGCACAGTAAGATAAATGAGAGTAATGAGAAGAGGCAGGGCGTGACTCCCGCCGTCATATTTTCCTGTGTATATACATAGAGTAGAAGGTGCTACAAGACAGGGAACAGCAGCACGCCTTCTGTTTGACCCCCACCTGCAAACCCAAGCAGAGGCAGCCATCTGCCTGTGTTTCCATGTGTGGTACTCCAAAATAAAAGACTACAGTTTTAATCATTTAAAATATCGCCTTATTACATACTGAATTGCATTTCTCGCAGTATATTTTCTATTTTCTTATCATTGCTTTTTATGCTTAAAATGTAAAAATGGTCAACCTTAACTCCTCAGATTTATAACACATTCTCTGAAATGCTCTTATTAACAGAATACAAAAATTTAATTCTACTACAAAAATTATCTATTAGATTTTTTTCTCACACTTGACAATGAGGAACTTGACAGATCCAATGAAAGCAGTATCACTTGAACTATAGTATCTTAAGTGAAATGTTTATTTGGATGTAGAAAGAATGAAGCTACTTTTTAAATTACATTTGGTCTATAGTTCTAGAGGGACTTGGCTTTCAAGTCCTCTGAGAATTGTGCAGAGGATTTCAGAAGGTGTTTGTGCTGATGCAGCTACTTGATTAGCTGGCCAGTGCCCTGGAGGAAAGCAGCTTCCCACCAAAAGAGAGAAAACATGTGTGGACTGAGGAACTTCACAGGAGAATGATAAGATTATATCAGCCTCCAAAGAGAGAAAGCAAGAAGGTGGGCCATACTGGCCAAGCCCATGGCCACTGCAGTCCAGGAGAGTTACAGAATGGGGAGGGGAGACACACAGCAACAGCAAAAGCTAGCCAGGCGATGGGGCTTCCACACACCATCATTCAGAAAGCAGACAGAGAAAGAAAGACTAAGTTTGAGGCCAACCTGAGCTACACCAGGGGCAGGAGCATGGCGGGGGCGGGAGAGAAGGAGAGGAGAGGGAGGAGCAGCAGGAAAAAATTTCATTTAATTTAGGTCATATACACCTAAAAATTCATTCACTTCTTTTATAATTTCTAATTTAATGGGATACTTTTCATCCTAAGTTTCTGAATTTTACTAGTATCTACCAAAATGGCTTCCTTTTCATCTGCAGTTCTATTTCGTGGAGGAGGGGCACCTAGCCCCTCATTGGTTTGGATAAATATTTTTCAATATACAAAACAAAAATCTAACAACAATAAATCTAATTCAAACACTCTCCAGACAGGTTAAGTCACCAGTAAAACAAACTTCTATGGGAGCCAAGTTAACACTGTCCTACAGTTAACTCATTAGCAGACTAGAATGACACTCACTGGCTTTGGAACACTGGTGACAACTAGGATGAGGCGGGACAGCTGAAAGCTGTGCATTTTATAACGTAAATAAAATTGTCTTCTATCAGTAACACCTACATTTTCTTTGACATGATGCTTAAAAATGTTTGCTGGACACGGTGGCACATGCCTGTATCCCAGCACTCAGAAGGAAGAGGAACAAGGAGCCCAGTGAATTCCAAATTCCAGGCCAGCCTGGGCTACTTAGTGAGAACCTTTCTCAAAAAGAAAAAAGAAAAGAGAAAAGAGAGAAAAGAGAAAAAAATTAAAAACATACAATGAAGAAAGAAAAATAAAAACAAATACGCATTATGAATGTTTTGTTGGAGGGAACAAGATACACATAGCAACCTTCTTGGGTGTGTAGATTTTCATCCCAAAATGTCAAATTTCCCTTGCCTTAAAACGTTTTTATCTCTACTGTATTGCAAATTTGAGGATGACCCAGAATATATGACATCATGTCTCAAGTACATAAATAACCTTTAAAGTTGTACTGAGGCTAAAGAAAGATGAAAAGTGAAATAAACCAGAGGGCTGGTAAGAGAGCTCGGTAGGCACAGACTGGAAGCCAAGGCCCGCAACCTGAGCTCGATGCCTGTAACCCACATAGTAGAAAGACAGAGACTCCTGCATGTTGTTCTATGAAGTTCTTGTGTGCGCCCACAGGAATGCACATGCTAAATACTATAAAACTTTAATAATGATATTTAAATCAGTAACAGAATCTTAAGGAACTATTGGTGCTAATGAGAACAAAACCTTCAATATTTGAAAACACATTTTAATCCCAGTGCCAAAAGTCTTACATATATAATCTACACATACATGGTAGGGCTGTTAACACGCAGTGATGACTTGGCAGCCCTAGTTAATGCTGTTTAACGTGTTAAAGCATGTAAATGACGTGTCTGGGTGTCCACACAATCCTTAGCTCAACCCTTCACAGTAACTAGCGCGCGCACACACACACACACACACACAGTGTCTTTACACAGCGGGGCTGGCCTGCAGACCCACGTGGCACGCTCCTGATCTGGCAGGCTGAGCTGTTGCTGACAAGTTTCATGAAGTTTTCTGAGCACTCTGTATGAATTTGCCCCCACTAGGCAGTGGCACACAGGAACAGCGAGCCTGGGTGAGCCTGCCGTGCCCTGTTCAACTCACTACACCCAAAAGGTGGTCGGCATCCTCGTCCCTAAGTCCTGCTTCTTCACCATGATCAGGTGGTCTAAACAGAGGAAACAATACATTCCTGTGTCCACCATAATCAGGCAGTGATGAAATCACGCAGATCACTGTGTGCAAAATAAAGTAGTGGGAAAGAGAACCCGTTCTCTCTCAGCCGCGCAGAAGAGCGCCAAAACCCACAGGTGTTCTCAGCAAGTGAGGGATTCTGAGGGAAAATTGGTCTTAGGACTACTCCCTTTTCGCAGAGGCAGAGCTGTAGTTTGAAAACTGCATCTGAGGTCTTCCATTCACCATGCTTTCGCACCATTTTTTAACTTGTCAGATGTGACCCAGAGCCATCAAGGAACGAATATGACCCAAGAAGACTGGCCAATGCTAGTGATGATTGGGGGGGGGGAGTATGATGAAAACATTAATTTCTGTACATATAATGAATTGACTTTTACATAAAATGACTTTTAATAAACTGTCTTTGAGAGATTTCACTTTAAAGAAAGCACTCAAATAATGATCAGCAGGAGTATCCAGGAATGTCCCTGGGCACGATGGGAGAAGTGCAGTGGGGACTTTATCTCATAGCATATGTATTCTCAGAACAAATACAAATCTTTTAGAAACTGAGAATTTATTTAAAGCCACAATAGCTTTACAAATCTCTGTATGCACAGATACTGCTGCACCACAGTTTCTGTGGAAGGCAACTTTTATAAGAATCAAAGGCTTAGAAAGTAAGCAGGGCATGGGAGCCTGCTCCCGGCACTGCTGTCTTAGTGGCCATGAGGCACGGTGCACTGGTGGGGTGAACGAGATTCCCTGACAGAAGTTAGTACACGGGAGGGAGATACAGCTGTGACAAACTCAGCACACTAGTTCCTCCTCCCCCTTCTCCTTCTCTTCCTCCTCCTTCCCTACCTCCTTTTCCTTTTCCCTTTTTAGAAATGTGGAAGACTTTGGGAATTTTGACAAGAAAAGCGGCTGAATGCTGTAATCAGAATTTAACAGGCCATTCTTGTCAGAGCTTGCAAGAAAGAGGTGCTGAGAGCCAAGTGGAAGCCCAGGCTCATGAGATTTTAGAAGGAACAATATTTACAACTGGCTATAAGTGGCCGCTTTCTGCTCTGTTCCCAAGAACTTGCCTGAGGCTGAATTAAAAGGTGCCGATTTTGGTGTAGGAGACTTCAAAACAGACTGATACTGACGCTGTCACGTGATTATTAATCATTTTTGTGCCAGTCTGCAATGCAGAAGAGCGAGTGAGGCAGAAGAAATAGAAAACTTACAGTTTGAAGAGAGAAAGAGCACCAGGAACTTCCAGGCTGCCTCAAGGCTTGTGCTGAAGGAGACAGGAGACCAAGGCCTGATGTGAAGTGGGACAGACAGAAGGAATCCTCACACTTTCCAGAATGTTCTGCTTCCTGCTTGTGCTTCAAAATGTGAGCTCTCAGCCTCCCATGCCTGCCTGCTGCCAAAGGTCCCTGCATGATGGTGACGGACTCTTATCACCCTGGAACCACAAGCCAAATAAGACTTCTAAAAGGAGCTTCAGCCTCATCAGGAACGAGTGATCAAAGAGCAGTCAACTGAGTTCATGATAGAGGCAGCCCCTGGTCCCCTCCTCCCTCAGAGATCCACATGGAGACTGAGCTACCAATCGGCCACATCTGAGCAGGAGGTCTAGGTCCTCTCCATGCAGGGTCCTCTGCTGCTGCATCGGTCTCTGTAGGACCCCCTGGGCTCAGATCTTCTAGTTTTGCTGGTCTCCTTGTAGGGCTCCTGTCCCCTCCACGTCCCTATATTCCCACCCCTTCCTCCATAAGACTCCCTGCTCTCTGCCCAAAGTTTGGCTGTGAGTCTTAGTGTCTGCTTCAAACCCCTGTTGGGTGAATCATTTTCAGAAGACCGTATACAGTAGGATCCCAGCCAGTTCCCTCTCTTCCACCGCTTCTGGTGTCTCTCCTCTTTGTCATTCTGAATGCGATTTAAGCAACCTCCCTGGGGTCTTTGATGTTGGTTAGCATAATCACTTACTCCTGATGATGCAGCCTTGCCAGGCCACCTAGAAAGAGGATCCAGGCAGTCCTGATGAGACTTAAGTTATAGGCAGATGGCGATAGTGGAGAACTCCCCCTTTCCGTAGACTAGGGGGAGGGGATGAGGGAAGAGGGAGGAAGGGACTGGGGAAATTGAGGGAGGGGGCTTCAATCGGGATATATAATAAATAAATTGTAAAGACAAAAATAAAAATTTAAAATAAAAGCCTCAGCTAAGGTGTTTTATCATAGTAATAGAAAGTAACTAAAATTATAGATGCATTTTCAGATAAATTAGCCAGAGAAATTACAAATGAAGACAAAAAGAACAAGAATGGAAGAAGCCACAGGGCTTCCTGTGGGAGATGCAATTTGAACAGTCATTTCTTGATCACAAGCACACTCTATTTGTTACTAATTAAGAAGGGCTTGTCATGAAAACAGACACACACAACCTCACTTCCTTCCAGAAGTCCTACATTTCACTAATTCAGATTGTTAGTCAACCAACAAAGAGCCATGCTCAGGTCTCCTTTCAAAATCCTCCTGCAAAGACCCAAAGGAATGTGCACTGAGTTATTAGAATTTCACAGTGAAGGGTACTCACTAACTTACACCGAAATAGTAAAGGGAGATGAAGGAGGAGATGAAAATACAAGTAAAATGAGGCACTTCTCTCAATGTTCTAGCTGTACTCAATGAAACAAAAGCTACTGGAAAAAGAGTTCCCAGAAAAAAATCACAGAATTATGTTATCTCCTATAAAATAAAACTTTTGTGTTCATCACAAGGAGTAGAGCAATGACTGGTTTGAAGACTTTTATTAATAAGGCTTCCATGTTGGCATGGTTCATAATTCCTAGACTATGATACGACCGTCAAGCTAAACATAATAAAATACTGTGCTGTGTTTGTCGTCATGGTGGATGTAAGCATGGGTTGTACATGCAGAATGGTCTGTGCCTCACTTTACTCTTATTTTAGGTGCACTGGTGCTTAGCCTGCATGTGTCCCCGTGTGAGGGTGTCAATTCTTGGAGTTACAGACAGTTGTGAGCTGCCATGTGGGTTCTGGGAACTGAACCCAGGCCCTCTGGAAGAGTAGTCAGTACTCTTAAGTTCTGAGCCATCTTGCCAGCTCCCTCACTTTTTTACTCCTTTATAAATACAGTCACAGTGTTGCCTTGTTGAGCTTTCATGAGGGTTAAAGGAAGTAATTAACACTGGGTTCCGAGAACATCGCCTTGTAACCGTTAGATGCTAAGTAAGCTAAAGCTGCCCTCTAGACGTGTGAGAACTTACAACAAATGGACGCCCTCTAACTTAATTGGAACAAAGTTTAGTCACAGCAATTAACACACATCAAGCTGTCCAAGGTGGCGACACACAGCTCAGATGTGATTTTTATTATTACTATGAAGAGATGTAGCCTTTCTTTCCCAATATATTTTGTCATTTACATAGAGGGTTTGAAATTTTTGTTTACAGATTAGCAAGAGAATGTTTTCTAATAGAAACCTTCATTAAAAACATTATTAAACTTTAAGATAATTAGATAACTCCGATAACTTCAAGTTTATCATAATAGGCCATCATCAATCAACAGTTCATTTACCGAAGGACACATTTCCTTTCCTGTGTGGTGCTGAGGGTAAGCCTTGGGCTCTGCACATTTGAGAAGCACACTACCCCAGGCCAGTCACAGGGCACAGGATACACAGTGACTAAAGGATTTTAAATGAATGAGCATTTGTGTCAGGGAGGCTTTCTTCATGGGGACAAGAAGCTTGACACAGTCAGCCTAACAGAGCACTCGCAATGGGAAATTGCTTGGCAGCAAGCAGGCTGTGGCTTTCGAGGCATCGTGGCATGGAATAGAATGGGAAGGAAAGATGCTCACGCCAGGGTGGCCACAAGATAAAGGGTGCGCCTGACCCCACCATCCACTTCATAGAAAGGTGCTCAATTCTTCCTTCTATGAGCTACCTCCTCGCTCCCACACAACAGCACCTAGTTTGAGGCCAAACCTGTAAAATATGGGCCTTTGGGGACACTCCAGATGCAAATTAGGACAACCTTTCTAGTTATTCAGAGACAAGTCACATCCTAGAAGGGACCACTGACATCTACCAGCTTCACCGAGAACTGCACCTCCCACACATTTGTATACCGGAGAACAGGAGGTTTGACTCTGTGTTCAGCATTTGTTCCATAAGTTATCCATTCAGCTGGCCAAATGTTATTCTAGATGAGTGTATAAAGCTGTTTCTGGATAAGATATCAACACTTAAATGACTGGACAGGAAAAGAAGACTGCTCTCCCTAGCATGGTTGGAACCAAAATAGAATCAATGGCTGAGTAAGAGGGAACCTGTTTTGCTTACTCTGGAAAACGAGGCACTGGTCTCTCCCAGTCTCTGAACTGAATTGTTTTTGGTTCTCAAGCTTGCCACCACAGAAAGCAATTTACACAAATAGTCGAGGGTCAGGGGTGCACTCCAGTTCCAAGAGGTCTTGAATTTTGCAGACTTCATAATCATGCCAGGCAACTGCTGAAAAGCAGGTCTTTTCAGCCATGCATGGTGGCATATGCCTTTAGTCCCAGAACTTGGGGAATCTCTATGAGTTCAAAGGTAGGCGGATCTCTATGAGTTCAAAGCCAGCCTACTCTAAAAAGTGAGTCTAGGACAGCCAAGGCTACACAGAGAAACCTTGTCTCAAAAACAAAAAGAAGCCTGTATCTTCTGCTGGGGTAAAGCTTAGCCACACAGAGTGTGCTTAGGATGAAAAATCCACATTCCAACCCCAGGGAGGCAAGAGCTCTGAAAGGCCCTGGACATTTCCCAAAGACTACACAACCACACTTGTGAAAGGGTCGTAATGAAAACCCTTTACAGATGATTCTGTTTATCTTGTTAATATTGAATTTATATTTTTTCTTATGAATCTTGATAAATCTGTAATATTACTTCTTTAGGTATAATGAAGATCACACCAATTTATGATATTTTCATTTTGTATAAGATGAAAGTGTTGCTATTAAATGGTCATTCTTTTTCAAAGCAGTTGAGCTGAGCTCAGCGGTTAGACACTAACCTAAGCATTCTCTTAGCCTTGAGTTTTATCCCCAGCAACAAAATAATGTAAAACCAAAAGTAAGTTCATGTCTTTAATCCTCTCCGCTCCATTAGGCTAGGACCCAGAGCTGTCCCCTGCTGACACGGTCCCTCAACTGGAGCCGTAGTGTCTGCATCAGAGGAGCCATCTCCACACCAAGAGCTGGGGTCTGAGCGACAGCATTGCCAAGACAGGGCATTCAGAAGGTCCAACTCACCAGCCTCACGTATCCCCAAAATGTCTTACATCTGAGAAGTCTTGAGGCTGGAAAATCACTTTATTATTTCATAGCCATATCATTTGCTTTTGATTACACAACTGATCCAATTATGCTGCTGCTTTCAGTTTCCTCAGGCTATCCCTAGGGGTATAATTAAGTCCAAATTTGTAATTCCTACCTGGACCAAACAATCTTTAGCTCATATATATAATTTCTTATTGGTATGTCCCAGAAGAGAGATCTTCAGAAAAGAACCTCATTGCAACTTTTAATAGGAAATGATTAAATAAAATACACAGGACAACTAAGAAACATAAAATACAGCAGGTATGATTTAAAAGCTTTGAAAAATATATTTAGGTCACAAAAGCAAGGAGCAAACTGTTTTACTCTGGAAATCTTTACCTGTAAATGTTCAACTAGAAGAGAAGAGGGTGTAATTTCTGATAGTTTGCCCGGTTATCATACTAGGTAAGCTGGGCTATGAGCAACAGGAAAGGGATTACCATGCGGTGCATCTATCGGATAGAAAATTAGACTTTTACAAGTGAAAACGATTTAGAATACAAGACAAGATGATTATTTTTAAAGGAGTAGGGAGCAGAATATGGATGTCCCTCCTAGCTTGGACATATGTAACCATGTCCTGGAAACAAAGAAAAAGGTCCGGGCACCCCAGAAGACTGTCAAAAGTTTCATTCCCAGCTTCACAGCTTCTCTGGGAAGTCAGCATCACGACAATATGCAGATGAGCTGTGCAAGAGTCTGAGCTGCCCTTTTCAATAATGTGAGAAATCTTTAATTACCAAGTACTCTTTTTCTTCAAAGCCCAAACTCTTACCCTTTCTTTCTGGTAGTCCCCGGAAGCAGATGTGCCGACCGGCTGCTCTCACCATGTTGGTTGTCCTCGGACATTCCTTCTCCTCTTTGGGAATCTATCATTTTGCCTCTACTTATCATTTGGAAAACTGCTTCTTTATTGAAAGGAATTCGGGAGGTAGGCAGAGGTTTAAGACTACAAAACTATATAATTGATTTGGTCATTCCTTTGTTAACACCTGTTTAGGCAAATATTTCTGTGTGCAATCTTCCTTGACTTAAAATTGGAATTCATAGACAATGTCAAATCCCCTTTCAGACAAGGTCTAAATCATTAGCAGATAATAATCTTTTCTGGCTATGATCCTGTAACCTACAATAGAAACCAGCAAGATACACTGATGTAGCAGCAGCACAAATGTTATGGGAATAGCTGACCACTTCTTGCTTGGCTTTAAGACCAACTCCATGAGACAGACAGAATCCATACCCAACATTTTAATTTAGGCCAACAACATGAAATTAGATAGGTCATGGGCCTTACAGAAATACCTACTACTATTATTCTGATAAAGGAACATAGCAATAAACCAATTCTTAATGACGTGTTACTACTACACCCTTTGATCAGAACATTGATCCACCTTCAAAGAAGTTTTTTGAAGTTGATGAAAATTAATACTGAAACCCACAGCTGAACATAGTGCAGTGAGGGGCCTCAGAACACTCAGCTCTAAATGCGGTTATCTTCATCAAAGTCTTTCCCTCGAAGCTCATACATCTATCTCTTCAGATGAGGAGGTGGAAAGAGTATAAAAGCCACAAGTGATGGTTTAGCAACCCCACTGCTGGATGTCCACACTATGAAAGGGAATCAGAGGGGGAGGGGGGGAGAGGGGGAGAGAGAGAGGGAGAGAGAGAGAGAGAGAGAGAGAGAGATCCAGGGAGAGAGAAAAGGGGAATCAGAGAGAGAGAATCAGAGAGAGAGAGAGAGAGAGAGATGGTTCCTGAGGTTCTGGCAGCCACATGTGTGCCCACGTAGAGATAAATAACAGAAGAAATCGGTACAGAGAATGTACCTGGTCTTTAATGAAAGTCTGTCACTGGCAACATGAACCTAGAAGACATGATGAAAGAAGCCACACACAGCCAAAAATGGCATATCAATTCAGCTGTTGTGCAATTCAAGAACACTGAACTCAGAAGAATCAGCAAGTGTGGTTATCTGAGTGAGGGGACCAGGGGCTGCCTCTATCAGTGAACTCGGTTGACTGCTCTCAAATCACTCGCTCCTGATGATGCAGCCTTGTCTGGCCATGGAGGTGGAGGATCCAGACAGCCCTGATGAGACTTAGCAAGCTATAGGCAGATGGCAGAGGAGGAGAACTCCCCTTTCAGTGGATTAGGGGAAGGGGATGAGGGGAAGAAGGAGAGAGGGAGAGAAGTTGAGGGAGGGGGCTTCAATTAAGATATATAATGAATAAATTTTGAAGAAAAACAGTAAAAAAAGGAAAAAAGAAGAAGTGTGCAGAGACGGGGACGCCAAGGAGTCAGAAGGAAGCAGAGAACAGATTTATTGTATAACACAGCCATAGTCAACGACGGATTCGAGTCTTAGAAACTGTGAACACAACAAATGTGAAGGATTTCAGGACAAAGGAAAGGAAACCAATGCACATGGCAACAACACGCACGGTAATTAGCTCAACTCGGCTGCGTGTATATTCTCAGGCAGCAGGCTGCACATGACAAGTCTGCAAAATATTTATCCGTTAATTTTAACAAACTAGAGAGAGATGGAAATTTTTATAATTGTGAGTAACTGAAAATAATCCTAAATAGAGGAACCAAGATTCATACAGAGATAGCAGAACTGAACTCTTTGGGGGAGGGAGGACCCATACAAGCCATGTTTTTACTTCTAATTTAATTTACAACTTAAATTATTTATCAATTACCCCGGTTTAGCTTAAAATCACAGCAGTGCTTTTTAGTTTATAAACTATATTTAAAGTTCTAATGCTAACAACCTGTTAAATTTATACTCTCAGGGGAACTGAACCAGGAAGCTCCGTCCCATCTCCACCTTCTTACCTAGTGCAAGTTCCCTAGTGAGGTCACTCCAGCCACAGAGCTGACTGAGGCTGGGCTCCCTGAAGATATGTCTGTGTTTTACCTAACCACAAATAAGAGAGTACCAGGAGGAGATGGGGATTAAGGGTCACCTCCCTCACGTCATTCCACAGCCAAATGAGGGCACGGAGCTACCCTTTACAGCACATTTTGTAACCAACGAACATCAAAAGTTTCTTAGCTTGAACCGATTTCAGCGTTAGGTTCCCTGAGGATAAAAGCCAAGAAAGCCATTTAGGTCAGGAGAAAACAGAGGAGACTTGGAGAGAGTGCAGAAGTAACTAGTCAAATATAAAACAAGATGGAATTTGACCCATTATTGTGAGTAATCAGTGTTCTAAGTTTAAAATTTTAACAAATAGAGCTATCAAGCGAGCTGGACGCCTTATCATCAGCAGGCAGCGGGTAACCGTTTTCCCTGCCATTAGGAAGGAAACAAACCATCAACCTCGATTTCTTAGCAGTCCAGGTTCTAGAATCCTCATTTTCTCCCCCACGGCCCGAGCCGCAGGCGTCGCCTTCAGATGCACTTAAATTGCTGAGAGCCGTTTTCCACGTCTCCTTGGAAATGCACAATGGCTCTGTGACAAGGCCCTTCAAACCACCCTACTATTCTTTCTCTTCACACTTTTGCACCAGCCTGGACTTAGGTATGATTTTTCATCTGCGCTGCCTGTTCTTCTCCCTGTTGATTCTCTGTGCTCAAAATCCCTTTCAGCATATTTAGTGGTCAAAGAATACTCATCAACACCAAGCAGACTCCAGGCCTTTCTTGCACCAACATGTGCCCTGATGTCAAATGAACTCACTCTTTCAGTCTGGAGGCGGGCTAAGCTATGTTAAGACCAATGAAATCCCCAACCACAAGCCCCCTCAGCACACCAGACCGCTTCTTCAGACAAACTCTGGCTGTTCTAATGTTTTTGTGTCTTGACTCTGTCACTCTAGGTCACCTCTCTCCTGGTACCCAGGTTAAAGTAAGTATCATTTGCTATGTTACCAACCCCTGGGTTGGCAACTCTTTCCAACTACAAAACTCTCCATTTCTGCATCAAAGGAATATCAGTTCCAGTCCTTCACTGCCCATCTCAGGAGTTCGAGAGCAAAAGAGAACTGTTTTTTTCAGTAGCTGAATAAAAATAAAACAGCAAACTAGGTGCATTTACTTAGAATATTTTAGCCGGTTTGGGAAACAAATGCAGCAAGTTTACAGCCTAGGACAAGTTGGGCCTCTGGCTGTCTCTCTTCCAGGTCAGGCGGGTTTGTATTTCCTTGGATTTGTATGACCTCTAGTTGCTGGCATGGTCATCATCCAGGCCAGCAATCCCCCCCTCCCCCTTCTTATGTTCCCAGCCTGGCTTGAGCCTGGAAGCCTCAGCAGGGGACTAACTCCCAGGGCTCCCAGCTCTGCTGATGAAACCAGTTTCGTTTTCAAAATATAAATAATATTAATTTTCCCTCTAAAACTCCTAATGACGTTCCTCGGGTTTAAAAGACCGAGACTCTAACTTTGAAGTAAAGCTTCCAAGCCCATGCTTCAGTCTGTAAAAAAAGACTGCCTCTGTTCCTTTCTCCTCCTTTAGCTTTCAGCCAGACTCTTCTCCATTGCGTTTGTGCCATTTTACATTCCTACCAAATTTCTCCAGCTTTCCCACGCTTGCTTTGATCTTGCATGTTAGAGTTCGCGATGGCACAAAACCGTTTACTCTCAATGTTCCTGTGTGGTTTCCTGTAATTTATAACAGAGAGTAGAGACAGTTCTTGCTCCGCTTCAACCACAGAATTGTTTGAATTAAAAAAAAAAAAAAAAAGTTATGGGCTTTATAATCATTCCCTGGTTCTTCATCCCATTTGCTGGGTACTGAAGAACATTCTGGCAGTCACGGAGCGCTTCTTCCTTCCAAACAGTGAAGGGTCCCCACTCCCATTGGGATTTGGAGTAATTCATTTAATCTTTGATGTAAATGAGTTTTCTGCTTTTCACTTGTAAATGAAAGTGTTTGGAATTAAAGTAGCTTGTAGGCAAAAGGTTCATTTGCTATTAAGACAGAATCTCACAGATAGCCCAGGCCAGCCTGGAAAATGGCAGGACAAAGGTGTGAGTTCAATTCCCGGTGCCACATAGGTCAGGCATAGTTGCTCACACTTACAGTCTGGGCATCCTAGAAGTGGAAGCAGAAAGATTAGAAGTTTGAGGCCACCCTTGGGCCACACCTGGTTTCTAAAAAGTAAAGTTAGCGATTCTGTCTGAAATGCCACCATGATGAGAAGAACTGTTTTCCCGGTGACTCTTGTGCTGCCAGTTCTTGTTCTGACCTGGTTCTCCACAGCACTGCTCAGCAGAGAGCCTCTGCGCGGTCACCTCCTCACCCAGGAACTTCAGAGCAGACACTTCCTGGTGTTTTCTCAGGAAGGAATTCTGATTGTCCATGATTCTCTTATCTCTCTTAATTTCACTACATGTCTTCCCTGGTTCTCATTTATTTTCTTTCTTCTGTTTAATTTGTCACCAGGCACTGAAACAGCAGCTTCGCTCTTCCGTGTGCACACGGGCATCGCACCTGTTCTTATTTTAGCCTCATTTCTCCTGATTGCGCGCATGTGATTGTCTTCCTCCACCATCTGGTCCTTTCAAAAATCGTTTCCACATATTCGTAGCCGGTTAATCTTCAGAACCACTTACGTTGGTCACCAAAGTTTAATAGTGTGAAGAAACTGCTCTGAGATTAAACTCAATCTGTGTGGCATCCGTCTCTCATCTGGCCTTGTGAACCACACTGTGCCTTTTCCTACTGAAGATAGTTACTAATCATGTGGGAGAGCTCGCTCTAAAACAGCCCTCTGCTCAGAGGTATGGGGCGGGGGTGGGAGGTGGAGGGGGCTTGAACTGTCGGAGCCCAGAACCCTCCTTTTCTGACTAGAATCTTTAGGAAGCTACCTGGCCTCAGGCTTCTAAGAATCTGTGGTGAAAAAAAGAGAAATTAATTGTAAAAATTAACATTCTGAAACATTCTAGGGAAGAAGTATTTCAGTGAATGCCCCCCCCCCGCGCGCGCGCGCACACACACACACACACACACACACACAGAAACCGGTGGCACCATTACTCTGTCACTTACATTCCTCTTCTCTAGGGGTTTTGTTGGCCTAAGTTCTCCGAGCTGCCAAGATTGTATCTGGATCACCGTACAATTACTTCCTTTTCTCTAATGTAGAAGTAATATTCTTCTAATGCAGAGCCTTCACGAGTGGGCCTCAGACTCTCCAGAGCATATGCCTGCCCTAGAGGAAGTTGGGCCTGGTCCCTTAGCTGCACGACTTTGGCTGCGCTGGCTTTTGCTTCAGTCTTACTCATGCATTTCCCTGGGGTAGGGGCTCTGAGGAAAGTATTTAATAAATGCTAGTTCATCTTCACTGGGGCTCACTGCTGAGGACTGCTGTTTTCTTCCAGCAACCCAGTCCCGGCTGCAGCGATCCACTGGCCACCCATTGGCCTGGGAGGATCATTTACCTTCCTGTGGGTGGGATCTAAGTGGGTGCCTAGTAATTGTGAGTCCTCATGAGGCTGAAAGAATGGAAGGAGAAAGTCAAGCAACAGAGAATCTACCCGAGACCTCACCCTGAGGCAGGGCTGAAAGCCTGCAGACAGAGCAGAAGGGGCTTCTGGCAGGTACCTGCGCAAGCCCAGAAATGAACTGTCAGGACGAAAGGGAATTCCTGACAGTCAACTTGCTGGTTTGAAACAGGTAGTTTGTAGGGATAGCTCAGCAGCTGAGGAACACTTCCCCCCAGGTCCTCAGGCCTCTGCAGAGCGCTTCATATACCCCACTCCAAAGCAGCCATCTGTCACTCTCCCCATATAGCTCTTAAGAGCTCCCTAGAAACCCAGTAGCCAACCTCTGGGGGACAAACACACCCTAGAACTTACCCAGGCACTGGAAGCACTGGACGGCTCCAGTCGACTGGTTTCCTACAGAGGCCCCCATTCCACTTTGAGCTGCACAGCCCCGCCCCACAGTGTGCCTGTTCATGGCTTTTGCCCTTAATAAAACCCCTTGGTAAGACAGCACATGTGTGTGTTTCTCCAGGTCTGTGAACAAGGTCTTGTTCAGACAGAGACTTTGGATAAGTTTTAACCACTTACTGACCACACATGAATCACAAAGTACCTCAAAGCACTCAACAGCACATCAGAATAAAACATGTTCACCTCAGTGCAAACGCTGTACATGTTACCACTCTAAACATGTAAGAAAAGGAGCGAAGGTTGACAGTAAAGAATCTAACATTCCTACACTAAAAGCAAGAACTTTTAAATTCAAAAGTAATATATCAAGATAAAAATATATTGACTGTCAGTGTCATGTCCAGTATTAGACAACTAAATTAGCAAAAAACATTTTAACACATTGCCCAGTGGGGACAAAACCTCTTGAAAATAATAAATACAATATTTTTCTTTGAATAGAGACTTGTTGTTCTTGGCCAAGCCACAAAAATGTTTCTCTTTCTCAAAGTTCAGGACATTAATACCAAAGTCCCAGCCAAAGGGTTTTAAGTATTACTGAACTGGGCCTGTTTATTATTAACAACAAAGTCCTCAGGAAAATTAGTCCCTTTAGAGACTTACAATATAAATAAGTCCAAAACCCCAGTTCTTACTGATAGAATCAAACATTCCTCTCTCCCTTTAAACTGTCTATAATTTAAGCTAGAATAGGTTTTTATGAAGTTACATATTTAAAGAAAATACATACTATCTTTGTAATAAGGTTTTTTATCAAAATTCTTGCTACAAACGTTTAAATGGAAGAACACTTTCAAATACACAAATTATAAACATACATTCTCAACCATAACAAATGTATTCAATAAAAGCATGGTTGGGCTGGCATGTCAATGTGCTGGAGAGAGCCCCAAAGCCTCCCTCCTCAAAAGCAAGCAAGCAAGCAAACACTTTCTGCGGAATGCACAAGGACCTGCCTTTATCAAAGTCACCTAAGGGCTATGACAGAAAAGGAGGACACTTATAGGTGCTTAGCCTGGGAAAGGGGAGAGTGGAGACAAATGTCATGAAAGCGTCACCTGACAGAAAGGCGAGGAGCCAACCAGTTTGTCAACTGCCAGAGGATGCAGGGACAAGGGAATGTGGGGCCAGGGCTGGCTCAAGGCAGCTGACAAAGTGGACACTAAATCTTGAACGCAGTGCCAGCACCAAGCAGAGCAGAACAGCTGTCCCCACTGGAGCAGAGCCAGCACCAAACGGATCACACAGAGCAGATGAACTGTTTGTATGAGGAAGTCTCCCTTCGTAGCTCAGGGTAGCCTCGATGTCCTGATCCTTTGCCCCAGACTCTGGGGTGCTGGGACACCTTCCACATAGAGGATTATCGAAGCTCAGTACTTTTCCAGCAAGTGATGAAAGCCCAAGAGAAGGCAGTGTGGGATCGCACTGGAGGCGACAAGGAGAAAACATTGCCAACGCCCCTACCAGCTCTGCGTCAAACTCTCAAGGTCGCAAGAGCAACCATCTTCCTCCCCAAGAGAAGATCTTCCCAGTGAATCCGTGCATCAAGACAGCACAGGACGCAAGGCTGGCAGGAAGACCGCACCAGTCCTCAAAGTTTAATTCTTTCAAACACACCTTCATTGCGACTATATAATACATTGGTCTGAGGTATCCAGAAAAAGGATGTCAACATAAAAATAGATTAAAATAGCACCTTACCCTATGATAGATTTAACAGGAGGATTGAAACTGTTTTAATTTGTTCACACAGAGCGAATGTACCTCAAATAATACTGATGACCTAATATAAAACTCCTGTATGGAGCTGGGTTGTGGCTAAGCCATGGGCTGTTCCTCAGCATGTGTGAGACCCATGGGTCCAGTCACAGGTGCCTTCCTCAGCTCTCTGAAAAGCAGTACTTGAAGAGCTATCAGCCTTTGAAAAGCTCCATCCTTTTCCTGTCTCCCAACTATCTACTCTTCAGCAAAATTATATCCAAGACAATTGGCCTTTAATAGCAGGCAGGACATGGACAGAAAATAGAACAATTTTAGTTAAAAGTAGAAAAAAAAAGTCAGGCATATGTGATAACGAACAATATTTCCTTCCTATTACAAAATAACCTCGAGAGAGGAAAGAAGACTCAGCAGTTAAGACCACTGGCTGCTCTTCTGGACGACCTGGTTTCAATTCCCAGACCCAGCTAACTGACTGTAACTCCAGATCCCGGTGATGTTCCACCCTCCTCCGCGCGCACCTGCTCACAGGTGGCAGACACATACACATTAGTAAAAGAAACACTCCTGCAGGATGGCCACGCTGCACACTTGTTACATACGTGTAGGGAGGGGTCTAGGTCTGGCCCATGCATGCTCTTTGGTTGGTGTTTAAGTCTCTATGAGTCTCAAAGAGAAAGGGGAATGGGAGAAGGGGGCTGTGAGTTGGGACTGGGAGGAGAGGAGAAAGGTGACTGGGATCAGGCTATAAAGTGATTAATTTTTAAAATAAAAAGAAAGTTATTTTTAAAATCTCAACATGTTTTACATATCAAATATCAAATATCTGCCCATGAGAAGTGTTTCTCAGGGGACTGAATAGAGAAAATAATCTCAAAAGGCTAAATCCTATATATAACATATTAGCGGTATGCCAGAACTTATAACATCTGTAGTTTATACATACTGACACAAAAATATACTGTGCCTACAGTAAGAAACAAAGCAAGCAAACAAAAACCCTCTAAAGGTAAATTTTCTAGCTTACAACCATAGATGGGGAGAGTAATGCATTCATATTCTAATGAGAATGAAGAAAACTCTGGACTCTAAAAGAAAAACCTCTCAGACAAAATTTACAATGTTTTCAGTATGAAGTGTTAATGGTTAAAACCGACTCTAATGTTTATAAATTAGCCAACATAATCATATATTTTGTTCAAATACTGTTTGCAAATTAAGCAGAAAATTCATGTCACTTTAGTTATAAACATGAAGAATATTTCCTTGATAATTAAACATTTTACTATTTAAGTAAAATTTTTAGAGCTACTAGAATTGACAAGTGTCTTGGGCTTATAACAACATTCTGGACCTTTTTTCTCTCACGTCCTTTTAGAACCTCACTTAACTGGGTCACAGCAGCTCAGCAAAGCTCAGACAGACCCTGAGCTCTTCCCGGGATTAACTAGGGCCAGTGCTCAATCAGCAGATCTCACTAGGACCCATGGAGACAACCAGGAGCAGCTGATGGTGCAAGCTGCTTAGCTCTCACGTCCGAGTTCAATTAGAAGGCGGTCCCCAGGGATGCACACAGGCCAACGCTGGAGATAAGAAAGGCGGTGCCCCCCATCATTTCCAAAGCGGGAACATGGCTTTGCCTAGACGGACTTTCCATCTTCCCTCAGCCCTCAGGCCTTGCCTCTGTAACGTGTTTTCAGTCTTCTCTGTCACAGGCAGATGCTAATAAGACAAGCAATGCTGTCATGGAGTATGAATGATGCAAATGAGCAAATACTGAATAAAATTTATGTGTGTACAGTGGCTATTCTTTAGTTGTCAACTTGACTCCCTCCGGAATTAACTAAACCCCAAATTGCTAGGTGTGCTGGCGAGAGATTTTCTTGATTAGATTTTCTGAGATAGGAAGACCCATCCAAAATCAGAACACTTGAGGTGGTAAGACCTGTCTTAACCTGGGCCACACCTGCCGGCGGCAGCCTCTCTGAAGACCATGGAGGAGGGGTACACTTCCGCTTTTGCCTACTTGCCCTCACTCCTGCCAGCAAATTCATTCCTTCACTGGCGACACAGCCTAATTCTCCGGGGCTCCTTTGCATACTGAAGAGCAGCTGAGAGATCCACAGCCTCAGAGACTGAACAAATATTAATACTCTTGGACTTTCCATCTGGAAATAGTTGAATTATAGCCTGTAAGCCACTCTAATAAATCCCATTAGTTAGGTAGAGGATATATGATAAATTCATAAAGATAGATAGATGATACAGATATAGATGATAGTTATAGATACATGAATAGATCAATAACAGATTGATAGCTGATAGATGATAGGTAGATAGATGATAGACTGACAAGAAATTGATAGATATGGTATGATAACTGTAAAGTGATTCATCCAACAGTCCTGTTTTTCTAGAGAACATTGACTAATACTATATGTATCTTGACATTCAACATTTTTTTTTCCTAGATTCACCTACAAGCTGCAGTGTTGGGGGATAGTAATGTAGCCTAGCATGCATGAGCGTCCTGGGGTCCTCCCTGAGCCACTGTACTGTTGGTGGTGATACATAATCTCACTACGCAGGAGAGGGGGACAGTGGGATCATAACTTCAAGGTCATCCAGGTCACAATTGGAGTCTGAGGCTAACCTGGAGCCCTGGTTGGGTTTCTGTCAACACAGGTTAGGGTTATCAGGAAAGGAGAGACCTCAGTTGAGAAAATGTCTCCTTTAGTTTGCAGATCTCTAGGGCATTCTCTTAATTGACGCTTGAAGTGGGGCAGTGCCACCCAAGGCGGGTCGTCCTGGCAGGGATAAGAAGCAGGCTGAGCAAGCAACATCCCTCCCTGGCCTCTGTGTCAGTTCCCTAATGAGAGACTAATCTGTAAGCCAAACACCTGTCCTAAGTTGCTTCTGGTCACCATTTTATCCAGCCATAGAACCCCTGACTGAGGAACCTGGGCTACAGGAGACCACGTCTCAAACAGGAAGAGCAGGAAAGCTGCACTTTTTCCTTATCATTCTATGGCATTATAAAATTGTTGATACAATACTCAACAACCCAGCCTGTATCAGGAAAGTGGAGCAACGTGACAGACTCCCCTCCTCAATTTGTTGAAACCCGATACAGGCTTCTTAGCTGCTGCAGCTAGGAAAGGCATGGTGCCTGGGCTGCGTCTACATAGACCCTGGGAGAGGCCAAGGCAAGCTTACTTCAGCAATGCAACCCGGGAAGGGTGGTAAGCAGAAGCAAGGATGTCCCCTTTCAGATGTGGGCTTGGGCAAGGACCTTCCTTAACATGACAAAGAGGATTCAAGCTTGTGTGCTCTAAGGGGCAGAGCCAGCCAGGAAGGAGGCTCAGGAGAGGCGCTAGTTAAACATACACCACTGAAAGAGACTAGAGAAGCCAAGTGACTGACAGGGGCAGACAGGCCAAAGCCAGTGAGTTTCTTTAGGGGAAGATGGGCAGTATGAGCACCCACAGGGAAATCAAGACACCTGAAGGATGAGGGTGAATCCACACTATCCTTCTATTTTCCAAGTAAAAGTTAAAGCACAAAGGGGCCGGTGAATGACTCTCTTCTGAGAACTGAAGGGGCTGCCAAAGACAAGAAAGCTTGCGCTTACCAGAGGCCTTGACTAATGTCAAACAGCAACATTACGGTTTCATTTCCCATCTTGGAAATTGCAACTTTTGAAGAAAACCAGGGGTGGGGGTGGGAGTGAGCTCCACCTCCCAACCTTGTAAAGACTAAATCACCAAAAATAGGAGCAAACCAGTGTGTGCTTAGCAGAGGGGAAGATAAAAACCTGGCATGTGAAAAGAAACCTGAATGTCCAGGCCCACTAACCCCTTCAGGTGGATGTTACATAAATAACCACATTTCTTCAGCTGGAGAGACCACTGGGTTGGTGGAGGACTAAAGAGGTGTTCCCAAGGGTCTTACCCCAGACCTGAACATCAGAAAAAGCAAAGGGAGAGGGAGTCCCTCACCAATACAGAACCACTGAAGAAACATATATATTTATATATACACACATAGAAAATTTTGTTTTGACATACAGATATATGTCAAAACCACAGAGCACACAGGTGGCAAAAATCAAAACCACTAAATGAATCATTTTAATACATAAAAGGGACATTTTTCGGGACTGTTTCAAGACCAAGTTGATTGTGGCAGAAAAAGCCTACATACAACCGAGTAAATAAAAACCACCACCAGAACACTTCTCTACCTCAAATAAAAATTAAAACTGTCTTGTGAATGATTTGTATTCACAGGCAGGGTATCAAATAGGTACACTGAAAAGAACATACTGTAAGAGAGAAATGTCGATGCCATTTCTTAACTAGCATTCCTTTAAAAGAATGGTAGTTCTACTTCTCCTAAAACACAGAAATAAACAGCAAATACTAAAAAGACAGTGGGGACCATGTGTGTTAATAATGTGCTCACAGCAGAGAGACTCATCTCCCTCATCATCCGAGCACAAAGCTCCAACAAAGGGCTTTAGGGCTGACTGAAATGAGCACAGGAAAACCCACCTTAAGGTCAAGGATTTATGAAATGATGTGTCTTTATCTAATCTGCAAAATCTCCAAGGCTGACCATAACTCTGTATTCACGGGCAAGAAAAGCAGGGAACGCTAAAATTCCACAAATATGACCCCATGCAACACCTGACTGATTTTTGCTTGGAATTTGACTCACCTCCTTGCTCCCTGCAGGCTTTCAGCTCCATCAATCAAAGCAGCAGCAGAAAGTAGTAATCATGGCCAGTAAAAAGGAAAAAGAGGCCGAGGGATGGGTTCAGCTGGCACAGGGCTCACCTGGTAAGCACGAAGGCCTGAGGTCTGTGCCACACCCTATATTAAGTTGGGCTGGTGGTACATACTTGTAATCCCACAGAGCAATGAAGACAGGAAGATGAGCTATAGACAGATGATAGACAGATGGACAGATGAACGGATGGACAAACAATAGATAGATGACAGATAAATGAATAGATAATGGATGGACAGATGATTGATTGATAGACAATAGACAGATGGTAGATAGATGATAGAGGAATGATAGATAGGTAGAAGATAAATAGATATAGATAAATATAGATGCATAGATAGACACACACACACACAAATTTTGACAAGCAGCCCTTGAAGGGCACAGCTCAGCTCTAGGGCAAACGAGTGACAGCAGCCTCCCAGCTTCATCGGACCACAAAGCGGCCAGCAAGTTCCAGGCAGCAACGATGGAAGGCATGTAGGATTCTAGTGTCCAAAAATGGAACCTTTACATTTAATTCCATCACAACTACATATAAAAGCCCCAAACAAGAGTGGGCACAGGACTAACACCAAATTAATTCTTATGTCAGATTATATTCTACAGAAAGAGACTAAAACCGGTTTGAGATGATTAGATTCTATTCTAATTCTCCTAAGATGCCACTGAAGCAAGAATCCAATTCTGAAAGGATGCACACTGGGGTGGCAGCGAGCCAGCATTCCTAATGGTACTTCCAGTGTGAGAAGAAAATGCCATTCAGGACAGTAACGGCACAGCTGAGCTGCAGCCCAGCAGCAGGGCATGCAAGGCCTGGGTTCTAGTCCAGCCCTCTGGAACAGCCCTGTCTAAAGGTTACTGGCTATTTGATCGATTGGCCTTGTCTCAAAGCAGCCCCCCTTTGAGAGCGGCAGCCCAGACCTGGCTCTGCACTGACCTTAGGTGACGTCATTCGGACTGGACACTACGGAACAGCGCCAGGCCCCACACACAGGTCCAGGCGGAACCCAGAGCTCACACACAGCAAGCAGGCTGAGCCATGACGCACGTCTGCTTGCCTGGAACACAGGTGTGCGAGACCGACACACGTGTCACAGATTCACTGTGGGCGTTCATTGCTAAGTACGTGACAGGGTAAAAATGCCGCTTCCTCTCCCGGGAGACACAGTGTGCCCCGTCCTCTCCCAGGGAGGCAGGTGTTCAGAGCAGAGACTCACCTGGGCCCTATCTAGCTCCACTCCTGCTCTCCAGGATAGTGGTGAGAGAAGCAGAAGATATGTATGAATTGTGGAAAATAATGTGTGATACCTATACAGGACGCTACCAATCACCGCATTCTAAAGCAAATGATTTCAAAATCGTCTCCCAATAGCATCATTTATTATCAATGTAATTTTCAATTCAGCAACAGCAGGGTGAAAAGACAGCTCTCCTCAAAGGTCGGTTAGGGTTTTATTTTTGGATATTATTGTGGATAGGATAGGTTTCTGCTATAATGAAGTGTCTAGCATTCTATAATAATAACTAAATTTAATTTTAACACAGTCTCTGTGGTTTTAACTTTCTACTTTCAGTGCAGCTAGAGAAAAGCAATTATGTTTTTCTTCAGCACAAATCTTGCAAATCTTTGCCAAATGAGAAATAATATTAATAAATCTCTTTCTTTTTTATAGAACACAGTACAATTTTAGGATTTAGTGGCAAGGAACTTGCATTTTTCCAGTCAACATTTGGCAGCACCACAGCCGAGCCTCAGGCCCCAGGAATGGTGGTCTCGGCAGAGCACTGGCCATTCCCACTCTGAACTTGCACAGGGCTTCCATGTTTTCATATTATGACCCGAGAGGCAGCGCACTAGCCAGTCCACAGCTGCTATAATCAGATTTCTGAGTGAGCCATTTTTTTTAATTTGTAATTACAAAATAAAGATCACTTCCATACACTGAAAACTTATTTTCCTTTATGTCATCTGGATATTACTAGGACGAAGTAAAAGCGGACTCTCTTGTCTTCTTGTTTGAATTTCAAGAAGACATGAATTTAGGAAGCACTCGGGAAGAACAGGAGACTGTAACAAGTATAAGCTGATCTGTTCACGTAAGCAACTGGGGCCGCCTGTGTACAGGCAGGAGCCACAGCCCATCTACCCGAGACACCCGCCACTTCACAACAGCAAGTTAAAAGGCACGGTGCACATGCCCACACACGCATACGACATGCATATGTCACCTTCGGAAAACCCTGTCACTGAGGTTTAGGCATCTCACTGGGTAGCAGGATTCTTTAGAGCTGGGATGCGACTACAGCAGAAGAATTGTATCCTCAAACATTTAGAAAAGTTTTTACTCGTTATCACATTCTGCCAATTAGGTGAAGTTTTTCTTGATGGAAAGAACCCTAAAACATAGGTTTTTCTCCAAAGGTCAGGGCAGTCACTCCCAGCCCAGAGCGGAAATGGCTGCTGGAGGTGCCTTGTAGCTCCGCTCTCCGCCTCTGCTAATTGGGTGCAGGCCTGCTCCAAACAAGGAATGAAAATGGCAGGCTCCCAATTAGCTGACATTCCCTTCAGGTCCCTCTGCTTTCCAGCCCTAACTTCATGCAGTCAAGAGCCTATAAGGTTTGTGCCAAACCTTATGTAGATTTTATCAGTTGCAACAAAGCACAAAGAAAACAGGAACAAAGTCAGCTTAAGATCCATTATCTGCCCATATTAAAAAACATCCTATGTACAGTCAGGAAAATGATATGTTTGGAAAGATTTCCAAGTTCTTACAACTTGCTCCAACATCAAAACTAAGAGTTTCTTTGCTCTTTTGGTTTCCTGAGTAAAAATTTCCAAAGCAGGAAAATGCAAAAAGTGGCATAACAAACCTGTCACTCTCAGGTCCCTCCCTGCTTCCTCTGAGAAGACTCAACAGAATGAGATCCCAAGACTAACATTAAAAAGGACTCTTTCTAAAAGACAACAGTCCTCAGCCTCCTGAGTGTCTCATTTAGGACTGATGCTTCTGAGCTAGGTGAGCTCATCGCGGCACGGGAGAGCCAGACCCTGTGTCTAGGGACAGAGTCCAGCCTGACCCCTAGTGCAGGGCTCTGAAACAGCCCATCCCCCCACTGCCATGCTGTAGGAGCAAAACCCTCCAATACCCCACAAAGGGGAAGACTTTTTCATTATGTAGATCAGCTCCCCACAAAGAATAAGACAGCTGCCTTCTGAGATGCCCACTAGCTCAGCAAAGCACTTATTTGTGCTATGCATGTCTGCTGTTTATGACCATTGGCAAAGCTGCTGTGGTCACAGCTGCCTGAGAGACAGGGGGAGAGGAGAAGGGAGGGAGGGATGGAGGGAGAAAAGGAGAGAGGGAGGGAAGGGAAGGGGGAGGGGCAAAGTGAGGGAGGGGGAGGGATGGAGGGAAGAAGGGAGAGAGAGGGAGGGAGAATATGAGCAATAAGCCCTCCAGTAGGAAATGGAGCAAAGACAAAACTACCAAAGACATAAAACCTAAAGCTTCCCTAACCCACTCAGTTCAAAAGGCATCCCTACAAGAAGACAGCCATCAGTTCAACCCTAGTGACCTCAAATGGCCAAAGCAGCACAGGTTTTTTTTATACCCACAGAATGCAATTCTCCTCCTTGTATTTTCAATGGCAAAACTAAACAGAAGAGAAAGCTTCAGAAAGGACATCCAGTATTGAGCCCAGAGGACTGAAGAACAACATTTAACTAAAGCAAATCACAAATGAAGGAGGGCAGCTGGAAGGGATATCCAGCGAGGAAAACAGAATCTGTTCTTGCTCTGCTGCCGGAACCATAGTGCTTGCTTCTGGCAGAAACCATAACGTGACTTCTGTATTTTTTTCATGGTTCTTGGCTCATTAGGGTCAGGTGTAACCACAATTATAATGCTGATAAGAAAGCACCATAGTCTTCCTCCAGTGTAGCCTTGTTTGGACCAGATTTAGTGGATAGGACGGCACTTGTCAAGACTCTGTGGAGGAAGAGGCTTTAAGCTCAAGACTGAAGGATAAACTTTCTCCACACCCAATCAAGTATTTCAAACAGCCTCAAGAGGTGTGTGGCTTCTCAGTTCAATACCTTTTGATAAAGACAAACTTTTATATCAAAATCACAAAGAAAATTGATGTTACTTGGGAAACCAACGACGTGATTCTGTGATTAAAATCACCACCTTCCAGAGGCCTGGGTTGCCATTTTTTCTCCACGCACTGCAACAAAGAATGTCATACAACGCATTCAGCCAAATGCTGGCTGTCAGCCATGACCAAGGACACAGTCCGTTACCTGTTCTTGCTTCTCCAGCCACCGGTCTACCATTGGGTGGCTGGCGCTCAGGGAGGAGCGGGCGTTGTCCCTCTGGAACTGGTTCGACCAGCTGCTGGGATCCCGTGGGAGGCTCCTGTAGTTTTCATCTTTCTATTAAAAATGAAACAAAAGGGAATCTTTGTAAAAACAACAAAAACAGACCTCACAAACTAATAACAACCCACCTGGGTTTTCTGAAGTCAAGGAAAATTATTCCACATACCTGAAATATTTTACAAGTACATACAAAACAGCAAACTGAAGACATTAAATCTAAGACCTCGGGAATCCAGCAATAGCAGGGTAGAGGGATTCAATGGGGACAGCATGAGAGCGCCGCACACAGCTCACACAGTAGGCCAAGAATCAGCATCTTTCATACTCACCAAATCAATCTCCAAATGTGCATTTGGAGATTGCACTCTCAAGGCATTTTATCTTTTATTCTTTTTCAATATTATGTTTATGAGATATTATCAATGAGTAATCAAAATGGTGAAAACAAGAAAAAAGACAATGCCTCTTATTCTTCTTTGGATTCTTGAAATTTTAGGCAAAAGATTTCAGATTTTTTGGGCTTTTCTGGTACTTACATCACAAGCTTGCTGTCAAGATCGACTTAAATATTAAGGAAAGCCAGCCTATCTTAACACTGGACACAGGATGGACAAACACTATTCATTCTGACATGGTATGACAAATGATGTCTACATGAATAGCTACTAAGTTAGCTCGCCCAGTTTTCAATCCACTAAGTAGTACCAGATACAATACGGTACTGAATGCTTCTTTCAAACACTAAAATTGCAACTACAGGTTTTAACTTTTGAGCTGCAGAAATTGATTTCAATTTTCTGAGAAGGGAAAATTCAAGATGATATAGGGAAATGAAGTTTCAATATAAAGTTATCTCCAACATGAACACTTTAAAAATGCTACCCCCCACAGTCTCTGATATGAACTGATTTGGCCTGCTCTTTAATCACCTCCCCCTAAGGGGAGAGCAGCCTTACCAGGACACAGAGGAAGACAATGCAGCCACTCCTGATGAGACCTGATAGGCTAGGATCAGAAAGAAGGGGAGGAGGACCTCCCTTATCAGTGGACTGGGGGAGAGGCATGAGTGGAGAAGGGGGAAGGAGATTGGGAGGGGCAGAGGGAGGGAGCTACAGGGGGAATACAAAGTGAATAAATTGTAATTAATAAAAATAAAAACTAAAAAAATATAAAATTTCAAGATGAAAAAAAAAATGCTACCCTCAGTTCAACTCAGGTTTTGTGAGAAGTTACAAGTCTCCATATTAACTGTAAATACATTATGCAATATTATCATTCATTCATTCACTGTGTGTGTGTGTGTGTGTGTGTGTGTGTGTGTGCGCGCACGTGTGTGAGCACTTGTGTCCAAATGTGTGGCAAATACCCACATGTTTGCAAGTAAGCTTGTCTGTGGGCATGTGTGTGGAGGCCGTAAGTCAGCTTCAGTTGTCTTCCTTCTATTTCCCTCCATCATATATTTTGGGACAATCCCTCTCTCCCCTCCCCTTTCTGCCTCCTCCCCACGCCCTGCCACCCACACTTCTGGCTCATCCTTCTAGACCGATTTGCTGTGGAGCCCTTCTCTCAGTGCTGGGGACACAGCCACACATGGTGTCACAGCCAGCAATTGCTTACGTGGGTTCCGGGGACACGAACTCCCCAGTCCACGCTTGTGTGGCGAGCACTCTTCCCACTTCACACCTCTCCTGAGCAACAGTACACAAAAGTGAAATAAAGCAACAGGATAAGAGGGTTGTGGAGCTTAGTGAGCCAGGACACAGTTCTCTCCTCTTACGGATAAAAAAAACCATAAAAAACAGCGGGCCTAAGGTAGCCCTGGATGTATCTAAAAGCATGACTCACAAATAAATGTACACTTATCAGCATAAATTTTGACGTGCAATTCCGGAAACTTTTATTAGAATTAACTCATAAAAGTAAAATCATCTTTTTTTTTTTTTAAAGATTTTATTTATTTAGAATGTTCTATCCGTATGTACACCTACATGCCAGAAGACAGCAGTAGGAGGTATAGATGGTTGTAAGCCACCATGTGGTTGCTGGGAATTGAACTCAGGACCTCTGGAAGAGCAGTCAGAGCTCTTAACCACTGAGCCATCTCTACAGCCCCCGAGTAAAATCATCTTTTAAAACTTGGTAGCTAATGGGCTAAAGAGATGGCTCGGTGGTGAACAGCATTTGCTTTCTTGCACAGGCCCCACGTTCAGTTTCTAGAACCCACATGACAGCTAACAGCTGCCTGCAATGCCAGTCTCAGGGGATCTAGCAACCCCTATGACCTCACGGGTACCAGGCGTCCACTTTGTGCACACACCATAGACAGGCAAATACTCAAACAACATGGTTTCCAAAAAAAAAAAAAAAATGTCCTTGGTGGCCAAAATAAATATTAGCAGGAATTACCTTTTACTAGAAAAAGCCTCTTCCACCTCTGGTGAATGAACTTGGAGAAGTAGTAAGGAAAACTCACCACAAATATGCCAACAGGAAATTCAAGTCAATGGGGGAGCGGGGCATGCTATAAACCAAATGCCAGAGGCCCACAAACAGAAGTGATTCGGTCTCACTTTCATGTCGAGAATGGTTGGGCTGTGGCGAGCTACAGGCCGGCTCTATTCTTGCCCCGGCCATTTGAGCATTGGAGTAGTTGTTAGCAGCAACTTATTGCGAACACAAACCAATGAGCAGGGTTGGAAAAGCCTACCCCGTGTGTCTTTGGAACTGTGTCTCAGAGATGGCGCGCCTGGCACGAAAACTGCCAAACCGTGGCAGCGGATTCAGTGGGAGAGCAAAACAAAGCAAGCTCCACAGATGGTCAGACAGCAAGCTGAAGTCTGGGAGTGGGCCAGGAGAAAGCAGCATCAAGAAATGCCTACAGCTCAAGAGGCTCTGCACTGAAAGGTTCTGATCCGGCTTCTCTCGCCCCTTCCTCTACAGCCCTCACAGCTGCCAGCTCCTGCTGACCCAGCATTCTGTCAAGATTCTCCTGTGACTGGAACTCACACCTCATGTGATACACACTGTTATCCGCCACACACTTGGTCCAGCCTCATCCTCCCAAATGTGCTCTACTCTGTCCCGAGCAGATCTTTCACAGGATGTGCTGTGGTCACATCGTGCCTGTGTGCGGTGACCAGAGAAGATGAGCAGCCATGCTGGAAGCATGTCTCTCTCTCTCTCTCTCTCTCTCTCTCTCTCTCACACGATCTGGCTTTTCCTAAATCCAATTTCTGAGACACATCCACTAAGGGGAAAGTTGCCATTCTTCAAAGCCAGTCAATTGCCATTCTCTCTCTCTCAGGGGCAGCCCCCAGGTCCCACTGCGCTATGCTTTGTTACTGTGGTCTTTAAAGTTGCCATGTCTGCCTGTGCACTAAAGCCTGGACAAGGCCACCGTTCACCTTTGACCCTGAGCACTCAGCACAGTGGCCTGCGCCACCGTGCACACCTTCCCCGAGTACATTTTATTTTCTACTTAGCATGGTGGTGTCCTGGGCTTTAGGACAAGCTTCAGCACAAATGTTATGCCTGGGTTTTCAGATTTGCCTAAAAGACGTTATTTGCCTGTTTTAGCTTAGTGTCCCACCATTGGCTTACAATACCTATGGCAAGAGTGATCACTTCTAATTACATTTACAAAGATGGTGGATTGTTTCTCCAGTTAACGCAATTAGGACATAATCCATGCAACAGGGTAGGGGACAGTAACATTAGGAAAGATTTTGGCTAAAGATCAAAATACCAGTCCTTTTCTATCGTCTCCGATTTCGCATGTGTACTGTAAACTCTGAGAAGTTCACAGATAAGAAAACAGGCAGTGGTCCCACAATAAAATAAAAGTGTTCCCAATTCACGGTGCCCTCAACAGTGAATCCATGCATCAATGCACATATAAAGACTGCAAATTACAGCCCTCTAAAACATTACCAATTGAGTAAAGAGGGCTGCAAATATACTTTAATGCCCATGAACCAGATTCTTGGTGTCAATATCATGCAGGTTCTAACATTCTAGACACATTCTTCTATGTAACCTTACCGAAGACCATGGTTAGGTACCTGCTGCAGCATGGGCCTGGAAGTGTATTATGTTCTTATGAGAACAGCAAATGGGATAACCTCAAAAATAAAAGGCTTTTGCTATATCACATGTGGTTGGTCACGATTGCCCAATGAAGTATGTATAATACACTCTGCTTTCATTTGAAACACGCTTGGGCCGATATATTAAAATATGGGTGTCTTAACTGTATCTAGGCCAGATTATATACACTCATTTACAGATTCTAACTACAAAAAGTAAAAACTTCCCATCAAGGTATTTTCAATCTTATACATCACAACTTCAAGACAGGAAAACTAAACTATCAAATCTTTTTTCCTTCATAGCTTTGTAAAACCCCACAAAAGGTAAGTAATAATTTAGAAAACATCCTTTTAAATCCATTTCACTTCACATAATGCAAAAATTCTGTACACCAGTAAATATTCAAGCAAAAGTAAATATTTTTCTTTAGATATTTTTCTCTTCATATAAAAATACGCTGAGCACGGTAGCACATGCCTATAATCCTGGTACATGGAAGACTGAGGCAGAAGGATCACAGCAAGTTTAAGGCCAGTCTGAGTACCTATGTAGTGTGTTCTAAGCCAGTTTAGGCTGCAGAGTGAAATACTCTCTGAATGAATGAATGAATGTGCAGAGAGTGCAGAATAAAACAATAATGACCACTTAGATTGCTAATGACAGCAATAATTTGTTACAGTTGAAGACTTTATCTAAGAGATTATATTAAAAAATCCAAGGAGGCACTATCTTTTAAAAAATTGCAACATAAAATCTTCACATAAGAGGCTGTCCCAGTCACTAGTGTTCAGAGAAGCAGGTGCCGCTGCTGTGATCAGCGACTCTCCCTCTGAACGCTTTGATGACATCAGCAGGTGTAAGAAGTCCCAGGCCCAGAAATTGTACATTACTTTCAGCTCCCTGGCAGGCTGCCTGTGGACATCTGTCTTCCAGGGAAGGCAGGTAAGCGTATTCTGCTGCACTTCTCCTGAAGCCAGCCACAATTCAACAGGAAGAAACCCACAGCACCACCCAGAGCCTGGCAGCAGCTTTCTCTCTCAGAAACCCGACAGCCCACCTTTCCCAGGATGCTGAGAACAGGCAATTGTTTCAGGACTACCATGGAGGGGATGGGCGTTTGTGTCTGCACAAGTAAGCCTGCTGACAAGTGTATGCAGTTTCTGTGCAAAAACTCCTGACATACTTTTAAAACCAAGTCTCTCAAGACTGTAAAATACAAAACACTCAACACACAAATCTTCACGGTTGCCCCTCCCTGGATCACATGGTCTCAAGGACTCCCGTGTGACATGAAGACTTTAAAATCACACGGTTTTCCACACAGAAGCCAGGACTTTAAAAGAATTCAATTCTGCATTTTAACGTCTTTTCTTCCTTATTACTATGTTTATTACTGCATTTGTTTGGGAGAGGGCACATGCCTGGGGAAGACAGGGCAGTGTGGAGGAATCACTTTTTCTGGCCTGTGAACCTGGGCCGTGGTAAAATTCAGTGCACCGGCCTTTACACACAGAGACCTCTCAGCAGCTTATCAGTTCCTCAGGAAATGACAGCCCTAGAACAACAAAAACACTTTCAAGATACTTAACCAGAGACTGTGAGCCTGGCTTCCCGCCATTAGAAGAGTCAACTGCTACTGTGTAATAGGAACAGCGGATGAACAGTTGTTCCTGGCATGGACCAAATATATCCTTGTTAAAACATTTAGAAATAAGGGTGATAACGCACCCATGCCAAATACAGCACAGGCTGAACTCTCCTTTTGCAAAATGCTGGGACTAGTGTTTTAGACGTCACCAATGTCTGCACCACCACCGAGACAGCTCAGCACCCAGAGCAGAGCAGAGCGGAGGGTATCTGAATACACCCGAGGCAATGTCACCGAGTCCTCACAGAGGCTCCGAGAGCCAGCAGCAGCATGCAGCAGACAGGAGCAGCCCTGAGGAACGTGGGGGTGCCCGCCTGCAGCCTTCAATCCCTGCATCAGCTGCACCATTGTCCAGCAGCATGGAGGCCAGCTTCCTCAGCCTTCCAGAGCGCACTGAAGACCAGCAGCTCCCCGAGAACCCTCCAGGCCTCCGGGTTACATCAGGACTGCTGAGGCATCCAGCCTCATGGACGGAGCAGTCACCAGGTTCTGGAGGCCACTGCTGCACACTGCCCGAGTCGGGAGCGCCAATCACCCCTGAGTTCCACTCCTCCAGAACCCGACCAGGACACACACAGCGCAAGGGTAATTTTAGGCCTTGCTTTACCACATCGGTGTACATGGCTTGACTTAGAGAGGGGCAGGGAGATGAGGGAGGGAGGGTGGGATTAGGAGGGACTGAGGGAGGGGGCTATGGCTGGGATACAAAGTAAATAAACTAATATAAAAAATAAAAATTTAATAAAAAAGAAAAAAAACAGAAAAACAAAATAACAAAAACAAAACCTAAGTCTTCACATCAGGCTGAATGTGGAACGCCCCAGAAGGGCCTGAGAGTGCGCACACAGGCATGCTCCTGGAGATGGGGTGTCTGCTGGAGGGGTGTGCCAGGCAAGTGCTCTTTCTCTGAGCCACACCCCAGCTCCCTGGCTCACCTTCCTGAGCTACAGCAAGACAAAGAGCAACATTTCATTCCTGCCATTTAACTGAGAAACAAAGCAGCTTAAAAGCATTCTACAGTGCTGTGTCCTTCTGAATTTGAGGTGAGATGTGGAAGCCACATTTGTTTCTTTCAGAAACACACAACTCTAAATGTTTTCATCTTGAATTAAATTGTGTGTTGCCTCTAAACCTATCAACATAATGCCAAGGGAAGCCATCAACGGCCTGAGGCAGCGAGGGGTGGTTGCAGGTCCACTGGCCTCATTCACGCCATTATCCAAACATCCAAACACACGGGCAAGTCTTTAGATGAATTTCCCCACACGTTCTTCATCTGGCGTGGATTTAAGGAAATCACCTGTGACACATGCCATTGCTCTGCCAAAGCAAAGCATTAACACTTCTTTCTCAAAACGTTACAAGCTGAAAGGGTCTGGATGGACTGACAGAACAGGTGGGGAACTTTCACGCAAGTTCATCGGCTACCATCCCCTCAGCTTTCCCCTTCGGCTTTAGTCTTCCCAAGACTTCCTCAGGGAAGCCATGTC
The DNA here is from genome assembly GCF_030254825.1 of Meriones unguiculatus. Lineage (NCBI taxonomy): Eukaryota > Metazoa > Chordata > Mammalia > Rodentia > Muridae > Meriones > Meriones unguiculatus. The sequence continues at coordinate 1,682,723 of NC_083358.1, forward strand.
CGTGGGCACCATTCTAAAAGTGCTTATCTACCTCACAATCTCATCCTGCATAGTGCTGCTCCCAACATGAAAACTCTGCTTCTACAGATGCTGGCTTGACAACGCACCTCTCCATGGGAGCAGGACGTGCGAAGAAATGGAGGTGGGACCGCTAAAGGACACAGACCCTCTATCCAAGCTCTGGCAGACAAAGTGGGTTCTCCGAGCTGGACACTGAGTCACTCTCCCCAGTTACAATTAAAAACTGTAACTCTGAGATCAGGGGTGCAGAGAACCTTGAGTCCCTCTGTTGAGACCTTGCAACTACCAAAAATATCACTTGGGGTAAATCGGGAACCGATTAAGGATGGCATCTGGATAGCTCAGGAAAATTAAAAATAAAGGTAGGGTTTGCAGCTACGCACTTCAGCCTCTCTCTCAAGCTAACAAGCATTGCTGAAATGTAGGCTTATAACAGATAGGGGACGTCAAAAGCATGCCATTTCTAGCGATAATTGGACACTGGAGCAGGGCCTTGGTGTCAGCAGGCTCAAGAAACGTTCTGGTCCTCCGCAGTCTGCCCCCTGGCTGCTCACCTCACCCGAGTCATGTACCGTAGGTATCACCCACACAACTTTTGGAAAAAAAATGTTTATATTTACAGAAAAAGTTGCAAAGATGGGACAAAGAGCCCCAATATGCTCTCTGTCCAGCTTCCTCTGATGTCAACCTTGTTTAAAGCTGCTATATTTCTGAAACCATGAGCAATGCTGGCAAAGAACCAGCAATCCAGCTGTCTCTCCCATTTTCTTCTCTCCAAGTCTTGTTTATGCCAACATCTAACCCAGGACAAAAGTCAGTCAGCTACCAGGTCCCTGGGGCTTCCTCTAATGGGAGAGAATTCTCCGAAATCCCTAGTCGGGTGCCTACATCCCTCAATTCTGCTTTGACTCACAATTCCACTTGAGAGGTTCAGGGGTGACACAGGGAGGAGATCGCCCTGGCCTTCTTGTATAGAGGCATCATGAGACAGGTGAATACCACTGCTGAGGCAAACCCGGGTTTGGGCTCGGGTAGTTAGCTACCTTCTTCTGTCATTCAGTCACTGTCCGTCCGTTTCCGTCTCTGTTCTTTGGGAATGAACTGTCCTGAACGACCAATCTCAAACAGGAGGTGGCAGGCTCCATGTTCAGGGAAGAAAACAGTGCACAGCTTTGTGTCGGGGGAGGGACGGCTCTAGAAGGAAATGTGTCTCTTTAGTTCCATCTGTTTTTAAATTCAGTTATGACTACCAGTTTGGATCCATGGGAGTTGAGTACAACTCTCAACCTGTGGGTCGCGACCCCTTTGGGGAAGGAGTAACCCTTTCCCAGGGGTCGCCTAAGGACACCAGAAAACAGAGATATGTACATTATGATTCATGACATTAGCTAAGTAAGGCGGTGTAATAATTTACAGTTGGGAGTCACCGGGTCACCGCAACATGAGAACTGTATTAAAGGGTCGCAGCGTCAGGAAGGTTGAGACCCGCAGCCTCAGCAGAACGACATAATCACTCTGTGGTACTAAGCTGTTCTGAGTCATTTACGTAGATAAAAGACGACTATATCACTTTCAAAAACAATAAACTATTAAGAATATTAAGAAATAGAGAAAAGAGACCAACAAAAGTGGCATGAAAAAGGAACGGGGATCAGTTGACATAACAGGTTATTAGAAATAATACTAACGAAGCTAGCACATCTTTTAAATTATTTTATGTTTAATTACGTGTATGTGGGGGTGGGGCATGCATGTGGAGGGGCATATGTGTATGGGGGTGGGGCATATGGGTATGGGGTGGGGTACATGGGTATGGGGGTGGGGCACATGGGTATGGGGTGGGGCACATGGGTATGGGGTGGGGTACATGGGTATGGGGGTGGGGCACATGGGTATGGGGTGGGGCACATGGGTATGGGGTGGGGTACATGGGTATGGGGTGGGGCACATGGGTATGGGGGTGGGGCACTCGGGTGAATGCAGTGCTCTCACACATCTGAAGAGGGCACCTAACTCCTTGGAGCTAGGGCTGTGAACCACCCCACATGGGCGCCAGGAATGAAACGTGGGTCCTCTGGTCCCCAGCACAAATAGCTCTGTGACCCAAGAATGGAACATTAGGCTACAACAGACTTGCTGAGGTTTAAGACTCTGAGGCTTAGGAAGTGCCCAGCACTTGACAGATCCAAAGTTCCTCATGAAAATTATGAAATCCTTACAGTTGGAAATATTCAGCTTAAAAGGCATGTGGCCATACAGCAAGCCTCCGAGTGTATCGGAAGGTGGCAGAATTTGTGCGCTGGAGATCACACTCCTGGCCTCACAGAACGAGGCATACGTTCTACCACTCAGCTAAACTCACATCCTCCCAAATTAATGTCCATTTTTCAATATTTACTTATTCACACATTCACCCACTCATTCCTGAGACATGTCTCTAGCCCAGGCTGGTTTTCAACTTTCCATGGAAGGATAGCCTTGAGTTCCTGATTCCCATGCCTCCACCTCCAGGGATTACGGTGTGGACTGCCACTGTCAGAAAGGACTGACTACCATCAGAAAGGGCCAGGTTCCCCTCGGTAGGCGAGTGCTGTCAACTGAGCTGTGTCTCAGCCCTGAGAACACAATTAACAGTGAACAAGTGTTAGGAATAAATCTCTTTAAGTGGAAAATCTGAACTCACGTTACAGCTTCATCATGTTCAGTTATTTTTGAATCGCCCAGTCTGTCTTCTCATCAATAAAATGGGAAAACCAACAGTACCAATAACCCAGAGGCGATTTCGTGACCAACATACAAAGCACTACACAGTGCTTTGAAATGAAACTAAATTCGGGCAAAGTCCCACCAAGGGCACGCGCGTCCTTTCCATCTGGGATCTGAGAGCGGCGTTACAGAGACGCGCTGTGGCGTGTAGGGGGAGGGCTCATGGGAAGCCTGTGCTCACTGGCTGGAGAGAGCGGCTCATCAGCTCCACACACGTCTCTCTGCCTCCTGGAGGCAGGGACACACTGTGGGGTTCCACAGCCTTCCCACACACTCAGATCTCCTCCACCCAGAACTATGAGCCAGAACAAACCGTTGAAGAATTAAAGATTAATTCTTCATCTACCTTGCTATAGTAAAGTGAAGCTTCCCACAACAAATGACAATTTTGTTCCCATGTTGCTAAAACCTAAGGCTGGAGCACACGTCTCCAAAGGCTGCCAACATGATGGCACCACGGGTTCTCCCAGCTGAACCACAGTGTGCATCCTCCGGCCCCTAACAACTAAGCTGACACTTTCACCAATGGTAGGGCTATTAGTGGCTGGATCTAACTTTGTGACACAAGACAGTTACATTCATGACCTAAATCACCAAAAGCTTAACATAAAACCCAATTTTAAAAGATGAGATAAAGCTTAAAATGCTCCTAAGTGGACAAAGACTTGGTGAATTTTGAAGTCACTATGGTCTACTGAGCACCAATCCACACTTCTGAGGGAGTGGGATTGCCAGGCTCACGCCCCACTGTGATGGGCCTGGCTCTGAGGATAGTCACGAAAGATCCAAAAACGTCAGCTTGCATTTTTATTTATATACAACATTATACCCAAGTCCAAGAGTACCTCTGGACTTCCTAATTGTATCTGTTCTATGCATCGTCTGTACTAGTGTATTATATTGCACATATGTGTGCAGAAGAGCATGTGTTTATGTTTGTGTGGAAGAATGAAAGTGAACATGTTCAGGCTTATGTGTGCGGAGGACAGGACAACCTTGTGTCTCTCTCCTCAGGCACTGCCCACAGGGTCTCCCACTGGCCTGGGCCTCAGCAACTCCCATCTACTCTGCCGGCCAGAGAGCCCAGGGCCCGCCTGCCTCCACCTCCAGCAATGGAGGACTGTGCCCAGCCCGTCATGCTCACATAGCAATCGCTTTGTAGACTGAGCCATCTCTTCAGCCTCTACTTTAGAGAGAAGCAAAATGTATGCTAAAGAGACGGCCCACTGTTAAGGGCTAGGCTCACAACCAAAATTATAAAATACATCACAGTGCACTTACAGTTTGACCAATGGTTCGAAAGAATAAAGTATGAAGAACAGAAAGCAGAGAGTCAAAGTGGTTTTGAGACAGGTGAGGGAGTGGAGAGAAAAGTAAACATAGACATCATAATAAACAGAATGAAGAAGCAAGCGGAAGGGCCAGGGGACCATTCCACAGTCAGTGAGGAGCACCTGCTGCTCCTCACAGAACCTGAGCTGGGTTCCCAGCACCCACGCCAAGGAGCCTCCAAGCCAGTCCAGCTCCTGGTGGTCACAATGCCCTCTGGCTTCTTTCTGTAGGACCCTGAGCCACACGGAATACACACAAGGAACCCTTCAGAACAGGGTAAGGAGGTCTTTAATTATTAATCTGTATACCAGATGGAAGTGTTTCTCATGCTTGAAAAACCAGAGCAGGCATATTCCGGAGATGCAGTCTGACTGAGCTGTGCTGTTCTCACCTTTGGAGCTGGGGGTCTGAAGCTCTTGTATTACACTGCAGCAGAGAGGCCAGCCAGCCCTCAGTGCAGCCTCCACAGAGAGACCAACCAGCCCTCAGCACAGCCTCCACACAGAGAGACCAGCCAGCCCTTAGCGCAGCCTCCACACAGAGAGACCAACCAGCCATCAGCACAGCCTCCACAGAGAGAGACCAGCCAGCCCTCAGCACAGCCTCCACACAGAGACCAGCCAGCCCTCAGCACAGCCTCCACACAGAGAGACCACTTCCAGGTAGGGAAAGTCTGGAAGGAGGAGCCAGTGTTTCAGGCCAGTTATAGGATAGCTTCAAAACAATTAAAGTAAGTTAATTTTAATTGATTTGAATTTGAAAGTGATTAAGTATGTTATCCAAGCATAAAAAGAAACTAAATGTCACAGAAGCAAATGTATGTCCCAGCTTCTGTGACGTCTCTGAATAACCGTGACACTCACCCCACATGTTCTCTCCCCTCTCCTCCTCACGACCTCTTTTTGAGACAGGTGCAGCACGACTATGTGTGTCAAGGTAGTCTCAAAAACTCACTAAGCATGGTCAGTAAACAGACCCACAAAAGCTAAGGGGCAAGAAACAGTCCAAAGCCCCTCTCCGAAAACACAATAAATAACTTAAAAAGCCACTGACAGCAACATGAGGTGTTTTTATGACAGCTCTTCCCCTCCATAACTGGATGAGGCTCTTTCCTGGAAATTTGCCAACGTGCAGTTTCACGCTAAATCTACCACTGTTTAATTTCCAAGTGAGGAGGTAAAGGACTGAAAGTATCATTTGTCAGTATCGGACAGTGCTGCTTGTGAGGACACACTGGCAGTGCAGGCCGTGAGCTACCTGCTGGATGCCTCTGTAAGGGCCTCCCACCACATTTATGTGACCAGGCCACAGGCTCTGACACACTAGCTGACCTCAGTCACAGCTGTCCTGATGGAATAAAAGGACCAAGGAGGCAGGAAAATGACTGAAGTACTCCCACAGCTTAAAACCACCTCACGCAAGGTGCGTATCTACTGCACGTGAGATCTCAGACGGAAAAGCAATGCCTAACAAGCCACTTACACACCGTCTCAAACACAGTGCGAAGGTGGCCAGCCATCAAATGCTGCAGACAGGACAGAGGAATTCCCCCCAAGAGAACTCCGAAAAAGGCAAGATTCCCTTCCCTCCCTCCACCTCGCATACCCAAATAAAGTATACAAATGTTAACAAATTCCAGAAGCCCACAGCAGCCTACTCGAAGGTCTAGCGGGCTCGGCATCATGCAAGCCCGTGAAGGCTGGCCCTAACCCTCACGGTGGAAACATGCACTCACATCCTCCTTGACGGTCCACCTGCCTTCACCTCCACAGCACAAGCACCCACAGCAAGCTGATAATGCACTGCAACATCTTAAAATCGTGAATCATAGATGGGCTCTCATGGTTCCAGAAAAAAACAAAACAAAACAAAAAATAACTAGTGCTCTGTGCCAGTCAGCAGGCAATCTTTTGTGCCATCCTCTCTCCCAATAGGGAATTGTGAGGTCTTTTCACAGCTGAAAACACAGAAATGTAGAGTGAGATAGATAGAAGATTGATAGAGATAGAGGATAGATAGATAATCGATGATAGATATAGCAGGTGATAAATAATAGATGATAAATAGATGATAGATGGATATAGACAGACGATATGAAAATCTTTACTAATTTTGTCTGAATTATATACCTAGGACTGGAGAGATGGCTCAGTGGTTAAAAGCACTAGCTGCTCTTGAAAAGGACTCCCTCCCCGCACCCCAGTTTTGGTTTCCAATATCCATGCAGATAGTAGTTTCACGGTACTAACCAGCAATAATTTGAGATTTTTGTATCTTTATGTGTGTTGGTGTTTTGCCTGTGAGCGTATCTACACAGCACCTGTATGTCTGGTGCCCAGAGAGGCCTGAAGAAGCCATTGAATCCATTGGAACTGTAGCTAACAGACTAGTTGGGCACGCCTGAGCCACTTCTCCAGTCCTTAGCATGTAATTCAGACAAGACTAATAAGCTAATAACTGAGAAGTTAAAACACCAGAAAATACAATGCTGGCCACGGTCTTTCTGTGTCCTCTGTGAGGAGAACATGTCACGGGGCTTTTACCAATCCAGGCCTTTCCTTTGGGAGCGTGAGGCTATGTGCAACATGGAATACTGTGCTGTGTAGCAGAGGGAAGGCTTTTTGGGAATGTCACCATTTCTAAGAAGGAAAATGTTATATACAAGGTGTGTGCCAATACGAGTATTTACAATGTGAGAAAAGACTGATAAGTGCCCAACAGCGAGAGGATCATAAATCAGAATAGACCTACAGTAGAATACTTCGAATTGTTTAAAAATATTCTCTAATAAAATTCAAAGTAGAAAAATCTTTGCAGTAGGAGAAAAATAGCAATACTGAGCATGCAGGTGTGCAGAGCCAGCACGGGAGGATGTGTGAGCGACCAAGAGCCTGTGTGGGGTGGCATGGCTGCCCGTGTGGGGTGGCATGGCTGCCCGTGTGGGGTGGCATGGCTGCCCGTGTGGGGTGGCATGGCTGCCCGTGTGGGGTGGCATGGCTGCCCGTGTGGACTCTCCCTGTGGGAGCGGCGGCGCTGGAGGCGCACAGGGGCCTCACGGCTCTCCCGGTTTCCCGCCTGCTGCGCGATGACAGGTACATGCTATTTACCACAAAGGCAGAAGTGCACAGCTTAATTATTCTAAGCATCTCCATATGGCCCTCGCACGCCCTGCTCTGCTGCAGAAATGGGGAGGATGATGATCGCTCCCCGGAGCCCCAACCAGTTGGCCTGCATACAAATGGCTCCGCCTGCCTGAAGTCCGCGGTGGGAGATTTCAAATTCCAGCAGCAGTGACGACCAAGGGAATCCCCCGGCCCACTGTCACTCGGGCAGCACTTGAAAGTGAGGCAGGCACCTGGGGGGACACAATGTCTACCGGGCATGCTGCTGGGATGCACCTGCCGAGACACAGGCCAGACACACGCCAGGCTGCACAGACTCTGGGACTTTTCCAGGAACCCTTGAGAAGTGAATTCTAAGAATAAACCCTTCCGTGTTTCAAACATGACAAAAGCAGGTCTGTTTGCTGACACTACACCTGAGTCACCCACTCAAGATGCTAAACAAAGTCACGGACAAAAGCCTGGCTATGCTTAGACCGCTGGCCTGTCAAGTCTCTGTTACACTTCCTAAGCCAGCGCAGGCGTGCGCTCATTCCTCTAGAAGGTCATGCAGAGGGCAGAAAAAAGAAATCTCCTATGAAGAGAGAAGAGAAAAACCAGAAACCAAAAAGAAAGGGATTTTATAGGGTAACGCTTCGTGTTCAGGTTTTATTCAGAGGCTGTTTTTACAGCTCGGTGTTAAAGAACTTTCCGGACTTGTTAAGGCCTTGGCTTCCATCCCTGAGACAGAGGAGACAGAAGGGGAGGAGAGGGGTGCAGGCATGAGAAGGGGGGGCTACCTTTTTAATCTACGGATAAACTATCATGGATCCACAGATGACCACACAGCATTTAATTTTATCAAAACATTCAAACACACCATGCACTAGAGTCTCCACACGGCACGTGTGACTGGCACCAGCAGTGGCACCAGTAGGCAGAGGGTGCCAAGGCTGCAGAAACAAGCGGGGGCAGTTACCTTCCTGTCACGCGCTTTGGGACTTCCAGCGGTGTTCTGCTTGAGAAAGCCAGCTGTCGTGGACCAGCGGGTGGGGTTTTTCCGGGAGGGCTCCTCTGAGGAAAAGTTACTGTCACTGACAGACGTGGAGAGGCCGGTCAGAGCCGGGTCGCTGCTGCGGCGGATGTGAAGAGGCATATCTACACAGAGAGAGGGTGGGACTTAGCAGAAACCAACAGCACGCTGGGAAAGACGCATTCAGACCTTAATATTCTCTCTACGTTTGTAATTTAAGGTTTTATCACGTTTATTGTTGTGTGTCTGTGTATGAACTCGGGTGTGTGTATGCCATGGCACTTGTGCGAAGGTTGGAAAACAACGTTCACCAGTTGAGTCTCTCCTACCTTGTGGGGTGCTAGGACTGAGTGCAGATTTCTAGACTTGGAGGCAAGTGCCTTTATTTGCTAAGCCGCCTTGCCATCCAAAGTAATGCTTTTAAAGAGAGACAGGGGCCAGCACTCTAACACAAGTCCTACTGGGCCTTCAAACACCCAGCTGGTGAGAGACGGAGGGCTGCCCAGTAGTGATAGAGACAGAGGAGGGATGCTGGGTAGAGAAGGAGACAGAGGAGGGATGCTGGGAAGAGGGGAGACAGAGGAGGGATGCTGGAAAGAGGGGAGACAGAGGAGGGATGCTGGAAAGAGGGGGGACAGAAGAGGGATGCTGGGTAGAGAAGGAGACAGATAAGGGCTGCCAGGGCTGGTGCTTAAGCTTCACCACTCCTTACTTGGGCAAGAAGCCCAGCTGCTCTCCACCTCCGGTCACATGATACTGGGATAATGATGAGATAATATTCTGCTTGATAAGGCTACTATGGGGTCTAAGTAAGAGTCAGTGCCGGGCCAGTGATAAATACCAAACTGAGAATAACAACCCACACTGTTCTTATTTACCAGCATATCTAGATAAATTATCCTAAATACTATGTAAGACAATTAACAAAACAAGAAAACAAAATTTCAGCCAACTTTTAATTGTATTTACAGAATTAGAAACGCAGGATTTAGAAAATGCTTGGACAGCCTACTAACGAATTATGCGGAATAAAACTCGGCTTTTCTTCAATGAAGTATTATAAGAGAAATGCAAAGAGCAAAACCGCTGCTTCTCCTGAAGATGATTTTAATTGTCAACCTAAACAGTCTTGGGTTCTTCTGGGAGCCATCTCTGGCGTGCCTATGGGAATGTATGCAGAGAGGTTTAAGCAGAACGGAAGAACCACCCTCAAAGGGTGCGGCGCTGGCTGCCATCTTGGACTGAGTGAAAAGGAGAACCCGAGTGGCTCTCCAGCCTCATTCTCTCTCCACTTCCTGACTGTAATATCATGTGACCAGCCACTGCTCACTGTTGCCAGGATGTCCCCACCTTAGTGGACTGACTGTCCCCTCACACTGTGAGCCAAAATAAACACGCCCTTAGGTCGCTTTCCTAAGTATTTTGTCACAGCAAGGAGAACACAGTAAGTACAGCAATCTTGCGAGTCCTAAAGAAGTATGTAGAAACCCCCTCATACACTCATACAAACCCCTCCACAGAAGACTGCATATTCATGCAGAAGTAGAATGTGTCTGTCCTTAACTGTGTTAAATAATCTGCAACAAATTCAGGCCAATATCTGTTATGGTATCAGTAGAGGATGTCAGACCAAAGCAGGGAACAAACCTAGGATATGAGTTTTAATAGTTACTTAAAAAAAAAAAAAAAAACTCTAACAAATAGCAGGCGTGGTAGTGCATGCCTTTAATCCCAGCACTCAGCAGACAGAGGAGGTAGAGATCTCTCTGGGTTTGAGGTCAGCATGGACTAAACATTGTATTCCAGGATAGCTAGAGCTACACAGCGAGGCCTAGTCTCAAAAGACCAACCAACCAACAACAAAAGTCTAACAAAACAGTTCTCAGGATCCAAACTGGCAAGCCAAGCACAGAAATGCTGAATGTAGTACGTACATTCACACCACGACACCTTGATAAGGGTTCCACAAGCTGGGCAATGCCACCCAAGCAGAAAAGCACTCGAGTTTGACATTGGTGTGGCTATCTTAAGTTAACAGGAGTGCATACATAAAAATTACGGGAGCCAATTTTCAATTTTTAAGTATATGTAAATTACCTGTGATAGTTGCCATTACTTAAAATTTGCAATAAAAAAAATTGAGGTTAGGGGTCTAGCTCTATTGGCAGAGTGCACTTTCCTAGCACAAAGGAATCCATAAATTCTTCCTTAGCGAGCAGTGACACATGCCTGTAATCCCAGCAATGCAGAGTGGAATCACAAGTTCAAGATCATCCTTGGCCACAGGCTGGCCTGGGCTCTATGAGACACCGTGACTACGTAAATAAAACAAATACGAACTAGATAGTCACAATTGAGACAAATGCACAACACACATGAAGACTGATGTGTACTAATACATTAAGGAGAGTCCTCTACCAGAAGGAAACAAAGTTACTCCCCAAATTGACAGGACTAGATATCCCCAAGGACTACACTGATGTCAATTTTGGTAAAGGTGCTGGGGTTGGTTTTCCATCCCTTAACCAGGTCTCGGCACCAATCTCCTTCCCCGGCTTCCAGTGTGTAAGCTCACAAAGTCTGTGGGCACAGCCCTAGGACTAACACCAGCACCTGCTACCTGCCACAAAATGACTGCAGAGAAGTATGTTCCGTCCCACAGCAAACTCGGACTTTAGTCACTGATTTGCCTGCCCGCATCAACACAGCGGGAGAATACATTACACACGTGATTCCATACACCATTACCTGGAACTATCATTTTTGCCCAGACATGAGTGCTGTGTTTACCTATTAACCCAAACAAATGAAAGAAATTCACACGGAAACGTATTACTATGAAACTACCCCTAATATAGCCTAAGGGGTTAGAACTTGAACGGGACCTCACCATCAAAGTTAGTAACACACGGTGAGGCCACTTAACGAGACTGCTGCCCTACTATGAACTCAGCCTGTTTGTCTAACCTGACTTTAAAAGAACCAACCTGCCCTTCCCAGGTATTCATTTTCACACCCTAAGATAATGCACAGCTGTAATCTTGAATTATATACCCTTCCATTTCCCTGACCAGCGAGTAATGGAGCGTGCGTGCGTGTTCTGGTAACAGATCCTGGAAGAAGTTATGCTGAAAGCAACTTTGTAAAATGGATATCCGCCATAATGTTGATAACGCATAGATATTGCTTGATAGCATTTGTTTATGATCAGTGAGCTGGAGCCAGCCCTCCTAAAGAGTTTCTGTAAAGTGTCACTGCTTGCCTCATGCGATGCTTTCTGTGCTGTTCAGTGAGAGAGCACAAAGTCGCTCACTGGGACAGACAACCTGAGACAGCGTTCAGGCAGGTACAGAGTCAGACACATACAAGACAGGGGAAGCAGAGGGAGAAGGAAGAAGAGAATTCGAGTCCCAAAGGGAAGCGCTTTAATTTCTTTCCCGTTAAGTGACACTGACACATTCGGGCACTCTGAGGCTACCATTAATGTGTTCAACACCATGCATATCTGTTCAGTCCACATCACTGTGTCTGTAAATAAAGCTGACGACGGAGAGGGTGTTAGAGGCGAGGCTGTCGCCACGCGGATGAAGCAGCGTAGAGCCCCGGGCTCCAGAAACTGCATGATGAGGGTCCTGGTAGACCGAGATAGCAGCCACTCCTGTGGGGCTAGTAAGCCATATTTGCCTCTTAGAGAAACTGATTCCAAAGAGCTACCATAAGCCCAGAATTAAATGAAGAAATCAGCAGTGAATTCTCACTAGAAGACTCTCAGGTAACCATACAACTAGGCGAGAATCCCAGCTTTCAAAGGCTCTAGGAGGCCATGGCAGCTGGGTGATGGCCACACACAGCAGCTGCTATCCCAACAAGGAAAGATGCCAGCATCGTGGCGACTGAGGGAGCCGGACACGCACACCAACTCACTCACAGGCAGAAGCCGAAAAGGCTGCTCTTGTGGAAGCGTGCACCGTGAGCTAGAAGGAAGAGGAGGAGGGAACCATACAAAGACAATGAGATAATGGCACACGCTCTGGAAGCTGACAGGACAGCCTGGGGCCTGCAGCCGAGAATCATTCATTGTGTATTTCAGAACAGCGAAAGTAAAGGGTCCCGAACATTCCCAACACAATCAAGTGAGGACTGTGTGAGAAGATGGAGATGCTCCCAACACTGCACGTGTGCACATATATCTCGGCAGTTCATGTATGCAAGGCAGCATCACACTGTGTGTCAGGAATACACACACCTAGGAAGAGTAGACCAAGCGTGGCTCTGCACTCACATGCAGATCTGGAGGAGGGGATTCCCTCACTGTAATGGTGCCCGCTTGGTGTGGACTAGCTTTTCCACCCCTGGTTCCATAACTGCATCAAAATTATAAGGTGTTCTTGTTCAGCTTACAAAAACACAAAGGTCTAGGAAATAGCATATTAGAGCCAGTGACTACGTTTTGAGGGTCTGAATGATTTTCTTTTTTAATGCGAGTCCCATACAGTCACAACAGAGAAGCGTGTGACGCCGCAGAAAAGCTGGGCTCCAAAAGATACCAGGAAGAGACAACAGTGGTCACCGACCAGTGCTCCAGACCAGAGCCTAGGCTCCTGAGGCAGGGCTCAGTGACCACACAATCGTCATCACTGCTCAGCAATGTCTCAGAAAGGGCACTGTGTCTCTACCTAGGAGTATAAACGTTGGCATTGGTTACTGAGGAGGAGAGCATCGTCCTCTTCAAAGCAGAACCACACATGCTGAAAACTACACACCCTGCTACAGCCTCTTCACTTCTGGGAGGAGGCAAACACTAACCATAAATGCAGATTTAAAGCAACACACATGTACATAGAGGGGGAAAAAGGTAACAAAGAAAAGAGCCCTATTTGGTTAGCAGAAGTACATGTCTGGAGGGCATGGTGATAAAGGCAGATGGACAGGCTGAGACAGTGTGGTTCTCAGGCATTTACCCTGGGCCTTGACCATGCCCAATGAGTGAGAGCCAGGTGTTGTGGGGTATGCAATTAATCCTAACACTTCAGAGGCAGAGGGAGGCTGGTCTCTGAGTTCAAGGCCAGCCTGGTCTACACAGCAAGTTCCAAGACCCAAACAGGGCTACATAGTTCAAAACAACAGCAGAAACAAAAAAGTAAGTGAGTGCTTCTAACAGCTGTGGTAAGTGCCTGCTGAATAAGTAAAAATGAAAAAGAAAAAACCCAAATATTTTTTCATTTTAAGTAACAATAACAAACCCACTACCTAGTAAACAAACAATATGGGTTTATGACAATGATTTTACAAAAGCAACGCATGTGTAGCAGAGGAGGACAGCCGCTCCTTCGTGTTTTACACAACAGAACACACCTGGATCCCATATCTGCTTCTGCAGGCTCCACTGCAGCAAAATGGAAAAGCACAGTGGAAAACGGCCTGACAAAGGTGGAGCTGGAGCAAAGACCTCCTTCCAATCCGCTTCTGAGGTAACTGTGGAGATTCCTCTCCACGCTGTGGACAGCACTTTCCCGGAGGCCAGGGACAACATGGGTGTGAATTCTTCCATTACAAAGTCGGCTTGTCTATCTCACACCTTTAATGGGTGATCTACTTATGAAAAATTCTGTAGCATTAGTCATCTGGAAAATATTAGTTATTGAGCTGTGCCAATCTTCTCAATGTTGACACGTTTTCTTTCCTATCAGAAGAATCACATATGTCAACGTCTCCACTGATCTCCTTGGGAGTGTGTTATGGGCTGGGAAGCTGTCAACAGGAGCAGGTCATGGGTAGAAAGATGTCAGTCATGCTCCTAGTGGGTGTAGGTTTCCAAAACCCACTTTTCACTGTGAGGTTGAATTTTATATCTGGCAACAAATACTGTCAAAGCGTTGCCTGTGTTTGATGGGCTTCTGTCATCCACTTGCTAAAAACCAGATACCAAATTCTGAATCTCCAGCATCCTTCTGCCCTTTATAAAAATAGTGTTCCAGGGCTGGTGAGATGGATAGGTGAGGAAAGGGTTTGCTGTGGAGGCCCGAGTCCCCGGTGTTGGGAAGCAGAGAGAAATGGATTCCTTGGGCTCTCTGACCAGCCAGCCTAACCAGAAAGGGTGAGCTCCGGGTTCAGCAATAGAATCTGTCTAAAAATAAGGTGGATGACACCCAATATCAGCCTGAGCTCTACACACACATATGTACGCACACCCCACAGAGAATGAAACCTATAAGGTTCCCAATTCAAGCCATTGCCTAGCAGGGTTTTTAGTTTTTAAAAACACAGCTGAGTTGTTTTACGCCTGCTTCCCATGCTGCCATTTAAAGTCTGTGTGCTTAAAGTCAGGCTGAAGAAACTGCCCTGATTCACCAAGGTTGGGCAAACACTCCAAGTGGCAAGTGAGGCTTTCTTCAGCAGAGCACATGGAGCAAACAGCGCACATGCTGCCACGTGCTTCCTGGCGAGCCAGCAGTTAGCTCTGGACTGCTCCACCACACAGGTGTGAAGCCAGTCAACAATACAGTGAGGGTTCCTCGTGCCCCTGGAGCTGGGGACTGAGGCCTGGCCTCATGGTAGCTGAGCCTACCCCCTGCACCTCCCAGCCCAGGGGATAGAGCTTAATAATAATGAAAATATCTTACCTTCTGGCCTCCCTGAAATGACGTCAGTGACTCAAAAGGACTCACGAGGCAGAGCCTTAAAATAACTGACCTGGACCCGAGACCCTGGAATTAGCTCCTTTTTCAGGACTTAGTTCTTAACCAGTAAACGCAGAGACCACATTGATCACGGAAAAGATCCCCTGAGGACCAGACATGTGATCTCATCGGTGGTCACTGGCCCCAACCAGGATCCTCCATCAATCCTCTTCCTAACAGAACTGATAACCTGCGCACCTCCAAACCTGCTGCAGTATCACAAGCACTACCCAAAGCCTTGAGGACAGACTCAAAGTCAGCTGCGTGGTGGAGAACATGTGAGCAAGGAGATCAGATCCTGGGGAAGATGATCATAATAAGGACCTATACTGTGGCTGAGTACCACTCTTGAGAGGCTTGGCGTCTCATCACACACAGAATCCCATGCTTCCCTGGCCACCGAGGAATAAAATAGGAACACAGGATCTTTTCTTAGCTTCACTTCCTATTGCTATGATAGAACACCCTGAGCAAAGCAACTGGAGAGAAATAATTTGGCTCACAACTCCAGCTTATAGCCCATCGCTGTGGGGATGTCACGGGACAGGACCTTGAGTCAGCTAATCACAGCAGATTAACACACGTTAGTGCTCAGATCAAGTTCTCCCCTTAGTCTGAATCTCCTGCCTAGTGGGTGCTGCTACCCACACCGAGGGCTGTGTCCACCTGCTGCACTATCTTAAGATAACTCCCACAGGCCATCATGGTCTAGATAACACCTCACTGGAACTCTCATGCCGATTCTAAGTAAGCATCAGAAGACTTGTACAGAGCGATCCTGACCGGTGGCCCATTGCAGCATCACTTAAAATCTCCTAGATGTTTTGCTCACACAGTTATTAGCAATAATACACATTTATCTGTTGAAATTCCTCAGCCCCAATTTTAGGAAAACAGAAGTATTTAAAAAGATGACAAACAGAACTTTCCAACCAAGTAATCCTCTGATTTATTTTAATATATAGATGTTCAAAGTCTAGCCTCTGAAACATTAAAAAGAAAATTCAAAGATAGGCATCGTTAATAATTAAGCTCCTGGCTGCAGCTCAGAGGAATGTGGTACTCGGCCCCGGACAGCTGTGCAGGCCGTTTGATGTCACCGTCACTTTGAAGAAAGGCTAAAGCAGCAATAAACCATCACGAGATTCCAGGTTCTCTGTGGCCCTAGTGCACCATAAATATTGATTTGTTTTTCTAGGTAACGTGCTTTTTAAACAAGTGAGGAATGGGTAAATCTAATAAGGAATTGGAGCAAATGCTAAGCAGGAGACAGAGTGTTAAGTTAGACTTCCAACGGCCTCGTCCTCAGTGCACCGGCTGCTGCTTCTTTTGGTTCTTTAGTTGACTCATGTATTATTTAACCACTTGAGGCAATGAATAAACTTGTTCCAAAAGCCCTGCATAAGCTGGCAAGATATTTAATCAAACCTAAAAATAGCGTACAGCCGCAAGGTTTCAGATAGAACTTGCTAGACAAATAGCACAATTACTCCTCGAGCAGAGCGCAACCGTTCCTCCCATCTCCACAGCCACTACACCGTTCCCGAGGACACAGCTCATTTGCTGGCACAGGCCACGTTACCAGGCCTACCCCCCAATGGGAGTGCACCAAGCCACAGCCTGGAGAGAATTCTCCACGCACTTCATGGCCCAGAGCTCAGACCTACCGGGTCAGCAGCTCCACCACCAGGCCGCTCAGGACAGCCCCAAAGCTCAGAAGGGGCCATGGAGGAAAGCCCAGGGCTATGGGCTTAATTACAGTACTCCAAGCCTGTGCTATCCCCTTTGGAAACCAAGGGATGCCTTCCTAAACCACCAATCAAACATGGGTCCAGAATTCTTAGCCTGGTGGGGTCACAGCAACACTGGAACAAGGCCTGGTCTCTGCATTCTAGGATCTATTAGCTGAACCCTCCCGCCCCCACCCCCAAAATATCCTTTCCACATTAAACCTCCAACAAAGGCTGACTGACCAAAATGTCAATGATTATGTATAACTAGATCGTTGCAAGTCCAGAGCTAAATTACCCTGAGCTTTCTTAGCCACCAAACAGGTGCTTACTGCCCATCTTCGAAAGTGGCCTAACATCTTTGTGACTTATATAAGTCACTCTGAAGTGTCTTAAACCACTCTCTTCCAAAGACTAAGAATCTCCAACAGTGTCTTGAGACCTACTGCTGAGATTTCCTGCTTTGTTGTAACCTACCCACTTGGATTTCCAGCAAGGTACTTAAAAATGCCTTGATTTATAATTTTATTTTTATTTAAAGAATCATGAAAGTGTTACCATGTTGGGACACAATTTGCAGTAACCTGATCATGTATTCCTAGGCCCCAGTCACTCCCTAAGGAACCATCTGTTTATCCCTTGAGGGGAGAGCTGTGTGACTTTTGCATGGACCGATGTGAACACTCTATGCCCGGCTGCAGCTCAGCACTTGCGTGGAAGGCACAGCGCGCCACAGGTGCGCCGGGGCCGCGGGTTCCTGCAGCAAATGGAAGCTGTGTTGCTGTGAACTTCCCCAGTTAGAACTCTTCTTCACTATTAAATCCTTTCTGTGCACAGAAAATGGTACAAGAAATGCCTGCAAAAATGTTGGCTTATAAATGAAACTGATGAATAAATGTGCTGCTGGCTATCTCTACCTTTTTACATCTAATGTCTCAATTATAATAAGGTCAACCTTTCTATCAAAGAAGAAACAATGATCCATATTGGGTAGCCCAAGGGGAAGGATTTTTTTTTCCTGTTGAGACAAAGAGTGAATTGCCAGTTCAATTCTGCCAAAATTGACAGGATCCCAGCACTGGATTCTTTTCATTTTATTGTTTTTCTATTCAGTTTGCATTTCTGTCCTTCATGCACAGCTGACTCCGCTTCGGGGGTGCCTGACGCCACACACTGCGGGTCAAAGCTGACACTCTGGTAAGGATTTCACTCTCCGTCCGAATCAAACCCTCCCACTTTACCAGTTCACTTCAACAATCATGGAATCAAACTACCAACTATATCTGACAAGAAATTTGTCTCTCAAAAATTGCCATCAGCTATTGATGGATGGGGGTGCTCTGAATAGGTTCAACGCTCTCCTTGGACATTTGTCTTCTATTATCTCATTAAGGATTTGCAGACTTCTCCAACTGTCGGGCCAACTTCTGAGAAGCATTACTTTTCCATCCCTTTATTATTCTAACCTCTAACCTGCAATGCTATAAAAAAGTACCCTCACTTAGGGATCACCCAGCCACAGCTTGCACTAGCTGATGTTCAATTAAAGGATGGACTTGGGAACCTCCATCTTCATGAAGATCTGGCTCCACCCACACGTTTCTTATCCACTGCTTCATGGAGGCAAGCCTCTTCCCAAGTCTCCAGGGCAGTGTCCACAGGCGTCAGCTTTTGTTATTGTTACTGAGTTTGTTTGTGTACTGCTGGGATGGACGCCACTCGCCAAACCTGCTTAGGCAAACCCGCTGCAATACACTCCAGCCAAAATGTTCACACTTTCCTGCGGTCACAGATGGAGTCTTGGTCTTAAAAATGAATCTTCACTAGAGAAGCCCGAGTACTTAACTCTACAGTCATCGCTCAACTAGCTGCTGGTGGCAAACACATTTCAGTGAGGAGAAAGGGACTAAAGAGAAAAAGTGCACGCTACGTCGCCAGGGACTGGTACGGTGAGAAGCTAAGTGGAGTCAAGGCTGACGGACAGGAGGTGCCCCTATAAGGGGGAGAGCAGGACACACACTGTCCGTGTCCCTTTCTTGCACGCTCCAGGTTCCGGTCAGCTCCTCACTGAGGCGCCGTGTACGTGCTGACTGGTTAAGTGCATTTGGCAGCGAGCAAGAATTCACGGTCCTGAAGCATATGGTGGCATGTCTGCGCGTATCACCTTCACTGTGTGCAGACCTTTCACTGAGAATCTAGAGCCTCCATTGCTCTCCTTGAGGGAGGAGTAATGGACATGCTAGCACGTCCTTCACATCTGTAACAGGCGCTCAGGAGTGGGGGTCACTGGCCCTGGTTGGACACTTACTGCAGTTAACAATGTGAGAGAGTCTAACACACTGACAGGAATTCCTCAAAGGCAGGCTAAAAAAGAATAGTCAAAGTTATTTTCCCTATTTTATAGGTACGAGTCCACATCTCAGTCACCACAACAAAGACGGGCTCCTACCCAGCCCGGGAGGAATCAGAACCCGCAGTCTAGGGTCTGAAACCCCATGTCGTTCACAAAGTTCTCAGCACCAGAGGCCTCAACACTGAAGTCTGCGTTTGCTTAGCAAACGCACTGAGCAGACTTCATACTAATGGAACAGGAAAGACACTGTCAACTCATGACTCAACTGAGATGTGAAGATCTGTAAATATTCCTAACTGAGAGAGAGAAGGACCATGAAAAAGAATTAAACATGAGATAGATTTCTTTGAGGTAAAGCTTAGAAACAGAGGATCTTAATTTATTTTAACTTATTGTCTTGGTTGACTTGTATGAAGGAGGAGTGTCACATGCACACATAGATACACACACACACACACATAGATACACACACAAGTGCTTTGCACTTCACACCCATGCCATGACCTGGGTTAATGTGTGTGAGGTCACCTTAATCTGTATGGATCTTGTAAAATGGTTATTTATACCAAAACAATTATTTCAGGCAAAATTTGGTGAGCTCAGGATAATGCCTGTTAACAGACACAGAGAAAGGTGCCCTCTCCTGTGGATTCCCTCTATATCCGACTTCAGATCCTGAAAATGAAAATCCAGACCAACAGCAAACTGCTTGTGTGTATGCTTCACGGGAAGCATCAATATTTATAAATCTCACTGGTTTGTTGTAAGAGGATCCGGGTATGTTTCCTGAAAGGCTCGGCTTCAGGGCAATAACCAGAAGAATTGAAGATTGAATGTGTCTAGGCATGTTCTCACAAGTACGGTGGTCAACTCTAGCAGCCAAGACGTGGACCCATGTTGACAGATTCTGCAGGTCAGGCCTGGGAATCCAGCTGAGAACATAGATTCCAGTGCCAGCGTCTGCAGTGGATCTAAAATTCTGGGGTTTTGTTGTTTTTTTGGAAAGTGACCAGGTTCTGCCCTGAGTGGCAGGACTGCTGGGCTGCCCCATACAGGAGCCACTGTCAGGGGCTCGTTCACTTAAATCTCTTTGGCCTTCACACTCAAAGGTTATGAGAGGACAGTGATTACCACACTGTTCAGATACACCCGTTTCTGACAATCCCAGCACTCAGGGAGGCAGAGGCAGGTGGATGTCTGTGAGTTCCAGCTTTCCTTGTTTACAGAGTGAGCTCCAAGACAGCCAGAGCTAAAACAGAGAGGCCTGTCTTGAGAAGTAGAAAAAAAAAAAAAATCTGGTAATTCTGTAGACCAGCTAATTTAGCTAGATAAAAGTATAATCCCAAAACTATGGTTAGATACTCTCAATTGCATCAGCCTTTTATTATTCCACAAAGAACATGATCAGTGCTGGCTCCATCTCTCTCAACTCTCCTTTGCAAGTTTAAAGATGAAATGGGAAGCGAGGCTGCAGATGTGGCTGGGTAGTGGAGAGCACTTTCCGCTCCTGTGGAGGACCCGGTTTCATTCTCAGCACCTGGATGGTATTTCAGTCATCTGCAGCTTGTCTTCCAGGGGATCTGATGCCCTCTCCCGACTTCTGTGGGCACTAAGCATGCCCATGGTGCCCATACATACAAGCCAAGCACTCACACACAAAATGAATATATTAAAGAAGAATAGAGGGAAGGAGAATCTAAATTCTCTGGCATTTAATGGAATTTTTGTGACATATTCGATATCCACATTCGCACTCTGGGGAATCACAGTTCATATCTAGACTCCCCAAAGAAATCAACAAACGTTTACATATGATTTCGTTTATCAAGGTGATATATTTAGCACTAACCCACTGTGATAACACAAATGTTATCATAAATCTGCTAAGGAAATAAAGTTCCAGTCACAATCAAAGCAGTTAACAATCTTTTATTTAGTACATTAAGTGCATCAAAGATTCAGCTGCCTTTTTAATTGCAGATATAAAATGCTTTAATATTGATGAAACATTTCTAATATTTAAGTAGCACTTTTACACCAGTAAACCTAAACAACTTTGCCTATCACTCTGCCAGCCTGACAACCAAGCAAAAAGAATTCAACCCAATAGGTTTCCTAGGCAACAAGTAGAGGGAACCATGGGGGAAAAAAACAAAGACAAGAAAAAGCATTGCAGCATTTCCAGCAGGCTTAAGAAATGCATTCTAATTGTCCAAATGTCACAAAGACAACAATATTGAAAATCATTTCATTGGAAATGATTCAAAAGATAATGCCATTTTCATTGTAGCAAATGGGGTATGGAGAAATAGAAAAATTAGATTCCCTTCCTTTATTCTGAATTAAGCAGGGTCAGTCATCAATCTTGTCCGATTTTACAAAATTTATCTACATTAGTACAGATTTCTAATATGCCTCCATATTTCCCTACAGCAAGTGTGAGCTGACACTTTCTCCACAGAAGAATCAGCCAGAGTGAGGCGACAGCATGGTTTAGACAAAGCCTCCAGGCATCTCAGGACACACAGAGAGGACCCTGTGCTCAGGTCTTCATTCAAAAGCAAAGCCCTTTGTGATGGCTAAACTGATTATCCACTGACAAGGCCTCTGATCAGCTTGGAGACAGCCCTCTGGGCAAGTCTTTAGCAAGCTCCTAGCTCAGGTTAACCCAAGCAGAAGGACCACCCTGTGTGAGTGGACGCCCCTCAAACTGAGCACCACACACTCTGTGTTTACTGACTGAAGACTACTTGAGGACTTGGCGCAGGTGCCTGTGCTCCCCAGACTAACCCAGAGTAAAGATCATTCCTTAAGCTGCTCTCGTGAGGCATCCTCACAGTGAGGAAGCAAGCAGGACAGCCCTCCTTGAAAAGGGCTGCATTTCCCCCCTCCTCGCCGCAGAACAGAAGCAGAGGGCCTCGACTGTACCTCGCAAACCTTTCAGCTTCTGAGGTTCAGAGCTGAAGGACAGAGGGGCCAGTCGTCTGTAATTCTGATGAGACTAGCACTATGCTCTGGGCAATTTGAAGCTTCCTGTTTAGGCCTTGAGCTTTGACAGGAAATCTTGAGAAAGCGACACTATATATCATAGCTCATTTAAGGTACAAATTTTCACCAACTTTTGTAACAATGGAGCTTTTGTTTTATCTCTCTGTCAGGAACATTCACCTGGATTGAGGAGAGAGTGAGGAAAGCCGTCAGTCCACTCTGAGTGTCACTGCAGTCCTGCCAGAGACTCAATACGGTCACCCAGCCAACTCTCCCAGAGAAACACTGCATTAATGTAGAAACTCGGGGAAACCGATCCGGTAATTCACTCAAAGGCACCAATTTAGCAGCTGTAGTCAAGTATTACAGAAACTGTTTTTTTGGGGGGAAGGGTTATTTGTTTGGTTGGGTTTTTTGAACAATAAAATGTAAATAATAATAATAAATAGTAATGTAATAAGTTTTGTTTCTATTGCATATACCCAACAAAGCAAGGGAGAAATGTTGCGATTCCTTCCGCAGAGACAATTGCCAGCACCGTGAGAATGGCGCTGATAGTCAGTAATCCGGTGTCCCAAGTG
Organism: Meriones unguiculatus; assembly: GCF_030254825.1. NCBI lineage: Eukaryota > Metazoa > Chordata > Mammalia > Rodentia > Muridae > Meriones > Meriones unguiculatus. The sequence goes on from NC_083358.1 coordinate 1,705,308, forward strand.
AATCGGTGTGCAACCTTGTGACCTGGGCGCCTGCTTTTCTATGCATGTTTTCCCTCTTCATACATGCTGGCTCTCATAGAAAAGCTAAAATAACAGAAGGCAGAAAGCTACTATGGAACAAGTTGATATTTTAAAGAAAAGTGAATTCCAAGAAACAGAAGCACAGATGCTGATGGGCATCTTATGAGTTTCAGTTCACTTGGACATGATTTCTTTGAATTTTGGTTGTTTTTTAATCCGGCTCTCTAGCTTCTCTCACTGGTCACCAAACACAACAGAGGAGGCCACCATACTTTATCCATACACCACACAACATCATCTTAAAGAAACTGTAAACAATGTCTTATTAAAATATGTGCCAGGTTGGTGACACAGACCTTTAATACAAGCAAACTGGACACTGAGAAGGATTCCAAATTTTAGCTGTAGATACCAAACCAGAGGTAACCTGGACTGCACGGTAAGACTGTAGCTTTAAAAGAAAAACCAGTGTATCCTCAGGAGCCCAGAGGGCTGGTGTGTGGGCTACAATCTGCCCAGGTCTCCAGCGGCCTGACAAGCATGCTAATCAGGTGACACGGGGCTCATCTGCTCCCGTGAGCAAGCATGGCAGACTTTACCCAGATCTGATCAGACATGGGTAAAGTTCCTTTCCTTTTTCATAGTTTTAACCTCACTTTACATTTTCCTTTATCACATTTATTTTAATTTAGAAAGGCACACTGTTATTTCAGACATCATGTGTGCTGTGGTCTGATTAAGCAGTGTTCCCCTTGGGCACAGGCATTTGAACACTTGATCCCCAGTTGGCTGGCACGGCTGGAGAAAGCATGTCACCTAGGGCTCCTTCTGAGGTTCCTAACCTCGCCCCATTTCCAGATATCCCCTCCCCTCTTCTCTTCACCTGTGAGTGGAGCTATGTTCTCTGGGCCTCCTGGCACAGCTAACTGCTGCGGTGCCCTCCTAAAGAACCATAAACCTACAAGAATGCTTTCTTCCAATGGTTGCTTCTGGCTGTGGTAGTTTATCAAACAAACAAACTATATAACTAAGAACAGAAGGAAACCAACATTTTTGGGCTTGTAGCACATCAACTACACATTTATACAAAGGATCATAAACTTAGGTGCATCACAACTCATAGGAGACAGGGTCGGGGCGTGCCTCACATGCGCAAGTCCTGGGTTCAATCCCACGCGCCTGAACTGAGCGTGGTGGCACAAGCCTGTCATCAAGAATTCAAGAGGGAGAGGACATCCATGGCTCTACAGCAAGTGTGAGGCCAGCCTGAGGTCTTTGAGACCTATTTCAAATAATGATAAATGACGACATCGTAGTAATATACGAACGAACTGACTCCAACATGGCAGGAGGTCGTGGATTAAAAAGTATACGCTGAAAAGTTAATTAGAATTAATTTATTCCAAACAAGTGTCTTTCAATTACAAATCCCACAATTCACAGGAGACCAGGCACTGAACATTATTCTTTGATGAAAATATGTCCCCAAACTCAAAACCCTTTGAAACCTCAGATTTCACAACTTCTCTAAAGCAAACTGTGGTTATAAATTATCCTGCCCCAAGTGGAATAGATTTGCAAAGATTAGACAGTGTTTTGACAAACCACCCTCCTTTCATGTTTGCTTCCCTAAAAGAGCAAGGAGAAGCGCCAGGGCTCCGCACCTTACGACTTAATCATGAGACCCGTGCAGAACATGAGCGGAGGAGGCCGTCTCAGGCCCGCACATACCCACTCAAGGAGATGAGTAAAAACCGAGTTAAATATTTTATTAGTGTGACAGTGAGCAACCAAAGGAAAGAGGCTTTCAACTTCTCATCAGGGAAAAGTCTGCTTGGAGGCCATACAGGAAAGAAAGGCTCCTGCTGTTCTGTGGGGTCGCCGGGAAAGACCAGTCAGCAGAAGGGTGACGCCTTCCCAGAATGCAACCGGTGTCTTGATAATCCCAACTCACACTCACCCTTACAGTCTAAGTCTGTAGGTGTGGTGTGTCAGGAACAATGTATAAAACAGGAAAAACTTGAAGGCGTGGAGGCCCGGATGCTAAATTCGGACAGTCACGCCTGCTGAATCACCACCTCCCTTACCTCCTTTACCCAACGACTGTCTCACGACCAGTGAATTATTTACTCATCCACTCACCCTCAATACGCCCCTCCTCCACACTCCTCTCCCACCGATACATGCTAAACTTAGTCCAGATACTTCAAAATCAGAATGGTCTCTAGAAACCAACTGGACCTTTACACTCAAAATCTGTGATCTGTGCTCAGCATGAGACCTCTCGACTAGCTTTTATCACTGAGTTATTAACGGTCAAGAGCTGATCATATAAACGAAGTCACTATTAAAAACTAAGTCACAAACATCCAACTACATATCAAAACGAAGGTACTCAAAGCTGGATCCCACCGTCCCCTGCACCTGTATGGATGCTGGCATCTTTACAGTGGTCAAACCGTATGATAGTTGCTCACACCTGCCAGGTGTGATGCGGTGGTGCCCAGTGCAAACCTCCTCAGATTTAATCAGGAATCCAAGGTCATCTGCTACTATAGAGGTCAGAGGCCAGCTCCCTGCCTTAACAAAGTTACTCAGAGTTTTCATATAAATTAAAATCTTAGACAATATTAAAAAAAAGAAATATGTAACAACGGTGTCCATGGAAGGCCTTGCCGAGCAAATCTTCCATGTCTTAAAAAAAATCCACATTAAAGAAATTTGGTCAGTGAAACAGACCTATCACATGTATGCTGGGACCTGGGTGTGTCTCCAGACCTGGACCACGGACACAGATCTGCTGGTCTCATGAGCCGAGAGAACTCGGACCGCCAGCAGTGGGAAGCCCGGAGCCAGTCGACACAGAAACAAGAAGGGTATGGTCCTCTCTGCTTTTTATGACACGTGGTCTCCCTGTGTGGCCGAGTCTACGCCTGACCTCCTGGGCTCAGTGCCTCTGCCTCTCCCACTGAGCTTGCGCAAATAAATAAGCAAACAAACAAATAAAGGAAATGCTGCATACTCTAGGGATATACACAAAGTTAGATACAGAGAATGCAGGCCGAACTAGGAAAAGGAGCAATGGTCAAGAAAACCATAAATTCTTTTAAGAGCTACTAAATGCCCAAGTAGCCAATTCCTCTCTACCGTAAGAAGCCAAGAGTAGGAATGTCTGGGCTGGGTAAAAAATGGCAGCTGAGGACAAGGTTAGCCCTGGACAGTACGCCCCACTGCTGAGCTGATGTGATCTACAAGGAAGCAAAATGCTGCAGACCGTGGTGGTGAAAGGGCCCCATGGGCTCTGGATTCACAGCTTGCACATGATTTTCCTAATCAAAAATTCACACGGAACAAAAGTGAGTAATTATCATGAAATTTTTCTAATTATGCAAACAAGTAAAAAATGGAGCAAACATTTTTACCAGGGCATTTTTCAATCAAACAGAATTATATAATAATGGTCAGAATTTTATTTCTTGTAAAATATTGCTCCATTGTGCTCATCTAAATAAAACCAGGTGCAAACGAAACACTCAATGGTTGGCTCTCGCTGGTCATTATTCTCCTTCCAGACGTATTTAAAATGACCAACCCATCACTGGTGTGTAAGAAGGCACCTGATCACGAGCAATGCTCCATACATGCATCAGGGCTGGGGAACTGTTTGGAACATTTGTTGAGCATGTCTGAGAAGCTGGGATTACTTCCTGCACCACTCATGACGGGGTGGATGGGTGCAGGCAATGAAGTGGCATTATTCACACTGCTGTGAGATCTTAAACTAACTACAGTAACATCCACCCAATTGGTGGGGGTTTCATTCGCTAGTGTTTAAACGACCTGGAGTGTTTCAGTATGAAATGCACGCAGCACCCGGGGCCATGTATTTACACGCTTAGTGCCCAGAGGCAGCTCTATTTTGGAAGATTATAAAATACCTTTAGGAGTGGAGCCTTCAAGGGTAAGTAGTGAGGGGGCCTTGGAATCTGAGAGCCAGACTCACTTCTGGTATGCTCTCTGCTTCTGGGCTCTGGATACAATGTGACCAGCTGCCTCCCACTCCTGCCTTCATGCTTTTCCTGCCATGATGGACTGTGTACCCCGACCTGTGAGCCAAAAATCAACCTTTCCTCTGTTAAGTTGCTTATTTGTCAGCTCCCCAAGCAAGGAAAAAAGCAAACAATATGGGTGGGGGGCAGCAAGGTATGTGGACACATATGTAGCTACGTCACATTATTGCAACAGTTATTAAATACGGCCGATGGCTGCAGTGGTTTGACTAAGAATGGCCACAGGCTCATGGATTTGAAGGTTTAGTCATCAGGCAGCAGAACTGTTTAAGGATGAAGAGGTGTGGCCTTGTTGAAGGAGGTGTGTCACTGGAGGCTGGGCTCTGAGCCCCACCAGGCCCAGTCTGTCCGTCTGTCTGTCTGTCTGTCTGCCTCCCTGCCTATGGATAAAGATGTAAATCTCTCAGCTACCACCTGTCTGCTCCCCATCAGACCATAGACTGATGCTCTGAAACTGTAGCCAGGCCCCAATTAAATGCTTCTTTTACAAGAGCTGCCCTGCTCCAGGTGTCTCTCCACAGCCACAGAATAATGACTGACACAGTGTCTTACTGTGCCTAATTTAAAAATTAAACGTATTATAAGTGTGTATCTGCAGACAAAACCACACAGCAGGGCATGGGGGCCTGTACCTGTAACCTCAGAGCTTGGGAGATGGAGGCAGGAGGACATCCAGGTTCAGGTCAGCCTCCGGTACTAATGGATTCAAGGCCAGCATGACCTTCACAAGTACCCTCATATAATAAAGGAAAGACTCATACAGGACTATGATTTAGAAGAGGAAAAACTCCCTTTAAGAGGAGCAAGGAGGAGATCACTACCCTGGTCAAAATAACTCCCCAGCTCCTCATCACAAAGGCGTCGGTGCAGAATTCAGAATGGAATTGCTCTCCTGGGTTTTGAACCATGGGAATTCTGAGTCTGTCTCCCTTTCCCAACCAATTTGTTCCAGTTAAAACATAACCATAACCATTTGGCTAATATGAATCCTTATTAGATGTCCACGCACTACTTAATCTAACTAATCACCAGCTGCTTTTCCTGTTCTAAGTCATAAATCTTCAGGCTGCAACAGCACTGCCAAGCTACATAATATTCTTTTCCAATTCATTATCGCAGACTCTACATTTAAAATAAATACTGTTCCAGTTGATTTAAATAACAAATTAGCCAATGGATCAGCCACTGCCCACATGACATTTTAATTAAGTGTGATAATAGGGCCGCATGACCTGGCACAGCTCTGAGACGCCCTTCGGTCACGGCTGTTTCCAGATTACTGTTGGTCCAAGCTGCCCTGACTGATCCAGTTGTAATTTTCCATCTTTAAACATGAGAATTAACTTTAAAAAAAAAAAATTCCTGACTACTTCTAAAATCATACATAACCTCATCATCGGCTATGTGTCTATGTGTACATATTTAGACATAAGCACATTTACGAATGTATATTTACAGTGTGCATATATCTAAATACTAGGATACTGGTACACACATATAAAGTTATTAATAGGAGACTACAACAAGGCAAGAAAAAGCCCTAGCAGACAGCGAGGAACTGCAGAGTGGCGACTTTCTGTGAGGGCTGGTTTGCCACTGCACACTTAAAGGGTTGCCATTGCACACTTGCACCAGGTGTGTGGCTCACGCCTTTTATCCCCACTCTGCAGGCAGAGGCAGGTGGCATCTCTGACTTCGAGGCCAGCCTGTTCCACATAGCAAGCCCCAAGACAGCCAGAGCTGCAGAGAAACCCTGGCGTGATCAATGAAAAGACTGAGGAAATTAAGGAAAGCAGCTGGGAAGCCGTGGAAGAGACGAAGGTGTGGCGTGCAGACGCAGCCCAGACCTTCCAAGAGCGGGAGGATGAGGCCAGTGAGGGAACACACGGAATGACGGGATTTCTGGACACTTATGTCAACAGACAGAAACAGCAGGGAAGTGGCAAAGGCACAGACCTCCTTTCAAAACTTCTAGATTTAGTTCAGCTTTTAAATGCCAGTATGGAGAAGACGCTGAAAGGGCCTATCAAACCCAGAATGCAGAAAGACCTTCATTTTAAAGCACCTATTATCTGAAGAGGGCGGCCCGCCAGGCATTCTGCAGCATGTCTGAACACACTACCACTCACCCACGCGTCTGTGCTCACCAGCCACCATGTGACCATGCCGTAAATAAGGCTCTTGATGCAGCAGACAGGTGATGGTCTGCCTGTAGGACCTGCGGGCGAGGCTCCTCAGCATTATAAGGAAGTGCGAGTTAGAACGCTCTAGAGGCAGAGACAGCCGGGGGAAGCCAGGCCGTTTGGGGGTGAGCCCTTGAAAGGTATCAGCAGACCCTAACCCCACATTCTCCTCTAAGTTTGCTTCCTGGCAGCCATGAAGCATTCTCTTGCCAGGAATCACAGTGAGACCATGGGCCCAAGCAACAGGATGAGGTGATTGTGCATTGAATCCATGAGCTGGAATAACTAATTTTATCAGTTGTGTACACTGATTATCTTTGGTTTGTCAGTGATGGAAATCCTACTCTCACAGTAGGCAATAAATTGGTATGTAATTAAAAATCAATAGAAATGATTTAAAAACAAAACGACTTTGACTTTAAGGGACATTTTCATCCTTTACAATGTCATCCCACAGAGAAAGTTAGGTTCACTAGGTGGAGGTTACATCAAAGGCTTTCCCTACTCACTGGGCCTGACTCAGCAGTTCTGAGACAGACAAGACGCCTGCAGCCACGGGGGCCAGACAGGATCAAATAAAGCAGGGATAAAAATGACTCCTGGTAGGACCTCCCCCATCAGTGGACTTGTGTAGGGGCATGCGTGAAGAAGGGGGTAGGAGGCTGGGGTCGGGAGGGGAGGAGGGAGGGGCTTCTGGGGGGATACAAAGTGAACAAAGTGTAATTAATAAAACTAAAATAAAATGACTCCTGGTGTTTGCAAATATTTTCTTTTGAGAAACATAAATAAGCAAACAAGTTCAAGAAAGGAAGAAAGAAATGTATGTTGAGTGCCGAAAAAAAAAAAAAAAAAGATTTTATCTGCAGGCTTTCAAACTGAAAATAATCCACAGTATGTATGGGTAGAAAAAGGGACTGAGCTCTGGATTCAATAGAAGACCAACACACAAAGAAACTGTATTTACTCCTGTCCAGTGCCTGCTAAAACATTTTCATGTGTTATTTTGTGAGTGTGAGTATGTGTGTGTGCGTAACATCTATTGCCACTGAAGAAGGCTCTTATCTTGATTTAAATAAGTATTTCCTTAACATAGCCATGACAACAGCACATCACACATTTTCAGGCGTAAATACCAGCTCTCAATTTGACAGACAGCATAATCAGAGACAGTGAGTGCAGCACCATAAAAAGAAAGATCGAGTCACGCGCTCGGGGAAGAAAAGGTGAGGCGTAAAGACGGAAGCAGAGAAGCAGTTATGCCGGCGGAGCGAGACCGAGTGTACACACCTGCAGCACACGTGGAACGAGAGAGAACGCGCTGTAAGAGGGATGGGGCCTCAAGCCCTGCCTCCAACTCCAAAAGCAACTTCTCAAGGAACCTACAGCTCGCCTCAGGAACACATGCCAAAGGCACAGAGTCACACGTGATGTGAGCCCACCAGGTCAGTGTGTCCTGATGGAGACCCAGAAGACCTTCACAGTTATGCATGTTTATACAGGACACAGGCTATCAGGAAGACAGTATTTCGCAGGCTATCAGTCTGTGCAAGTATCTTCAAATAGTCACTCACGCTCCGTGCAAAACATCTTTATACTGTACATGTTAAGATGTCCTGTTCGTGTGGTTTGTGTGTGTACATAAATAAGACCCTAATATTTATTCTACTTAAAAATAACTTAGAAAACAGGTGCCAGCTGGGAAGTGCAAAGGTGCATTCAAATCACGTACCTGGATCTGCAGCAATTGGCCATCGGGGACAGTCTGGCATGTAGGCAGCGCTGTCCCTTTCAGCCATGCTTCTCTTCTTGGTTTTAAAGACCTAAGCTCTGATTGTGCCTCAAACACATACGTGCTATTATTTTAACTCACTGAGCCTGTTGCCAAGTGCTAAAAGCTAGGAAAAGCGATGTGGGACTGCTCCTATGGGGCATGTTTAAAAGGCCTGTGATCTTCCAATGCCCTTTAAACAGCACAGTGTCTATGGCCTCACCGGGAGGGGTGGGCTCATACGGCCACGTCCAGGTGCTTCCTGGGTGCCAACAGCATAGGGCCCGATAAGGCTGCAATGTAGCTCTGGAGAGATGACCACAGGAGAGAGACCCCATCTGCTGAAGCACCTCGGCCTTGCCTGTGTGCTCTGAAGCCCAGTGTGTCTCAGGTCCTGAGGTGGGCAAATGTATTTCACTCACTCTTTAATAGGTGAAACATGTGACCAGGCAAATACAAAAATACTCTACAACCTAAATCACCACACATTGATTGCTGATTGTTAATTAGAAAACTGAAAAATAAAACACACTTCTCTGTGATGGACAGCAATATCGCTAGGAAAAGATAATTTTTCCTTGTGGTATTTAAACGCCATCCTTTGGAACAAACAATGCGGAGCAGGCAGCTAGCTGCCATCGCCTGACAGCCTGTCTTCTCTGCCAAATTGCTCATTAGGTTTGGCAATTTTCACCTGCTCCTCCAGTTTATATTTCAGCAGGGAACAAGCTGTCTGCTCTTACCGTCTCTGCAGTGAGCTCCTAGCCACCCTTTGTTAACATAGCACCCTCTCCCTCACACCTCACAGACCCACTCA